>NC_092370.1:90603087-90905825 GCF_030028105.1 Mobula birostris | reverse complement strand
ACTGTGTTATTAATTAGCATGTGTTTCTTAATGGACAGGATGAGTTGGATGAGCTGCGATCCGAGATGGAAGAAATGCGGGATAGCTATTTGGAGGAGGATGTGTATCAGCTGCAGGAACTGCGCAGGGAGCTGGATCGTTCCAACAAAAACTGCCGCATCCTGCAGTACCGCCTCAGGAAAGCCGAGCAGAAGAGCTTGAAGGTTGCTCAGACCGGTCAGGTTGACGGGGAACTAATAAGAAATCTGGAGCAAGACTTGAAGGTAAGCTGGTCACCATACCCAGTCAACTCACTAACCTTGTGACTACCCATGAACAAAATCAATGTGTGTTCTATTAAGCTCGGGGCAACAAGCTGATCCACAAATTTACACAGAAAAAATAACCACACAGATGCAAATCTTGTTTCTGTTGCCTCTATTCTTGTTGCTTAGCAAAACAGCATTGTATTTTTCTCTATGTCAGCCTACTGCACTAACAGAATCTTTCAATCTCTCTGTCCGTGATGAACAAACTGTCCCAATGTAGTCATCCCATTCATGCTCAGTTACGTACAGTATATATTCATTCATTCATTCCTTTGTGCATGTCCACTCATTCATGAGTCATTCATTGCCAACTTTACTCATGGGAAATGCCTCATTCACACACAGGAGAACTCTGTGAAATAGAGAGATTGGAGATAACCATGTGTTGTAGGAAAGAAAGAACTATGTTTTAGGGTTAAGCTTCACCCTTCACAATTTCCATCTTTCACTGATCATAAATTTCCCAGCAAGGTGATTGCATTTATGCACTTGATTTTTTTCTCAGAAGTTACAGCACATTATGACCTCAATGTTATTTTTCAAGGTGTAATTCAGTCATTCCATTTAATTTCTGAGCAATGTATGCAATATGCATCCTGAAATTCTTGTTCTTTGCAGGCATCCGCAAAAACAGAAGAGTGTCCCACAGAAGCTGTGACAGTAAAAATGTTACACCTCAAAGCCCCCCTGCTCACCCCTCCCTTGCTGAAACAGCAGGAAAGCAACGACCCTCCCCCGCCCCCACTTCCGCAAAAAAAGACATCAGCACCCTCCACCCAGCAGGCAAGCAATAGCAAGGCCCCTAAGAAAGACTATGATCTGCAGTACAAGAAAAACTAATCGTTCACCCGAAATTCAACATGCCACAGGCTCTCTCTTTCTCTCTCCCCCCCTAATAAAAGGACAGAGAGCTGTCCCCTTTCACGGTGAGAGGGGAGAGATAACAGAACAACTCACTGATTTGCAGTGATAAAGTCTGTCACGTAGCTGTTTTTCCAAGTTCTCCAACTCAAGAATCGGCAACAAATTCTCCCCCAGCAACGAGAGAGAGGAAGTGTGCTCAACTTGCTGATTACAGAGCCTCCAACAACTGATCCACTGTTCTCTTCTTTCAGTTAGTCCTGACGAAGGGTCCCGGCCCGAAACGTCGACTGTACCTCTTCCTATAGATGCTGCCTGGCCTGCTGCGTTCACCAGCATTTTTTGTGTGTGTTCCACTGTTCCTAATGTTCCATTTTCTCCCACAACGATTCAGTCCACAGTACCGGCATAGAATCAGCCTATCCACTGGGCCGCAAAGCCTCGGAACCTTGAAGGCACACTTGTCTTTTAGGCCGTGTCCTCGTTGTATCGAAAAGGGGGCAGTTGTGAGCCCCCCTGGGAGTGGGTCCCACCACCGCAAAGAACTGAAGTCTGAGTGTAATTCCAGGTCAGGGTCTCCAACAGAATCCAATCCACCCTGAAGGGGAAAAGGAGAGACATCAAAGGTAGAAATTAAGCTGTTTCCGTGGATGAACTCGAAGGAGTCGCTGTTAAGCACCATCTTAGCTCCGCTCCAATATAAAATCCTGGAAACACACAGGAGCTCAGCATCATATTTGGAGAAAACACCATCCATATTTTGTGGATGTGAATTCTCTATTAGAACTAATCTGTCCACGCACTGATCAGACCTCAGCCTCTTTATCTGGTTTTTGACTTTAATAGAGAAATAAACACAATGCATTCTTTAGGATTGCTCTCACCACAAGGTAAATAAAAAGCAGCTTTCACACTGACTCTGCCAAATAGCCAGTGTTAATTCACAGTAACACTAGAGATTCTGCTGATGCTGGAAATACAGAGCAACACACATAAAATGCCTCAGGAACTCAGCAGGTCAGGTAGCGTCTACAGAGGGGAATATGCAGTCAATATTTCTGCCCAAGACTCTTCTTCAGAAATGCTGAGATTTTCCAGCATTTTGTCTGCATAAATTAACAGTGTCTTTCTGAATGAAAATAGGAGCATACAGTATCGGGTAATATCTTTGGAAAGAAGCAGTGCTGATGCTTCTGGTTGAAGAACAGCCTCCGTATGATATTGGATCTTGGACATGAAATGTTAACTCTGTTTCTCTCTCTACAAATTCTGCCTGGCTTGCTGCGTGTTTCTAGCACTTTCTGTTTTTATTTCAGAGTTCCAATCTCTTGCCTTTTTGTATGGCATGTTTTTTCTCCTATTTCTGTTCTTCTGCTCTCTGTGACAACGTCTTGTTCGACTGATATTTAGTTCTTGTTCTCACACCTGCCCCGCTCCCATCCACATTCCTGCTTACATCCTTGTCCCTGCTGCTGGCTTTCAATCAGTGCCACTTTGCACTGCCCTACAATTGAAAGAGGCCTTTCACATGTTTTTTAAATCCTACTTTTAATCTTGGTCCTCAGTGGCATGTTTATGTTGAAGATGCAGGATTGGGGGAAATGGTTTGCATTTCCAAAATGAGAAAGTAAGAAAGTTGGTCAGACAAAATGCATTTATACCTCATTCAATGGTTTGTTTGACATGCCATATAATGTTCTCCTTGGATACATATAGTTAATTGAAAAGCAAAAATACTGCAGGTGCTGGAAATTTGATATATAAGCGATGCTGGAAATGCTCAGTACTTATGAAAGGGAAACAAAGTTTGCATTTCAGATTAACCTTTCATCTGCCCATAGATGTGTATTGATGCTTCTTACTCACACACCTGTGCTAATACAGATGTTTTTATATCAATATTGTAATCATACTTCCATAAAAACAATTAGCATGTCTTTTTTAATATGAATTCACAAACTAGTTTCAGGCTGTTTGGTTTGATACTGATATGCTTCCCACCTTTTGTCCTTGCCTACTGTCCAATGAGCCTCTGCATGCAACACATCATTCTCCACAGCTTCCAGCATCTTCACACCAAGCACATCTTAACCTCCCCCCCGCCCCCCCACTCTCTGCTTTCCACAGGGATCACTCCCTCCGTGATTCCCTTGTCCATTCATCCCTCCCCACTAATCTCTCTCCTGTCACTTATCCCTGCAAGCAGCAGAAGTACTAATAAGCCCAGTCACTTCCTCCCTTACCTCCAACAGGGCCCCAAACAGTCCTTCACGGTGAGGCAACACTTAACCTGCAAGTCTTTTGTGGTCATATACAGTATCCAGTGCTCCCGATGTGGCTGCCTCTAAGATTGGTGAGACCTAATGTAAATTGCGAGACCACTTTGCTGAATACCTCAGCTGCATCCTCAAGAAGCAGAATTCACAGTTGCCAACTATTTCCATTCCTATCCCATTCCCATTCTGACATGTTGCTCCCTGTCGTCTGCTTCTGCTATCATGAGGCTACTCTCAGATTGGAGGGGCAACACATCATATTCTATCTGGGTAGCATCAAACCTGAAAGCCTGAACATCGATTTCTCCAACTTCCAGTATTGTTTCACCTCCCCCTTCCCTCTTCTTCATTTCTCCACATAGCCTCTTACCTCTTCTCCTCACTGCCTATCACCTCCCCCGCTGACCCTCCTCCTTCCTTTCTCCCGTGAACTACACTTCTTTCCTAGCAGATTCCTCCTTCTCTCCTTCTCTAGCCCTTTGCCTTTTTGCCTCCCAACTTCTAACTTAATCCCCCTCCCCCACCCACCAGACCATTTTTCACCTTGTAGCTTCTCTTCCTTCCCCTCCCCTCACCTTTTTATTCTGGCATCTTTCCCTCTTCCTTTCCAGTCCTGATGAAGGGTCTTGGCCTGAAATCTTGACTGCTGCCTGACCTGCTGAGTTCCTCCAGCATTTTGGGTGTGTTGCTCTGGATTTCCAGTATCTGCAGGATCTCCTGTGTTTTTCTTTACTAATAACTACAACTCTTAAGTATGATTCTATGCTTAAACTAAGGTTCACTTTCCCTGCGTGAAATTAGCTTTGGGCTTGAGGGCTTTCACTTAAGTTTGAAAGCATTTAGATTTAATTTGTGCAGAATACAACAGATTAAAGAATTATTAATACCCAGTACTAAGATATAGGAGGTTGTCCATTCCTGCAGTAACATCGAAAATCCAATTATCCGCAAAGACATTGATGATAATAGGGACACAAATTGCATAAAGTTTGCAATTTTTAAAATTTTCAGATCAGTTTGGGGTCCAAAGGCCATTAACTCTATGGTCATGTCATAATTTGTCAACACTTTATTATGTATTGAAGTTAATAACCCTGTTGGTTAATTAAATTGCTTTATTTGTATTTATATAGGACTTGCAATGAATATTGGGTCACTATAAAGCATTTCCTGGTAAATGATATACATTTGAAGCATAGTTACATTTGTAATGTAGGAAATGTTATAGCCAATTTATACTTGGTGATAATCTGTTTTATTTGATATTGACTGAGGAAGAGGAATGATAATGGCCAGGACTCCATGAAAATTCTCATTCTCCACTTTGAACTAACATCTTCTATGTCCACTTGGGAAATAAAACGGGCTTCACTTTAACCTCTTTATCCAAAAATGTAGTGCTCACTCATTACTACATTAAATTCCACACGTGTTGTGTTCAAATCTCTAACAAGGGAGTTTGGACTGACAGAATCTGGAGATAATTGGCCTCATTTGCCTTCCCCTGATATTGAAAACTACCAAGTAAGTTTTAATGGCGGGATTTTGATAGGCTAAGTGTTTCCTTGATAAATTTTCTTAAAAGACAGATTCATTGGGTGTGTGTGTGTGTATATGTATGTGTGTGTGTGTGTGTGTGTGTGTGTGTGTCCACAAGATTTTCATGACCAATTTTAAATTAAGTGAATTCTTCCTTTCACCAGATAAATGCAGTATGAGGTTGCTTGAATCAATTTTCTATTTTTTGATAGTAAGAATATTTTGTTGGCCAAGGAGGTGGTTACAGGAACGTTACACTCAGATAACTCAACCAAGTCATAGCCTCACAGTGATAATTCTACATTTCAGATCCCAGTCAGGAATTTCTATCACAGGCACCCAATCCTGCCTTGTGCAGTGCATTTACCTTCTGAGCCTTGTAGCATTTATTTAAAGTGTAATATTCCTGGGCTTGCCCTACTGTAGGATTATTCTGACTTTATTCTGCTGCTGTTCTCAGGTTGCCAAAGATGTGTCTGTGCGTCTGCACCATGAACTGGAGAATGTTGAGGAAAAACGTGTCAGCGTGGAGAATGAAAATGAATCCCTTCGACAAAGGCTTATTGAAGTTGAAATCTCCAAACAAGCATTGCAGAATGAACTAGACAGGATCAAAGAGGTATGCTGAGGGCCTTGTGCTTCTTAGGTTCCAATCATTCAGCATGATGCCGAAGTCAGAAAGTTACTTCAAAGTTCAAAGTAAATTTGTTATCATAGTCCATGTATGTCACTGTAAATACAACCTGAGATTCATTTTCTTGTGGGCATACTCAGTAATCCAAGAAACATGATAAAATCAATGAAAGATTGCACCCACTTTTATAACCAATTTCCCTCGGGATCAATAAAGTATGACTATGACAACAGAATGGACAAATAACCAATGTGCAAAAGAAACCAGACTGCAAATGCAAAAGAAAAAAAAGATAAATAAATAAGCAGTAAATATCGAGAACGTGAGATGAAGAGCCCTTGGAAGTGAGTCCCATAGGTTGTGGGAACAGTTGGGTTCAGTGAAGTTTCAAGGTTCAAATTCCTGGGCTTTGGGAAGGACTTGGGTGAGTAGTAGTTAGTAAAACTAAGTGAAAAGCAAAACGCATCCTTGGTCTCTACAGACTGAGCGAGCAGCTAGCTGTGTCCTACCCAAAGTCATGTAGCTGATATTTATGTTTGTTGGTAGTTGTCCATGTGCCTTGGGAGATATGTATTTTGGCTTCTTCGTGTAATTGGAGATGGTGGTGTCAGAGCAGGATTTTTTTAAAGTTTATTTGAAATCAACTGGGAAGGGTACAAGTGAACATCGGGGTGGTTATCACCTGTTTACAACACTTCTCTGTATTTCATGGGACCAGAATATATGTAGGCAGAATTAGGCCATTTGGCCCATCGAATCTGCCCCACCATTCAATCATGGCTGATTTATTTTTTCATCCCCTTTCTCCCTTTAACCTTAATCCCTTTACCAGTAAAGAACCTATGAATATCTGCCTTAAATATACCCAATGACGTGGTTTCTACGGCACTCTGTGGCAATGAATTCCACAGATCCACCACCTTCCAGCTGAAGAAACTCCTCCTTATCTCAGTTTGAATGTGACACCCCTTTATTCTGAGACTGTGCCTTCAGATCCTATATTCTCCTACTGATGGAAGCATGCACATGATGTCCACTGCAGACCTTTGAGCATCGAATGTTTCAATAAAATCGCCCATCATCCTTCTGGGTGTATCGGCCTAGAGACTCCAAATGCTCTTGTTACGTACCCCGTAACTGGGTTGCCAAACCAGCAGAAATGGATCGCTCAGTTGGAGTCTGGATTACTAGAACTAAGAAAGTTTTATTAAAGAAACAAGCAACACAGTACTCTAATCAAACGGATAATAAATGCAACAGTTCAGCAATGATAAACACACATGTACACAGAATTAGGATAACAGGATCAATCAAGCTCTATTGTCATCTAGGGGTAAATGACCAGTTTCAAAGTGACGCAAAGTTCCGTTCAATTGAATTCAGTTCAGTTCGCAGTAATCACTGCCGTGGGAGATGAACAGTGGGGGGAAGGAGAGAGAGAGCAAAACGAATGAATATTCAAACGGCTTCCACACAGACCTTCGATATTCTTCGCAGTCAGCTTTCGGGCGAGCCCTTTGTGATGTCTTCTGAGGTCACCGACCGTGACCCCTCCGTTTCCAGATACGATCATTTCTCTGCAGTGAACCTGGCACCCAGGCAAGGGTGGACACACACCAGGTTCCCGCCGATCGTGCCTTTCCACCCTGTGCGTCTATGGCTTGGTCCTGCGACCAGCCTTCCAAAACTTCCCACCGACTTGTGGGAGACGCATCGCTTCCAGGGTCTCGTTACCTTGGGGTGTCGTGTGTGTCTTGCCTTAGCGAACCTGTCCCTTTTTATCCCCCTGCTGGGGTATCGCCTGTCCATCACTTCAAACAGTTCAGGGTTCAAAGGGGGAGCCGATCTTGACAGCTCTCCTTCCGTTAAACTCTCCTGTCCCTTCATTAACATCTCCAAATGCTGCTCCATTGTTTTCCTTATCTCTCTTTCTCCTGAAGACGGGTGGCAGACCAACTGCTGATCCCACTGGTGCCAGCACAGGCCAGCTAACATCTTAATCTATGTGTATTCTTGTCACACTCTTCATAGGTTAAGCCTTTCTTTTCCTGGCATCATTCTTGTGAACCTCCTGTGGACTCAGGGCTAGCACGTCCTTCCTTAGATATGGAGCCCAAAATTGTGCAAAGTGTTCTAACTGAAGTCTGACCAATGCCTCAAAGCCTCAGCATTTCATACTACTTAATTGTAGTCCTCTGAAAGTGCATTTGTCTTTACTACTAACTCAATTTGCAAGTTAACCTTGAGGAAATCTTGAACTACCAACTCCCTTTGTACCTCCAATTTCTGAATTCTTTTACTATTTAGAAAAAGTGTGTACCTTCATTTATTGTACCAAAGTGCATTATCCCACACTTACACTTCATTGCCCATTCTCCTAACCTTCCAAGTTCTTCTGCAAACTCTTTGTCTTTGTGACACTACCTGTCCCTCCACCTATCTTGATATCAACTGTAGCTTGGCCACAATGCCATCAATTCCTTCATTCAAATCATTAACGTATAAAGTTAAAAGTCACGGACTGAACACTGATCCTTGCAGAACTTTGCTGGTCAGCAGTAGCCATCCTGAAAAGGACCTCTCCATCCCCACTCTCTGACTTACTGCCAGACCCCTAACCTTCAATCCGTGCTAGTACCTTGCTTCTAATACTGTGGGTGCTTGTCTTGCTTAGCAGCCTTGTGTCCAGCACTTTGTCAAAGGTCTTCTGAAAATCCAAATAAATAACATCCATCGACTCTCCCATATTTTTTTTCCCTCTCTGCACTTTGTGGCAACCTCGCCATTTCTTTAGCATTTGTCTGTTTTTTACGAGACCGAGTTGCTAGCTCAACACTCAACCCAGCACAGATGAAAAGCATGCAAGGAGCTGGCTGGATTCGACCCAGGACCTCTCACCTCGAAGTCTAGTACAGATGCCATTATACCACCGGTGGGTCCTCTTTAGATTTTTGTTCAGGCTTTTTATGTTGCTGAAGCTTTGGTAGAACTTTGACTCAGTCCGTCTCTCTTTGTCAAATGGGTAACTTTAGAACTACTGCTGTCCCGTACAGACTTTCCTTTCTCCTCAGCTCCGTACTCCTGCAAGAAGGGGATCCATTTATTTGCCATTGGGCATCTGTCAGCCACAACCTTTACCATGCAAACAGTAGGTGTTGAAAGCTGGTATAAAAACAAATGCTAGAAATACTTAACAGATCAGACAGCAGCTGTGGAGTGTGAAGCAAAATTAACGTTTCCTGCCTATACCCTTTCATTGTACTCCAAGGAAAACCTAAAATGTTAATCACCATTTATTCTCACAACCCGATCACCATTCTGAACCAATGAATGAATGATGTCCAAAGATGGTAAACTAGAGGTGTCTACGGACGAGAGCTCATGGTCTAGTGGCATTTAACAGAACTCTGATTTTAATCTGACTCTCCCGTCCTTGTTTCTTCGCATTTGCTATCAATATTTTTGTAAGAACCTTCTGACATTTTTTTTTATTTTTAGTACTCTGTCATTTTTAGTTGGCCAAAACCCATTTGGAGTTTTTATTGTGAAATATCATACAGAAGTATTATCTTGCAACTATGACTTGTTGCTTTTCCTGACCTCTACGTCTGCTGTGTGTAGATAAGGTCTGCAGCTGGAAGCGGGAGGTGTGTGTTCTATGGCACTGACAAATCAGCCATTTGTTCTGGCCTTGGAGCCTTGTTTCATTTAATTCAGCACTGCTGTTTAATGTCTGTACATAAACAAGCCATTTGAGCATTCTGCACATTTCAGCTGTATCATTTTACAGCACAATACTGTCAAAAACATACTGATATGGAGGAAACTTAAGGTTCATTTTGATACCACTTTATTTGATAAGTTTTAATGGGCCCTATCAGACTATTCCAGACTCCAGTGTTGCCTTTTTTCAATTCTGGCCTCTTTAAAATCCTGTATAAGGAATAAAAGCTGGAATTTTGCCATATTTAGTTTACATTTCTCTTAATGTCTCAGTGGTAAAGGAAATAAGTCTTTGCCAATTGAAATTAATGCTGTTTGTTCCAACTGTTTTGTACAGCTTTACACGAGTGATTCATGTTCTGTGATGGGTGTTTGTTGTCTCATGGCACTGTTCTGTAAATTGTCACTCCATCCATCCCAGGCAAATACTTCAGAGCAAAACTTATGGACATAAAGGCAACTAACTCTTTCAACCAGAAACCTACACACTGTGGTGGTATGTAACAGTCGGTAGCAGAAATGGCTTTTCAGTCTCCCAAACCTACTCAGACATACTGTATAATAAAATCATGGCTAATCTGCTATAACTTCAATTCCTTTTCAAGTAAGACCGTAAGATATGGGAGAAGAATTAGGCCATTTGGCCCATCGAGTCTGCTCCCCATTTCATCATGGCTGATCCATTTTTCCTCTCACCCCCAATCTCCTGCCTTCCTCCCCGTCTACCTTCATGCCCTGACCAATCAAGAATCTGTCAACCTCTGCATTAAATGTATACTAAGACTTGGCCTCCACAGCTGCCTGTGGCAACAAATTCCACAGATTCACCACTCTCTAGCTAAATATCTATCTACTTCAGCCTAACAATTAGTTTTACTTTTTCACCACTCTCCAAGGAAGAAAATTCCAGAGACTGTGTCCCTTTCACGTTTTAAATGGGTAAAAAATTCTAACTTCCATAAGTGGAGGCAGCCTTTCCACATCCATTCTTGTTAGACCTTCTCAGGATCCCTTCTAATGTTTCATTAAAGTCCCTTATAAACTCCTCTGAACTAGAGTAAATAAAGCTTTGCCCAATTTCAGCTGTTAATCTAATAAACATGCTCTGAATTGCTACTCTGCAAATAAAGAAAGCAATATTAGACTAAGTACTCCAGATGTGGTCTCTGCAGCGTCCTATATAATTGAAGCATAACCTCCCTATTTTTGCGTTTGATTCACCAAGGAATAAACAATGACAATTGTAGAGCAAGCCTCCACAAGTGCTAGGGCATTTCTCTTTGGAGCAAAGGAGGGTAAGGGGCAAATTGACTGAGGTGTCTAAGATGATAAGGGACATAGATAGAGTGGACAGCCAGGGCCTTTTCCCCAGGGCAGCAATGGCTAATACAAGAAGGCATAACTTTAAGGTGTTTGGAGGAAAGTATGGGGGCAGATGTCAGAGATAGTTTTTTTTTTACACAGAGTAGTATGTGAAAGAAACGCACTGCTGGGAATGGTGGGTAGAGGTGGGTACATTAGAGATATTTAAGAGACCCACAGATAGGCACATGAATGAAAAGAAAATAGAGGGCTAAATTGAAGGGAAAGGTTAAATTGATTGAGGAATAGGTAATAAGGTTGGCACACATTGTGGGCCAGACTGTCTGTCCTGTACCACACTGTTTCATGCTCTGCGTTCTGAGTGTGAGTCCCGCCTTAGCAACATGTACAGGGGATCTGGTTGCACACATCCCCTGCAATGCAGGAAGTCTCAGTCTTTTTTAAGCTTGGATAGGGGCGCTAAAACTAAAGGACATCAATTTCAGGTGAGAAGGAAAGATTTAATGGGGATCTGAGAGGCAAGTTTCTCCACACAGAGTAATGGGTACCAGAGGCAGATAACCTTTCTGATTACCCAGAGTTTCTGCCAACTAGCCTTACTAGGACAATGAACCCATGTACACTAACTCAATATTTTTCTACTACTTATTTAATTTGAAATTTATATGTTTTTATCTTATTGTAATTTATATAGTGTTTTATCATGTATTGCAGTGTACTGCTTTCACAAAACAACAAATTTCATGACAAGCAGTATGCCAGTGCTAATAAACCTGATTCTGATTTGACGCCCTGATCCCTCTGCATCTCAGAATTCTGCACGCTGTCACCATTCAGAGAAACTTCCTTTTACCTGTCTTTAGCATTCAATTCCTACAAATTGTGGTAACATAACAATTTTAACATTAGATTTCTCTGCAATAATATTCGTGATTTCAAGATAGTTATCCTACATAGTTGAAATTATTTGACTTTTAATCATATACTGTAACAGTCAGGTGATACCTAAGCATGTTGGCAGTGATGACACCTGTTGGTGAATTTGTATTATTTTACATTATTGCTTTCACATTTACTGGCATAGATAATTTCCAGTTTTGTTTAGGTTATTGATAGAAGAACTGATTTGTTTGACTTCAGTTTATTTTCTTTTTACTTAGTGAGTTGAACATTCCTTTTCTAACTTTTCAAAAGGTCATGAATTTAGGTGAACAGACCATGAGAACTAGGATAGTCGAGCCTGGACTATGGTGTGAGATACTAGATTGTATTATTAAAATAACAAGATAATCTACGAAGTTTATCTCCCTTGGGGTTTAAACAAGGTCAACCTAAAAGCAGTTAGCCTACTATATGATCATTTCCTGGAATGATCCCCAAGAGAAGAGTTTGTTACATGAATTGTTATAGTCAGATTTAATGAGCTTGAGTTGGAATCTTGTCTTTGTTGAAATGAGTATTTATAGAAAAGCTGTTGTTCTGCATCCTTGAGCGAGAGCTACCCTGTTTATTTTACAGATGCTGTTTGATCCAGTGGGTTCCTCCAGCATTTTGCTGACTCTTGTTGGAGAGTGTTATTGCCAATGTTATTAG
Source organism: Mobula birostris (assembly GCF_030028105.1). Lineage (NCBI taxonomy): Eukaryota > Metazoa > Chordata > Chondrichthyes > Myliobatiformes > Myliobatidae > Mobula > Mobula birostris. The sequence continues at coordinate 90,893,568 of NC_092370.1, read as the reverse complement.
CCATTGTCTGAGGGAATGAGCATCAAAAGGTGATTAAAAGCATGCCGAAACAAGGGCAAGATGAGTAGTGAGGTAATGGTGATTGTGGGGCTGTTTTCAGAGAGGAGAGCTAAAGGCTCAAGATACCAGAGTCAAACAACAGAAACCAAGAGAAGGTAGAATAATCTGTCCATCAGCAATGGTAAGGTTCAATGTATTCAGTGTATTGGAGGTAGTCAGTAGATTCGAGTGATATGATGAAGGCCTTTCCTATGGATCAGTAAGTGGGTTGAATTTTCAGTGATTTAGAAGTTATCCAGAGTGGGAAACAGTAGGTGAACAAGGAGTTTTCAAACCTAGAAATGAGAAGCATGGATGGACATTTCAATGACGGTGGAAGATTTCTTATATTGCTACTTTACAAAGTTCAATGTAAATTTTATTATCAAAGTGCATATACTGTATGTCACTATATACAACCGTGAGATTCATTTTCTTGTGGGCAATAAATCTATGAAATAATAACTATAACATAATCAATGAAAAACTACCCAACTAGGGCATTCAGCGGGAGTACAGAAGACAACAAATTGTGTAAATGCAAAAAGAAGAAACAATTATAATAAGTAAGCAATTAATATCAAGAATATGAGATGAAGAATTCTTGAAAACTGAATCCAAAAGTTGTGGGAACATTAAATAATGGGGTAAGTGAAGTTTAGTGAAATTATCCCCTTTGGTTCAAGAACCTGATGGTTGAAGGGTTGTAACAGTTCATGAACCTGACGATGCAAGTCCTGAGGCTCTTGTACCCTTTTCCTGTTGGCAGCAGAGAGAAGGGAGCATGTCCTGGGTTGTGGTGGGTCCCTGATAATGGATGCTGCTTTCCTGCGACTGCGTTTCATACAGATGTGCTCAATGGTTGGGGGTGCTTTATTTTCGTGATGGATTGGGCCATATCCACTACCTTTTGTGGGATCTTCCGTTCAAGGGCATTGGTGTTTCCATACCAGGCAGTATGCTCAACACTACACATCTATAGAACTTTGTCAAAGTTTTAGATGACGTGCTAAATCTCCACAAACTCCTAACAAAGCTTTCTTCATCATTGTACTTATGTGCTGGCTCAGGACAGGTCCTCCGAAATAATAACACCTGGAATTTGAAGTTGCTAACCCTGTCCACCTCTTATCCTCTGATGAGGACTGGCTTATGGACCACTGGTTTCTTTTTCCTGGTCTATAATTAACTCCTTGGTCTTGCTGACATTGAGTGAGAGGTTATTGCTATGAAAACACTCAGACAGATTTTCAATCTCCCTCCTATATGCTGATTCACCACCACCTTTGATTGGGCCTACTACAGTGATGTCATCAGCAACTTGAATATGGCAGTGGATCTGTGTTTAAGTCACACAGTCATAACGTGTAAAGTGAGTAGAGCAGAGGACTAAGCACAGAGCCTTGTGGTGCACCTGCGCTTATGGAGATTGAGGAGGAACAGTTGTTGCCAATCTGAACCGACTGAGATCTGCAAGTGAGGAAATTAAAGATCCAATTGCATAAGGAGGTATTGAGGCCAATGTCTTGAAGCTCATTGATTAATTTTGAGGGGATGATGGTATTGTATGCTGAACTGTTGTCAATAAAGAGTATCCTGATGTATGCACCTTTGCTGTCCATGGCATCTGCTGTGGGCCTGTTGCTTTGATAGGCAAATTGGAACAGATCTAAGTCGCTTCTTGGGCAGGAGTGGATATGTTTCATCACCAGCCTATCAGAACACTTCATCGCTGTGGATGACCGTGCTACTGAGTGATAGTCATTGAGGCAGGTCACCACACACTGGTGTAATTAAAGCCTGAATATAATTAAACCTTAATTGAAGTACACTTCGGGAAATTTTACTCTTTCAGCCATTGATTGCAAGGGAACCACAAACAAGAGAAAATCTGCAGGTGCTGGAAATCCGAGCAACAGATACAAAATGCTGGAAGAGCTCGATAGGCAAGGCAGGATCTAGGAAAATAGTACAGTTGACGTTTCGGGCTGAAACCCTTTGACAGGACTGGAGGAGAAGGGAATGCATTTTGAGTTACCAACTGCTTTCAGTCTTAGAAAAAAAAAATCAACATCAGATTTTGGACAAAATATTCCAAATTGTAGCTGTGGGATTGAGGGAGCTGCTCTTGAGGTAGTGTGATTAAACATGCAGGTGGAAATCGACCACTTTGATAAAAATGTTTCTGACTTGTAGTCAAAGCCAGGAACCTATGGTTACTCAATCGATAATTGGGAAGAGAAGCTACTGCTAGTGAAGTCTTATGAGGAGAGTGTTCTGTGCAGACATGGAGGAGAAGCAAACCTTGATAAAGAAATCAACTGCATCATGATCATTGAGAGAAATGTTGAGACACAGTCACAATTGGCAACAGTGATACCTTTTGCCAGAAAGGTTTCAGCACACAGAGTGAATCAGAAGATAGAATCACAAGGTCATCAGTCCACTGAGTCTGTGTCAACCATCAGGCATCAACCTATGTCAATCCCATTTTATTCTCGTCTTGCCCTGTCAATTCAGCCCAGACTCTATGACTCATCTGCACATTACAGTGGCCATTTCGCATGTCTTTGGGATGTAAAGGAAACCAGAGTCCTTGTGGTCATGGGGAAAACATGCAAACTCCACACAGAGCAGCATCAGAGGTTAATGTTGCTGGAGCTGTGAGATTCTGAAGGGGGGCTGCGTAAGGATCTTAATGCAACAAAGTTACAGACTTTATAAGGACTTCAAGGCTAGAGGTAAGGAAATTGAAGAAGATTAAAAAAAATGAAGGCAGAGCTGTTTGAGCTGGTGGATACAATGAAGGAAAAGGAAACGATCCCTGTGCAAAGTCAGTGAACAGGGAAGCTGGAGATGATCTTAGATTCATCCAGTGAGGAAACAGGCTTTTCAGCTCACCTTGTCTGCGCTAATAGTTTTTGATTGTTTAGAATCTGCCAGAAAAGGGAACACAGAAGTTGGAGAGAAGATGCCCATTGGAAAGGCTGTACAGCAGATAGGGGAATAGAAACTATGTGCGCAGGCAGGCATGAGAAGAAATTTGTGTATGAGCGATCTAAATTTTAATGCTCAGAGTTTTCACATTGTTAAAGGTGGGAAAGATGGAGAATGATAAAGTGATGCTTGTGGAAAGAGTGGTATAACATTTTTATTCAGCATCCAGGTTTATTGTGTGGTAGTAGTTCAAACTGGGCATGTAGAGAAGATAATAGTGGTTATGTTGGCTTCACTGCTAAGAGAAACAAGACCTTCCTGTTCAGCTTATCTAGGTCTTTCATAACATTATATATCCTTCTTAAATTTTCCTTTAGCCTCTTCGGTTCTAAAGAAAACAACCCAGCCTACCCACATTTTCCTCTTTACCAATGTCTCCCATCCCTGACTGCCTACTTGTGAATTGCCTCTCAATATTCCCAATTTTCTATAATCTCATAACTTCTCAGACTGACCTAACTCTTAAAAAGTTCTGGAATAATCGCATTGCTCTTGTATTCTGCTCATCAAATAGTAAAGGAAAAGATTCTTAATACTGTTTCCTCTCATACCCCAAAGACATGTGGGTTTGTAGGTTAATCACCCACTCACGGTAATTTGCCCCTGGTGTCTAGGTGAGTGGGAGAGCTTGGGGGAGGGGGAGTTGATGAGAATATAGTGCGAATAAAAATGGGAATTCAAGATTAATTTGCTCCTCAGCCTAAAAGGTCAACTATTCATTCGTCTTCATAGATGCTGACTGACCTGTGGAATTTCTCCAGCATTTATCTGTGTTGAGCCTATCCAGCTTTTCCTTTTGAACAAGGATCTCAAGTAATATCCTTATAAATCTTTTTTTTTCATCCTCTCCAGTTTAATGACATCTTTCCCAGAGCAGGGAAACTGGAACTGTTTACGATACTCCAAATGTAGCCTTACCAATGTCTTGTACAGCTGTAACGTGGTGTCCCAATTCCAACTGAGTGAGTGATTGTGTGTGTGTGTGTGTTGCTCAAGATAGCCAGTATCTGCAGTATTTCTTGCAGCAGTATAGGCTCAGGCTTATTTCCCTGAAGCACAGGAGCAGGGGAGTGACCGTATAGAGGTTTGTAAAGTTATGCAGAGTATAGATAAGGTGAATAGCCAAAGCAGTTTTGACAAGGTCGGGGAGTCCAAAACTAGAAGGCATAGGTATCAAGTAAGAGGTGACCTGAGGGGCAACTTTCTCACTCAGAGAATGGTAGCTATATGGAACGAGGTGGCAGACACAGGTTTAATTACAACATTTTAAAAGTTATTTGGACAGTTACATGGACAGGAAAGGTTTAGCGGGATGCAAGTCAAATGCAGGCAACTGGGACTAGCTCACTTACAAAAATTGATGGGCACAGGTGCGATGGGCCAAAGGTCTGTTTCCGTGCTCTGTGGCTCTTCCATATTTGATAGAATATTTTGTTGAGATAACAGCCATTTTTGCTGAAGGTAACACAGTTAATATGATGTACACAATTCAGAGGATGCCATACACAGTCTCATGAAATGAATGTTGGATGCCTGTATATGAAGTTGGCTAAGTAACAAGCAACAGCAGGTTGCAGGGAATTATTGTTTCTCAGGCTGGAGGAAGGTGAATAGTGGTCTTCACCTAGAGATTGGTGTAAGGATCTGGCTTTTATTGAACCACATTAATATCTTCGACTGGTGGGATAAAAGCCACAGTTTTTAAATTGTGGATGATGTTACATTTGTCAGTACAGGTTTTATACCCCTTATTCACAATGCTTGGGGCCAGAAGCATTTTGGATTTTGTCAGATCTTGGAATATATAATGAGATAGCTTGGGAATTGCCTTGGTAAACAGTCTTGGTCTTGCACTTGTTCATCAAGCAAAGATACGTAACAGTAAAACTTATTGTATACCATTAATTTATTGAAAATATAATGTGTACAGGGTAACAAAGTCAGTGCAGCAGCGTCGGGAGAGTACCTGAATCGGCTGCTGAACAACGACAGGTTTTCAGTCTGCACCTGTCATGCTGTGGTTTGATTAAAATGTTACCATACACTGTATTTGTACGTTTTTTTATATCTTACATAAGGTATAAAAGCAATCAGCATTGTAGATTTGTTCTGGTGTGAGATTTTCATCAGCAACGCTTTAAAAATTTAATGCCTTTATGTAAGGTATTAAAACTATCAGCATCGTAGACTTCAAGATTAAAAGTGCATTTATTATCAAAGAATGTATAAATCATACAACCTTGAGATTTGTTTGCTTAACAGGCAGTCGCAAAGCAAGGAACCCAAAAGAACCCAATTTTAAAAAGACCAACCACCAGTGCCCACAGAGAAAGAGAAAAAAAACAAATCACGCAAGCAATAAAAGCGAGCAACAATGGCATTCCAAGCTAAATTGAGTCAATAGATCCAAACCTCTGGAGCAGCTCAGAGTAGGCATAAAGCTTTGGTATTCAGTTCCTCATATAAGTGGGACAAATTTTTGCAAAGTTTGCAGGCATGAAGCACAGCAACTGGGGGCAGTCTCACAGCCTTAGTGTTATGGAGAGAGGAGTCCTCAGGCCATCTGGGCTGGCGTTTAAGTTATTCAAACATTGCACTGGGACATGGGCCCCACTGCTAGCTAGTCACTCCAGCCCTAGATTTCGCTGCCAGAGAAGCTGTTCTCAACGTCTCCAAATCGGCTCGATGCTTAGAGTGACTTATTCTGGTGCTAGATTTTCATAATCAACAGACACTTTAAAAAATTTCATGGGTACCTTTTCTTAAATTTCTGCAACCTGCTCGCTGAATATTCACAATTACCTTCAATTTTCAGCTTGTTGTGATAGATTTATTTCATGATCAGCATACTGTTAAGTGTCATTTGTTCACCCCAATTGAGATCTACATTTGTCACTTTATGCAGTGTTTATCTAGTTTTCACTCAGTGCATATGTGAGGTTTCTTCTCAGAACATTCTATGGTGCACAGAGACCTGAGAACCTTCCTGGCAAATTGTGAAATTTTCTGTCTGTGACCTCAAATCAGCGCTCAAAAAAAATTTAGACTTCAGAGGTTTTTGGATTTTGGAATTTTGGGTATTGTGAACTGATAAAGTTATATTGTGAACTGTGGAAAAAACAGTGTAGGAGTGCAGCTGGGTTTATTTGGCTGGTTTACCAACAGATGCATGGCTGATCAAGTTTAATTCAGAGAAATGAGGTTGTGTGCTTTTATAAGAGAATGAGGCGATGCAATATTTAATAAAGGATCCTACTCTGAAAGGGGAAGAGCAGCACATATTCATGCACAAGTCACTGAAATTGGCACGAGAGGTTGAAAGCGTGGTTAATAAAGCTGGCATAGTTCTGGGTCTGTCAAAAGAGGCACGGGGTATAGAGTCAGGGCAATCCTGCTGACGGGTTATAAAACATTGGCCTGGTCTCAGCTGGGGTATTATGTTCATTTCTGTTGGGCATATTATAGGAAGAATGCAGGGGCAATTGAAGAAGTTCTAGAGGAGATTTACGAGAATGGTTCCTGGGATGGGGAACTATAGTTACATTCACTCACCTTACCAACACCGCAACGTAGCTGTGGCCTATATCATCTACAAGAGGTATCACAGGAATTTAATCATGCATTTTTGTAAGCATCTACTGTGGTGCTGTAAGGTAGTGTGTTCCAGCATTTTAGTCCTGTGACAATCCTGTAGTCACCATTTTATAACTGTGGTAGAGCCAGTGCTACACAGTGCCACTGTGGCAGGGCCACTGCTACAGTGTGATAGTTATGGTCAAGCTCAATGGTGTGGCCGTGATGGGGATAAGTTTACAGTGTGTCTGTTATAGGGCCAGCATGATGTTATAATGTTATAGTTGTATTGTGTGGCATTCTTAAGAATAATTAGGACTAAGCAACAAATGGTAGTTTATTTAAATAACACATTATTCAATTCCATAAGATGACAGATTTGTGAATAGCAGTAGCTACTGTAAATGGTAATTCCTTGCACCCTTGGAAGTCAGAGTGAATTAGGTGAAGAGAGGATTCCTTTAGATTTACGCTGTTCGTTTGCCTCTGGGCCTCCTATCCAAGCTGAAAGTGAGGCAAGGTTTAAAGCACTTCCTCACAGTGCTGTGAATTTGTTTCCCCACACGAGTACCTGAACTTCCTCTATTAGGAGCTTGTCTGCTTTGATGGAGCCTTCTACCACTGTACTAACAGGGCACTGCAGCACCACACCTCTCCACACTCACACTCCAGCATGTGCTGTACTACTACGGGCAGCAAGGTCGTGTAGTGGTTAGCACAGTGCTCTACAGTATCAGCTGAAAGACAGAGGTTCAGTTCCTGCCGTTGTTTGTCCTTCCCATGACCGCATGGTTTCCTCCGGGTGCTTAGGTTTCCTCTCACACTCCAAAGACGTATGGCTTAGCGTTAGTGAGTTGTGGGCATGGTGTGTTGGCACTGGAAACATGGTGGCATTTGAGGGCTGCTCCCAGCACAATCCTCGCTGATTTGTTTTGACGATGTATTTCACTGAGTGTTCAATGTACATGTGAAAAATAAAGCTATTTTAAAGAAAATCTTTTTTCTTTATTCTTTATTATCTATGGGAGAACAAATAATTTTAGGTGAATCCTGAATCAGAAATATGCATCCGCATACTGCTCATTGCGGTAGGTATTCCACTTCCCTGAATGTCTATATTTGTTTTTCATTGAGGGGAGCTGGTGGGCTGGAGGTGGAGGGATTTGCCTGTGAAACAACAGAAAATGGGTGTGGATTTTTATCTGAGCTGCCCAGCTGAGGTGAAATTATTCTATAGGGTGGTTCCTCGTGGCACTGAGAACTTCAAGCAGATAGAAGCTTGGAGTAAATGGCAGAAGGAGCATATCACTTCACAAATTAACCACCCAGCCCTTTAGGTACCTCCTATCTGGGCTATGGTAGGATCTGTTTGTCGTAATTAGGCCTTGTATTGTGAGCAACTTTGAGCCTTCTATCTAAGGAAATTTACAATGGCTCTGGAGAGAGTTCAAGGGAGGTTCATGAGAATGATACCAGGAATGAAAGCTTAACATAGGAGGAACATTTGATGGCTTTGGCACTATATCTGATGGATCCTGGAGGATAAAGGGGGATCTCATTGAAATCTTCCAAATACTGAAAGGCCTGGATAGAATAGACATGAGGGCGTGTTTCTATATTAGTAGCAAAGCAGGATCCAAGGGCACAGCTCTGAATAAAGGAGCATATCTTTAGAACTGAGATGAGGAGTAGTTTCTTCAGCCAAAGGCTGATGTATCTATGAAATTCCTTGCCAAGGACAACCATGAAGACCAAGTCATTTGGGTATATTTAAGACAGAGATGCTGCAATGCCTGCTGAGTTCCTCCAGCATTTTGTGTCTATTGCTTGGATTTCCACCATTTGCAGATTTTCTCTTGTTTGTAAAGGTTAGTTAGTTCGTCCATCGTCAGTCATCGATGAAGACCTCGACACCATTGATGGTGTCGAGACTAGCGCATGATTTGGATTTAAGTGAGGGAGAGTTGCACAGCGTCAGCCTCACTCTCTCTTCCCAATTCCCATCTGGATCCAATGGCAAGACAGAGTCGAGACAGCTGGAGATGGGACTAGGCACAGTGGATGACCAGGACGTTTTCTGTGTCTTGTCGTGCTCTACACGTTCCACGATGCTTGCAGAGACTGCCTTCTTGACCGTTGGACCTACCATTGGTCTCGTCCGCTCAATCCACTGGAGTCTGTCTTCACATGCTGGGATAGACATCTCCCTATCTCATCGAGGGTTTGAGACCCATCGGCTACCCTCACCTGGTTTAGCCGGCTTGTCGAAGCCGTTGCCCGGGGTGTGGCCGCTGTCGCATGCAAACAGCTACAAGGAGCCACAGATGAGAGCTGAGTGCCAGGTGGGGACCAAAGGTGGACTAACCACCTTGAAAAGGACGCGACATGTTCCCCCACCAGAGGTGCTACCCCTCCCTGACATCTCATACACCCTTTGTAAAGGTTACAGGGAGAAAGTAGAAAGGAGTTGAAAAAACAATCATCTATGATTGAATAGCTAAGCAGACTAGATGCGCTGAACAACCTAACTCTGCTCTTAACATCCTAAAGTTGTTTCACTTGCAATAGAACCCAGAAAGTTAGAGTAGAAACATGTCATCTTCAATCCCGAGAGACGAGTTAGAAGAACTGCTATCAAGACCAGCAGCAACTTGAAGATAGACTTCTAATGTGATTAAACTGGAGGTGGGAGAGATTCACCTTCTCTTCATCAACTGAGTTCTAAATGTTAATCCATTACAGTTGATGTAACATCAGCCAGCATCACTATTGCAATAAAACCATGTTAAATAGAATAACGCTGCACATCTAAGCAGATTTCCCATCTATGGTACCTGTCCATGCACAACACTGATTACTGGCCTTCTCCAATGTTATGGTCATCATTGCAAACACATTCATGGGAAAGCTACACATGTGCTGCTAAGCTTATCAAACCTGGAGTTGCCCAGCAGCATAGAGAGGGAACAGTTAACGCTTCAACTCATTTCTGCATACCTCGACAAGGGGGGATAAAACCGTGTTCAATCCCTTCCTACCTATGTTCGTGACACTTCTCACACTCTGAAACTTTTCGATGATTTTAAGTCCCCTGGCCCCCACCGCTTTATTTTCACCATGGATGTCCAGCCCCTATATACTTCCATCTCCCATCAGGAAGATCTCAAAGCTCTCCGCTTCTTTTTGGATTCTAGACCTAACCAGTTTCCCTCTACCACCACTCTGCTCCATCTAGCGGAATTAGTCCTTATTCTTAATAATTTCTCCTTTGGCTCCTCCCACTTTCTCCAAACTAAAGGTGTAGTTATGGGCACCCGTATGAGTCCTAGCTATGCCTGCCTTTTTGTTGGCTTTGTGGAACGATCTGTGTTCCAAACCTGTTCTGGTATCTGTCCCCCACTTTTCCTTCACTACATCGACAACTGCACTGACGCTACTTCCTGCACGCATGCTGAGCTCATTGACTTTATTAACTTTGCCTCCAACTTTCACCCTGCCCTCAAGTTTACCTGGTCCATTTCTGACACCTCCTTCCCCTTTCTTGATCTTTCTGTCTCTATCTCTGGAGACAGCTTATCTACTGATGTCTACTATAAGCCTACTGACTCTCACAGCTATCTGGACTATTCCTCTTCTCACCCTGTCTCTTGCAAAAATGCCATCCCCTTCTCGCAATTCCTCTGTCTCCTCTGCATCTGCTCTCAGGATGAGGCTTTTCATTCCAGGATGAGGGAGATGTCCTTTTTTAAAGAAAGGAGCTTCCCTTCCTCCACCATCAACTCTGCTGTCAAACGCATCTCCCCCATTTCACGCACATCTGCTCTCACTCCATCCTCCCGCCACCCTACTAGGAATAGGGTTCCCCTTGTCCTCACCTACCACCCCATCAGCCTCCGGGTCCAACATATTATTCTCCGTAACTTCCGCCACCTCGAACGGGATCCCACCACTAAGTACTTCTTTCCCTCCCCTGCCCCTCCGCTTTCTGCAGGGATCGCTCCCTACGTGACTCCCTTGTCCATTCGCACCCCCATCCCTCCCCACCGATCTCCCTCCTGACACTTATCCTTGTAAGCACAACAAGTGCTACACATGCCCTTACACTTCCTCCCTCACCACCATTCAGGGCCCTAGACAGTCCTTCCAGGTGAGGCGACACTTCAACTGTGAGTCGGCTAGGGTGGTACACTGCGTCCGGTGCTCCCGAAGTGGCCTTCTATATATTGGCGAGACCCGACGCAGACTGGGAGATCATTTCACTGAACACCTACACTCTGTCTGCCAGAGAAAGCAGGATCTTCCAGTGGCCACACATTTTAATTCCACGTCCCATTCCCATTCTGATATGTCTATCCACGGCCTCCTCTACTGTCAAGATGAAGCCACACTCAGGTTGGAGGAACAACACCTTATATTCCGTCTGGGTAGCCTCCAACCTGATGGCATGAACATTGACTTCTCAAACTTCCGCTAATGCCCCACCTCCCCCTTGTACCCCATCCGTTATTTATTTATATATGCACATTCTTTCTCTCTCTCTCTCTCTCCTTTTTCTCCCTCTGTCCCTCTCACTATACCCCTTGCCCATCCTCTGGGCTTTTTCCCCCCTTCCCCTTTTTCTTTCTCCCTAGGCCTCCCGTCCCATGATCCTCTCATATCCCTTTTGCCAATCAACTGTCCAGCACTTGGCTCCATCCCTCCCCCTCCTGTCTTCTCCTATCATTTTGGATCTCCCCCCCCTCCCACTTTCAAATCTCTTACTAGCTCTTCCTTCAGTTAGTCCTGACGAAGGGTCTCAGCCTGAAACGTCGACTGTACCCCTTCCTAGAGATGCTGCCTGGCTTGCTGCGTTCACCAGCAACTTTTAGTCATAGTCATACTTTATTGATCCCAGGGAGATATTGGTTTTCGTTACAGTTGCACCATAAATTATAAATAGTAATAGAACCATAAATAGTTAAATAGTAATATGTAAATTATGCCAGTAAATTATGAAGTAAGTCCAGGACCAGCCTATCGGCTCAGGGTGTCTGACCCTCCAAGGGAGGAGTTGTAAAGTTTGATGGCCACAGACAGGAATGACTTCCTATGACGCTCTGTGCTGCATCTCGGAGGAATGAGTCTCTGGCTGAATGTACTCCTGTGCCCACCCAGTACATTATGTAGTGGATGGCAAACATTGACCAAGATGGCATGCAACTTGGACAGCATCCTCTTTACAGACACCACTGTGAGAGAGCCCAGTTCCAACCCCACAACATCACTGGCCTTACGAATGAGTTTGTTGATTCTGTTGGTGTCTGCTACCCTCAGCCTGCTGCCCCAGCACACAACAGCAAACATGATAGCACTGGCCACCACAGACTTGTAGAACATCCTCAGCATCGTCCGGCAGATGTTAAAGGACCTCAGTCTCCTCAGGAAATAGAGATGGCTCTGACCCTTCTTGTAGACAGCCTCAGTGTTCTTTGACCATTCCAGTTTATTGTCAATTCGTATCCCGAGGTATTTGTAATCTTCCACCATGTCCACACTGACCCCCTGGATGGAAACAGGGGTCACCGGTACCTTAGCTCTCCTGAGGTCTACCACCAGCTCTTTAGTCTTTTTCACATTAGGCTGCAGATAATTCTGCTCACACCACGTGACAAAGTTTCCTACCGTAGCCCTGTACTCAACCTCATCTGCCTTGCTGATGCATCCAACTTTGGCAGAGTCATCAGAAAACTTCTGAAAATGACAAGACTCTGTGCAGTAGTTGAAGTCCGAGGTGTAAATGGTGAAGAGAAAAGGAGACAAGACAGTCCACTGTGGAGCCCCAGTGCTGCTGATCACTCATTTATATGTGTTGATTGAAATTCCAGCATCTGCAGATTTCCTCGTGTTTGAGTTAATGCTTCAGGTCAGGATTCTGCAAGAAAAAGGTCATTGTTGCAAAACTTTTAACTCTTGTTTCTTGCTCCACATCTCTGTTGTCTTACCTACTGATCACTTCCAGTGTATTTATTTTCTCAGAATTCCAATATCTGCAGTGATTTGTATTCATATTGTGTTGCAATCTGACAGAAAGCAACTCCAGAATGGAACCTGTCACTTGGAGTGGCTGCATAATATAGTTTGAATGCTGTAGGAAAACAAGCCTAAGACACCAAAGATAGATGCCAACATTGGCTGAAGTGATGGGGAGTGGGGAAAAGGGGAAATGGATGAGGGTGTGTGGGAAATAAAGTGTAAAGAGTTATTTTTTATATCTCAGTTATTAGATCTTTATGAAGTGCAGCTAGCTGCTATACTTCTGTTATCCAACATGTTATTTCCAAAAATAAATATATGGATGTATCAAAGGAGCATAAAGAGACAAAGATTTTATACAGTATGGAGCTACTCATTTGAACCACACAGCTGTGGTATTCCTGATAAGAGAAAAATTGTGAGCTATCATCTTTTGCTGACTCTTGGTGTCATTGTTGTGCAGGCAAATTAGCTCAGTTTTGTCATGGATCAAGGCTATTGTGCAGTGACCTGGTACATGAGATGCACATTGATTTCAGCAGCGTTGCATTATACTGAACTATCAACAGATTTAACATAGGACAAGAAGAAGCACCAATTAGTAGGCAGGCCATGTCCTTCAGGCAGTGCTGTCGAACCAGTGATATTAAAATGAAAAACAGTGCAACATATATTGAATACTAATTTATTTGGCTGTGAAATGTTTTCTTTCAAGAGATGAATGAAATAGCACAATATCAATAGATTGTTAAAATTACAGAGAGGAGCAAAATTATAGTACTCATGGAGCTGGAGATTACGGTTAATTGGTCACGGTGCTCAGGAGGATAATGTCTATGATGTCAGCGCTGTCTGCTTTTTACAATGGCCCAAACAATATAATTCTCTGCTTGAGGCGGTGCTATTTAACACTTCAGTTTCAATCTACTTCTTTGCCTGACCTCTACTGTTCCCTGGCCATCAGAAACAATTGGCCAAAAGTATTCAGGCAGCCAGCAGTTTAGCAAGAACCGTGGAGAAGCGGGTGGGGTAGGGAGGGGGGAGTGAGACTGTAATTCTTGCTGGTGCCTGGCACAGAGCAATCATTGACAATCACTACACTTCAACTCGGCTGGGAGTCAGTGTGCTTTTTACAGATTGATACTCCAGCTGTCAAAATGCCAAAGCTGTGCATCCAGCCTGCTACGTGCTTATGCAGAAGAATGGTTGCTGGTTAGCTGAATGGAACATAGTCCAAGGATTTTTGCCTGTTGGGCAGGTAGGATCAGTGTTCACTTTATTGTCACTGCCATAGGTCGTGAAATTTGTTGTTTTGTTGTGGCAGGAATCCATTGAGGGCATAATTGATTACTATAAGTTGAAATAAAAAATAAACACATAAATAGTGGGAAAGAGGAATAAGACGATAGTGTTCATGAGTTCATTCACCATTCAGAAATCTGATGGCGGAGAGGAAGAAGATATTTATAAAATGTTGAGTCTGGCTCGTCAGATTCCTGTACCACCACCCTGATGGTCATAATGAGAAGAGGGCATGTCCTGGATGGTGAGGGTCCTTCATCATGATACCACCTCCTTGAGGTATTACCTTTTGAAGATGTCCTTGATAGTGGAGAGGGTTGTGCTGTGATGGAGCTGGCTGAGTCTACAGCCCTCTGAAACCTCTTGCAATGTAGGGCACGGGTGCCTCCATACCAAACGGTGATGCACCCAGTCAGAATGCTCTCCATGGTTCATCTGTAGAAGTTTGTGAGTCTTCGGTTACATAACAAATCTCCTCAAACTCCTTACAAAGCACAGCTGCTGGCGTGTCCTCCCTCATCATGGTTGCATCAATACGTTAGGCCCAGGACAGATCCACTTGAGATGTTGATGCCTTGGAAGGTAAAACTGCTCACCTCTTCCACCACTGACCCTTCAATGAGGATGGTGGGTGTTTTCCCAGCCAGAATGCTCGGCAAGTCAAGTCACTTTTTATTGTCATTTCGACCATAATTGCTGGTACAATACGCAGTAAAAACGAGACAACGTTTTTCAGGACCATGGTGCTACATGAAACAATACAAAAACTACACTGAACTACGTAAAATAACACAAAACTACACTAGACTACAGACCTACCCGGGCTGCATAAAGTACACAAAACAGGGCAAGCATTACAATAAATAATAAACAAGACAATAGGCACAGCAGGGGGCAGTTGGTTGGTGTCAGTCCAGGCTCTGGGCATTGAGTCCGACAGCTTGGAGGAGAAACTGCTACATAAATAAACAGCCGAATGGCGACGTCTGGGATTCCGTCGCTTTCTGTGCTCCCCCCGAGTATTTTGTTGGAGTCAGATGTAGTCCAATTTATTGTCCAGGGAGCGGACATTGGAGAGCAGAATGGACTTGAGACCAGAGTGCTGATATGACAAAGATGATGGCTTTTCTGCTTGTGCTGTGATGTTAGTCTGGACTGGCACTTAATAAAATAAATCCACATTCTCTCAGAATGAGATCTCATTGAAACTTACAAATTTTTAAGGGCTCAATACAATCCCTGGCAGGAGTCAGAAACTCAGTAGAGCTTTGGCTATTTGGGACTAAGATAAAGAGAACTTGTTCACTCAGTGGGTGGTGAATCTTTGGAATTCTCTCTCTTGGAAGACTATGGAGGCTCAGTTCCATAAACTAATTACTTAACTCTTTCTGCTGCTTCCTCCACAATCAGTTATATTAAGTGGGAACTGCTGGTAGGTACTTCTGTAACAAAGATAGAGAATGTGAAAGCTGAGTTGCCTCTCTCTCTGCTCTAAATCCAGAATCCTGAACTCCCAAGATCTGTTTGTAGTAGCTGTTCTAGGACCTGGTCGCGCAGGACTTCTGGCTTCTCCGTCTCCTGCCTGATGGCAGGTAGAACAGTCCTCAGTGTTCAGGACCAGATAACCATCACCCCAGTCCCTGAAACCGATAGAATTCAATTGTTCACTCCCTTATTATCTATCCAATTTTGCTTTTGGATTTTGCACACTCCTTCTGTGTTTTGATTCATTCCTCTGGACCCAACTTTAAAGTGATAATATTTGTGTGTTCCCAGTTCAGAGACTTTGCCTTTCTGCTTTTGTGTTGAGGTAACTGCAGAAATGCCTCTGAAGTTGGATTGCTTCAATGACATCTTTCTTGAGAATTAGATTGGAATTCCTTGTCTCAATTTGTTCAAGTCCACATTGTTGCTAAAATATTTTGAGAAGAATGGAGATTATGTTGAAGTTAGAGTAAAAATTGGAATTGGCCATGACTTTCAGTGAAATAAATTCATAAGAGTAAAGAACTAAGGAGTTTATGTGGAATAGCAGACTAGATTGGGTTTAACATGAGAGGGGAAAGGTTTAAAATGTACCCGGAAGGCAAATGTTTTATGCAAAGGGTATGTGGGACGAACTGCAGAGGAAGTGGTAGAAGCAGTTACAGTTACAACCTTTAAAATGGTCATGGACAGAAAAGGTTTAGAGGGAGAGGGGCCAAATGCAGATAAGTGGAATCAGCTCAGCAAGACACATATGACTCAAGCATGCTTGATACATGAGACATGGAGCCAATAGACATGCTATTTATGTTTTTGGACTAGTGAACCTGAGACCTGGACTAATCATGTGGAGTTAAAAGTCTTTATGTCACCAAAACAGCTGGGGAATTTAAATTTAAGTTCAATTAGTTCTATGAATGAGCACAAACTGTACCTAAAACAGTGATCACGAAGCTTTTAGATAGCTGGAAAAAAAATATCTGTTTTGTTAATGTTTTTTGAGGAAGACTTGTATGCAACTCCAAGCCACGTGCAAAATAATAACAGTGGGTTGTAGCTGTTGTCTATTTAATATTTCAGTAATATTTGAGTAATATTGTAAGTATATTGTATGATTAAGCATTCTTTGTTGTTTACATAATTCATTATGGGTTGTATATAAAATTACATGAATGTCATAAGTTACTATGCCACCACGTCATATTGGCACACTTCACTCAAAAGTAGAACAAAGTAGATACATTCATCCTGGCTCCCATGTTTTTCTTTTGATTAGTTTCAGGAGTTAAAAAAACTTTCTGGAGGGAAACACTTCAGCAAATTGTACTTTGCTGAGACCTTTCTTCAGATGGAAGAAGAATCCAAAGTGTTTCTCACCATAAACACACACAAAGGGCTCTATCACTATAATATGCGAATTATTGGAGTAACATCTACACCTGTGCTCTGGCAAAAAGCTATGGACAAGGTGCTGCAAGGTTGCCCAGGCACTCAGTGTTACCTGGATGGCATCATTGTTATTGGTGAGGATGACAAGGAGCACTTCCAAAATCTCAAGACAATATTATAAACAATGGAAGATTATGGTCTCAGAGCATGATGCAACAAATGTGATTTCTTTAAACCAAGCATCACTTAATGTGGTCACACCATTGATGCACAAGAATTACACAAGTGTGCTGAGAAGATTCAAGCAGTGGTGGATGCCCCAAGGCCAAAGGAACTGTCACAGTTACAGTCCTTTTTAGGATTTGTCAATTACTATACCAGTTTCCCGCCAAACCTGGTTTTGGTGCATTGCCTCTTGAACTCATTACTACAGATCGGGAAGAAATGACAATGGACAAAGCAGTATTAGGTGGCTTTCCAAAAGACAAAGGAAGTGGTGATGTCAGACACTGTACTTACACATCATGATCTACATTCATCCAGTGAAGCTTGGCCTATGGTATATGTGCAATGTTGTCATATGTTGCGAGTGATGTAGGTGAACAACCTAAAATCTTTTTTTATTAGTGCAGAGAAAATTAGGGACAGAGAGGCACTGGGTCTGGTTTGGGTGTAAAGTGTTTCAACCAGTTCTTGTGTGGGAAAGAGTTTACCCTCATGAATGATCATCGACCATTAGTGTCCATGTTCAATCCAGAAGGGTGTTCCACTAACAGCAGCAGCATGAATGCAGAGATGGGCTCTGTTTCTTGGAGGTCACATGTGCAAGATCAATTTCAAGAGGAATCATAGATCATAGATATGCTGATGGATTATCCTGTTTACTCTTGAAAAAGGAAATATCTGAAAATTTTACAAAAGAAGCCACTTGTCTTGATGTATTCTCCCTAATGCAAATCAAAAATCTTTGTATTATGGCAGAGATGTTCAAAGGGAAACCAGAAAAGACCCCACACTGTCCCAGGATTGCATGACAACTCAAAATGTCTGGAATGTGCAGCAGAAATTCTAGCTCCCCCATTTTTATCAGTACCAGGATGAACTTGCCCTTGACGGGGATTGAGCGTCGTCGTACCATCCAAGCTGAGAGCTAAGGTGTTGGAGAAGGTACATACCAGACATCTAGGTGTGGTCAATCTGAAAGCGACAGCTTAAAGCTTTGTCTGATAGCCTGGGAGAGTCCAGCAGATCGAGCAGCTTGCCATGCACATTTGGAATGGCATGGCAAGCAGTGCCTCTCCATCCCTGGGAATGGCATGCATTTCCCTTGCTGAGGATTCATGTGGATTTTGCCAGATCATTCATTGGCACAAATTTTTTGGTATTGGAGGGTGCATTCTATATTGAGTTGGAGTTTATAGCTAAGCATGGAGGAACGTTGTGTATTTAATATTTCAGTAATATTAGAGTAATATTGTAAGTATATTGTATGATTAAGCATTCTTTATTGTTTGCATAATTCATATGTAAAAATAAGTGAATAGCATATGTCATTATGCCACCGTATCATATTGGCACATCTCGCTAAAAAGTAAATTGAAGGAGGCACATTCACCTTGCCTCCTGTGTTATTCTTTTGATGCTTTCGGGAGTTACAAAACTTAACGGTAGCCCCAAGTTCAGGGTGGAGGTTGTAATATGGTAAACATCACTGGAACGTACCTGCACGAGAGAGGGGGCACACTGAAGACACAGAAAAATTCCTGTTGGCAGATCTATCATATGAAGTGGTTAAAATGTCAGAGAATGAGAGAGGATCTGTTCTTTTTCATTGTTATTTTGTTTGGAGATCTTGTTGAAACGTGCAAGATTCTTACAGAGCTCAGTTAGGTAGTCAGAGTATGTTTGCTCTGGCTGAGAATTCAAAAGCCAGGAGTCGCAGTCTCAAATAAGGAGTAGTCTGTTTAGTGTGGAAGAGGAGACATTTCTTGATAGTGAGTAGTGAATCGTCGGAGTTCTCTTCCCCGGAGTACCAAGGAGGTTCAGTTACTGACTGTATTCAAAAACAAACTTCAGTGGGTACCTGGATATTAGAAGATACAGATTTAGGGCAGGAAAATGTTAGACCTAAGATCAGCCATGATATTGTTGAATAGTGGAGTGAGCTTGATGGTTTGAAAGCCCTACTCGTGCTCCTATTTTGCATCATCTGATGTTGTATAAGGAAGTTAGAACTGGGAGTCTAATATAAGATTCACTGGAAAGAGAGGGGAGTTGGTAGTGAGAGGAAGAGTGGGGTTAAGAGTAAAATCTCTTCAGTGAAAAGACAGGATAGAACAAAAGAAAAGCAGGCATTGGTGATTTGAAAGTAAAATTGGGATGTAAAAAAAAGATCTTCACATAGTAATTGTGCACAAGATCCCTGGCAGCAGTTGTGAGTGGTAGAGTTCTTTATATACTATTCATATAGGTAGGTAAGTCAGAATGGCTTTATTTGGTGACTTTTAACAGTCACGTGGATCAGGATGACAGGCAAAACTCGTATTTGGGAAATAGCAGCCTCAGAATTAATGAGCACTCTAATAAGCACTTAAACAGAATCAGAGTCAGATTTAATATCACCGGCATATGTCGTAAAATTTGTTAATTTAATAGCAGCAGTACAATGCAATATATGTCTGTATGTCTTGGATACTACAGAGGATAGTACCCACGATGGAGCTGACTAATTTTACAACTTTCTGTAGCTTCTTTCAATCCTGAGCAGTAGCCCCTACCGCCCCCCCCCCCCATACCAGACAGTGATGCAGCTTGTCAGAATGCTCTCCACAGTACATCTGTAGAAGCTGTTGAGTGCTTTAAGTCCTCAAACTATTGAAATATAGCTACTGTCTGGCCTTTATAGCCGCATCAATATATTGGGACCAGGTTACATCCTCAGATCTTGACACCCAGAATTTGAAATTGCTCACTCTTTCCATTTCTAATCCCTCTGAGGATTGGTTCATGTTCCCTTATCTTACCCTTTCTGAAGTCCATAATCAGCTCTTTGATAGTACTGATGTTGAGTGCAAGGTTGTAGCTGCGACACCACTCGACTAGCTGGTATATCTCACTCCTGTTCTTCCGTCTGCATCAGATATTCTTCCAACAATGGTGGCTAACAGTTATTTTGTTTGTGGGGCCTGGTGCTGACAGCTTTAGTTGTGGGTCTTGTGTGCCACTGATCTACGGCTACGCTCATTACACACTGGACTGTGGGCCCAGTTGAGAGAGTCAGGGCTGAGGGAAGCCCAGATATGAAAGGACAATGGGGCTACTGTTAGATTGGCTGAATGGCACTATGTTGTGGTAATAGTTAGAAGGAGATGGGCCCTAAATCACAGAGTCCGTTTTCATGACCTCGGCCACTTGGGGCGTCAAATGCATCTACTACTCATGTATTTACTGTATGTTGTGCTATTATGTCTGATTGAATTTCACTCTTGGAAAAGCTGACTTTCAGATGTGTAGTTTTGAAAAATGTTGCGTGTACAAGGTCATTCATTAGGTTGTGTTGGATTTAGGAGCAATCACAATATAATCCAGATGAGTATGATGAAATGTGAAACAGGGTTTTAGACGTGGTAACTCTGACTCCATTGCAGTGAGACAGAGAATGTCCAATGTAACATGTTAATGGAAAAGTACCCGAGGGCATGGAAAGGTGTTTAACAAAAGCAGTTTTTGTAGACCTATTCAGGTTACTGACAGGGTTAAGTTAGTTGTGGCATAATAACCTAGAAAGGCTACTGCTGTCCCATTGTCCATTTCAGCCTGTCTTGGTCTTCTCTTTCCGAGGCTCAGGAAAGCACAGATGCCGGGATATTGAGCAACCAAACATCTGCTGCTCAACCTGCTGTGCTCCTCCAGCACTTTCAGGTGCTGACTGCCCAGCTGTGCTTTATTTTTAGTTTCTGGAACCGTACTTTATATTTTAATCACTGAATTATTAATGTTTTTATTAGAATTGTTAACTTTGGGGGTAAAAAATAAGCTGCTGCTTCATTGTGTTACTGTGATGGTGAAATTGCAGTTCTGTTTTGCATGTCATGTATCACCAGGATTTAGTGCAGAAAAAAGAGCTGATTGGAGTTGAAGTCAGTGCGCTAATTTAATCCAGGGGTGTTGAAAAGGACCCCAGCTATGCAGCTTGCAATAAACAGTTGATCAGTTATGCCTATTCCACCATTATATTTCACGGTACAATATACTCTCATGTCTCAGCAGAACATCAGATGTAATGGGCATTGAAAACTAGCACTGCAATTACCTGAATGGGTAGGGCTTATAGTGATATTGTCTTAAAATGGTAGGCATGGATTGTGGTGCTGCTTCAGCTAACTGTACCCATCCATATCCTAACATTAAGGTGATTTCTTAGAGAGCTAGAATTAGGTGAAGTTTGGAAGCGTTTTCCTGGGGATATTTATATATCACCATATATACTCAGTAGCCACTTTACCAGGTACATATGTACACCTCATTAATGCAGGTGTCTAATCAGCCAATTATGTAACCGCAACTCAATGCATAATAACATTCAGACATGGTCAAAGAGGTTCAGTTGTTCAGACCAAACATCAGAATGGGGAAGAAATGTGATCTAAGTGACTCTGAACATGAAATGATTGTTGGTGCCAGACAGGGTGGTTTGTGTATCTCAGTAACGGCTGATTTTAGATTTTCACGCATGACAGTCTAGAGCAGGGTTTCTCAGCTGGGGTTCTGTGAGAGGTCACTACAGATTCCATGGGGGATCGCGATTTTTTAAAAAAATTGTTTTTTGAACTTCACACAATACGTAATGCTAGTGCTCGCAGTGGTGGGCAGTGACCAAGCAGTCACATTAGCAATCTCGTTAGCTCCCCGCAACTTCCCCTTGTGTGTCGCCAACTGACTTATGGGAGCAAACAAACTCTACCAGTGTAGTAGAAAATTGGAGGGAAATTTTCATTCTAAAGAAGGAGTTTTTACAAGCTGCAACTCAGCTGTTGGCCTGTCACGTTGCTGTTATTGTAAACGTTGCAAAAGGTGAATTGTGTGGTTTAGAAGTCAATCGTATTGTGAAGTTTTTGTATTTTTCGCTGTTTTCTTGTTTATTATTTATTATGCCTTTCTTTGTTATATTTTATTCGCCCCTGTGTTTTACAGACATGTCTGATGGTAGAATCTTCTGAGTCATCTCTGCACTAGTGCAATAATGGTCACAAAAAAAGTCCACCTTTACATTAAAGGCTACTTATCAATGGGTTTTACATGGACTGGTGATCCAAATTGTTCTATTCCATCATACCTTGTCTGTGGCAAACAACTTAAAAATGCAGCAATAGCTCCAGAAAAATTGAAAAGACACTTAACTACAAATCACAGCCATATGACACGTGAAAGTGCTGACTATTTTAAAAGGCTATTTGAATCACAGTCAGTAAAAGTATTCAGGAAGCAAGTTAATTAGTAGCAGAACTTATTACCCAGAAAAGGAAAAGTCGCACAGTTGGTGAGGACCTAAGAATGCCAACGTGTAAAATTATGGTGGGTGAAATGCTAGGTAAGATACAGTACGAGAAATCGAAAAGGTTTCACTCTCAAGTAGTACAATATGTCGACATATTTGATGACATGTCACGTGATGCTGAAGAGGTTGTCTGTGATAAACTGAAAAACAACAGCCTCTCCATCCAGGTTGATGAGTCAACAGATTTCACCGATACATGTCATGTTGTAGCATTTGTAAGATTTGTAAATGATGGTGAACTTCAAGAAAACTTAGTGTTCAAAGAACTGCCCAAAACAAGCAAAGGCCAAGATATATTTAATGTTTTCTCTTCATATCTGGAAACAAAAGGTCTGTCTTGGAGGAACTGTGTTGCTTTGCTTTATGGTTTTTAGTAACTTTACTATTCAACATTGTCATGTTGTAAATTGCATTAAATAAATCAATTTACAGCCTTTTTAACTTAACTGTATCGAGCCTACCTGTAAAAAAATTAAATTGCATTTTGACTTCGCCATTTATTTAACAGAAACGTATAATGTTAGCCTTGTGAATTTTTTAAATTTATGAAAAGGAAAGAAAGAGCTTAATTTCAAGAAAGGTAAGCTAAGCTTGACTACGTGTATTTTTTTCAGGAAGGTTGGCTAAAAATTCATTGTCTACTCAAAAGAGCATTGACAATTATTTTTGGATTATTCTCTCTACAACTTACTGATCATACTAACGTACCATAAGCTGTAGTTATAATAAATTTTACACAGGGGTTCTTTATTTTAAGGGTTCCTTCAGGGCAAAGCAGTTGAGAAAGGCTGGTCTAGAGTTTACAGAGAATGTTGCGATAAACAAAAAAAAAGATCCAGTGAGCGGCAGTTCTGTGGGCGAAAACACCTTGTTCATGAGAGAGATCAGAGGAGAATGGGCAGACTGGTTCAAGCTGATAGTAATTCCAGTAACCATGCATTGCCACAGTGGTGTGCAGAAGCACTTCTTTGAACCTTAACACATTGAACCTTGAAGTGGCTGCAGTAACAGAAGCCCACAAACATAGACATTGTGGCCACTTTACAGAAGGTTCCTAATAAAGTGACAAGTGAGTGTAGATCCAGCAGCCATTAGCACTTCAAAGCTTCCTTCTGTTTTCTAACTCGGTTTCTGCAACATTTAGTGCACAGTACAGTAAATGTGTGATTCACAATAGGAAGGACCCAAGTGACGTAGTGAGCTGAATGACTTGTTACATTCCTCCTGCATTTCGTGTGCTGCTCAAGATTTCCAGCATCTGCAGAACCTCTTGCCCATGAGCTGAAGATGGTCTTTACTGCATTTCACTCTGGGGAAAATGTGCATTTCCAATCAAGTAGTGCTGAGATAAACAAGATTGAATTTCTAAACTACAATCTGTCTTAATGAGTTCACGTGATCCCGGGATAAAACAAACCTAGTATAAAGTATTTACTTGTATTTTTATGTATAAAAATAATTTAAAGGTATTAGAGGTAAAGATCATTATAAGCGGTACATGACTATCAAATGGGACATTTTGGGTCAAAACCCTGCATCAAGTCTGTTAAAACATCTGCAATCCCTTTCCTCCCCTTAGAAGCTGCTTGCCCATCTGAGTTCCTTCAGGAAGTGTTGTATGAAATGGGCACACTCCTTTTCATTATCCAAGATGCCTGGTCCATTGCCAGAGAACAATCAGTATTAACCATCCTGAAAGCTGCCTTGAATTCTAGCTTTGCTTCCAGAAACATTACAGCCTCATCTACAATCCCCTTTGTCTAGACAGAGTAACAGTCATAATTGCACCAGATTAATTTTATGCTCTTCGAGATTATTAGTGCACCTCTTCTAAGCTTAATGTCTCGTCTGGTAAATTTAAATGCAGGAATATATAAGCTAAAATGCTTTGTACATAGAATACAATGATCAGCAACACACACAAAATGCTGGAGGAACTCAGCAGGCCAGGCAGCATCAAAAGAGTACAGTCAACATTTCGGGTGATTGGATTATTAAAATCATCAGCTTCATTTATTCTCAACTACCATCTCTGGAACACCTAGAAAGATATATGATTCCCAAGGATTATCACCAATCGTTGTGTTGGTAAGATGAACGACAACGGCCAGAGACTGCTGGAGCTTTGCTCCTATCGCAGGCTGAGCATCACCAACACGTTCTTCAAGACAAAGCCTTGCCATAAAGTCTCCTGGAGACACCCGAGGTCCGGACACTGGCATCAGCTGGACATGATCATCACCAGAAGAGCTGCCCTCAACAGTGTGCTTCTAACACGCAGCTTACACAGTGCAGACTGCGACATGGACCACTCCATGGTATGCAGCAAGGTCCGACTGAAACCAAAGAAGATCCACCACACCAAGCAGAAAGGATGCCCACGCATCAAAACCGCTAAGGCAGCGAACCCAGAACTTCGCACGAAACTCAACGACCAAATGGAACAGGCTTTCAAAGCAAATACAGCCACAACCATAGAGGAGAGGTGGCACTGAGAATAGCAAGAAACAACGCTCAAAGGATGACTAGACACTGCGCAATTGAGTACTGGCAGAATCTGTGCCAGAGCATCCAGACTTGCGCCAACAGTGACAATGTGCAAGGCATGTATGAGGGGATGAAGAAAGCCTTCGGGCCCACTGCAAGCAAGATCACGCGGTTGAAGTCCAAGGATGGTGAAGTCATCAAAGACCGTGCCAAGCAGATGGAGAGGGGGGCCAAGCACTACCAGAACCTGTACTCCACTGAGAACATAGTCACTGAGTCAGCCCTTGCCACTATCCCTGCTCTACCTTTTATGAAAGAGCTGGACGTACCCGCAACAGAGGAAGAACTCAGCAAGGCCATCGACTCGCTTGCTTACGGCAGGGCATCAGGCAAGGACAGCATCCCTGCAGAAGTGATCCAGTGCAGGAAACCAGTGCTCCTACGCCATCTTCACGAGCTGCTCTGCCAGTGCTGGGAGGAGGAATCAGTTCCCCAAGACATGCAAGATGCAAACACCATCACATTGTTCAAGAATAAGGGAGACCACAATGACTGTAACAATTACAGAGGCATATTCCTGCTCAACACCATTGGCAAGGCATTTGCCCGAGTGATTCTGAAGTGACTGCAGACACTGGCAGAACGCATCTACTCTGAGTCCCAGTGTGGCTTCAGAGCAGAGAGATCCACCTTCGACATGATCTTTTCACTCAGGCAGCTACAGGAGAAGAGCCGGGAACAGAGACAGCCTTTGTACGTTGCCTTTATCAAACTGACCAAGGCTTTTGACCTGGTTAGCAGAAGAGGCCTCTTCGCACTCCTGAAGAAGATCGAATGCCCTTCAAAGCTGCTGAATCTCATCGCCTCTTTCCATGACGGCATGCAGGGGACAGTACAATTTGATGGATCATCCTCAGAGCCCTTCCCCATCCAAAGCCGAGTGAAGCAGGGTTGTGTCCTTGCCCCGACGCTCTTCGGGATCTTCCTCTCCCTCTTACTGTTGTACGCTTTCAGGACGTCTGATGATGGAGTGTACCTACACACTAGGTCCGACGGCAAGCTCTTCAACCTTGCACACCTCAGAGCAAAGACCAAGGTGTGTCAGGTCCTGATCCGGGCGATACTCTTCGCTGATGATGCCGCCCTGACGTCACACACACAGTCTGGTCTCCAGAGGCTAGTCAGTTCCCTGGCACGTGCTTGCCAAGAGTTTGGCCTCACCATCAGTCTGAAGAAGACAGAGATCATGGGCCAGAACGTCAGCGAAGCCCCCAGCATCAGCATCGGCGCCCACACCCTGCAAGCGGTAGATGAATTCACCTACCTAGGATTGACAGCCTTCAGCAACCTGTCCCTCGATCCAGAGCTCAACAGGCGAATAGGGAAAGCCACCACTGCTATGGCCAAGCTGTCAGAGAGTGTGGAAAAACAAGAAGCTCACCACAGCCACCAAGATTGCAGTGTACAGAGCCTGCGTACTGAGCACTCTTCTCTACGGCAGCGAGCGTTGGACAACCTACACACACCAAGAGCACCGCCTCAACAGCTTCCACCTACGGTGCTTGCGTCGGATCCTGGGCATTTCCTGGAAAGAGTGCGTGCCAAACAAGGACATCCTGGACCAGGCCAGCACGCCAAGCATGTATGTCCTTCTCACTCAGCGATGACTGCGCTGGCTTGGCCACGTCCGCCGCATGCAGGATGGCCGCATACCCAAGGACATCCTATACGGAGAGCTCACCGCAGGATCCCGGCCCATAGGGCGCTCACTGCTGCGTTACAGGGACGTCTGTAAACGTGACCTGAAGTCTGCTGATATCAGGGTGGACACTTGGGAAGAGACAGCTGCAGATCGCTGTACCTGGTAACAGGCTGTACGTACAGGCATTACCAATGCAGAGGAAAAACGAACTCGACTGTGGTCGGACAGAAGAGAGAGAAGGAAAGCTGAGGCAGTGACTACCCCGCCGCAGCCATCAGCCTTCGTGTGCGGCAGCTGTGCCAAGGACTGCCGCTCAAGAATCGGCTTATTCAGCCACAGCCGACGCTGTTCCACACCCAATTGTGTCCTAAACCGGGCACATCCATTGTCTACTTAGACAGACAGAGCCAGAGGTCAGAGGATCACCAATCATTGTACAAGTATGTCCAGGCCACTCATTTTAAAGGTTGTTTCTTGCTTGTGCCTATATTAACCACACCCTACGATTATGCCTGTCTACTCCCTAACACAATCTACTTGATGGGTAGAGCTAGTCTGCAGATCAGGTTAACAGAAACGGAGTCTTCTCTTTTTGTTTCTGAACCTCTCTGCATACAGTCATGTTCTTACCCCATGACATACCAATATTATTGTTTTGTTCTGGTGTTGATTTTGGTTGTGCATCTAGTAGCTTTTTCAGGTAGTTCATTACTATTTATCAGATATTTTTAGGGCGTGGACATTAAAAGCTTAGGTTGATTTAGGCCAAAATTATTATTTGCCAAATTTGGTCATTACAAGCATCCCTTGAGTGATTCCTTTCTGAGCAATGAGGGATGAGCTGCTGTTTTTCCTAGTTATGTACGATAAAGACATTTAATACATTAAAATGATACAAAAGCCTAGTTTACTGATGCATCCCATAATAGAGGTTCAGATGCACTTTTGAACAACATTGGGGAGGGTGAACGGTGACCTCACAATAGAATGTGATTAAAGCAGGCTAGGTACTGAGAGTATCTGTTTTTATCATTAATCTTCTTTAAATTGCACTACTTTGTTCCAAAAACATTCTATTCTCTTCAGAGACCCTGACAGAAGCAGATAAACTATGCCTCGCCTTGTTGATCAGGCAGTCGTTTTCGGTTTATTGATAGATAAAATCAGTACTTTGCTTGAGTCAGGGTTTCATAGATTGTAGACACTTGCAAGTTTCAGTAATTACTGTGTCAAATTTTGAAGCGTGAATTGTATTGGCTCCAGGCTAATTGAAAGCATGTTGAATTTTTATAATGCTTTGGTTAGCTGTGACTGGACTTTGATACCCGGTTTAGGAAGGATGTGAGGTCCTTTTACATAGGGGGCCTTTTATTGGTTGAGGTCAGTTATGGATGTCATGCCAGGGCAGATTTGGAGAGCAGGTTATTGCCCATGCAACAGGCTCCCCTTCTCCACACAGCTGATGAATCCAAAGAAATGGCAGAGACCAATACAGTTTGGCACCGGCAGCATCGCAGGAGTTGCCTGTCAGCATTGAATTCAATGTGGAACTGCCTTAGGGACTCCAGCTTTGGAAGCCTTAGCCTTCAGTGGCTATAGCCACAAGCCAGCGTAGATTTGAGATCAGAGTTTTCCTTCTCCTAGATGAGCTGCCAACCGTGGCTGACAAGCCCTATAGAATAAAATAGAAGTTTATTGTTATTGTTCAAGACAACGTGATTCCAATGTTACTCCAGTCCATGCAAAACAGATATTTACAGTGCATGTGGTGTGGGTTAAATTTTTTTAAAAGTTCCCATATTTACATGGAACAAGTGACTTCAGTAGTCCATTACATTCAAAGGACATTGGCAAGCCAGGTTGTAGCATTATTCAGCTGCACAACAGCCGTCGGGAAGAAGCTGTTTTTTCACTCTTACTGTCTTGGCTTAAGATGTTTCTGTGTCTCCTACCAGATGGTATGAGATTGAACAGACAGTGTCTGGGATGGATGGGTCTTTAATGATGTTACGAGTGTGCCACAGGCACCAAGAGCTGTAGATTGCCGCCACGTCCAGTGGTTGTATTTCAGTGATGTGCTGAGCTGTGCTAATCACCTGTTGGCGTGCTTTGTGATCTGTCTTGCAGGAGCTAGAGTGCCTCACTATCATTCCGTATGACAGTGTGCTCTTTATCACACATTGATAAAAGTTAGCCAGCAATTTTGGGGGCAGATTAGCTCTCCTTAAGCACCCAGGTAGTACAGTCACTGTTGTACCTTCCCTACCACCTGCCCAAAATGATTGGATTTAATGCACCAGTAACCCACTTTTGCCCCTTTTCCTGTCGGTAGAAACGGTTTTACCAGAAATGTAGCTAAGCCATACGTGAAGGCCAGGAGCTAGACTTTTTTGTCAGAGGCGATTTGAGGCACATGCCTTTGGGAGCATTTACTAGGCGGTGGGAGCTTATCCCCACTACCCCTCCCCCCGCTGGCTAAAACCTTAAGCTTTTATACAAAATGCAGAACAAAATTCCAAGATGATTCAAAGGAAGAGGATTGTTCGTTACAGGGATTTTCCTTTTATTTCTTATCCCTTTTCCTCTTGGACAGAGCAAGAAGTGGGTTTTCCTGGTCCTTCCGTATCACCAGTCTCAGCACTGACAGACCATCTCTGCATTTATGCCAAATGCAACAAAATAAAACATCATAGAAACACTTAAGCATTTTGAAGGGATGGGCCTGTTCTGCCATCACTACCAGCTGTGGTATTGTGGTACTTTTCCACACAGCTGCAGGAGATGTAGGTAGCACTTGTCCTTTCACTTCTTCCCCTCCCACCATCGAGAGACCCAAACCCTCCTGCCATCTGAAGTAGTGAATCACTTGCAATCCTTTCCATCCAGTGTGCTGCATTCACTGTTCACAATGTGGTCTCCTTTACCCTGAAGGAACCAAACATGGATAGGATGGCTGCTTTCAAGTGCACCTATATTCAGACCTCAAGTTCCTACTTCAATATCCCAACCCACTCCAACTCCGAACCATACGTCTGTGATCTTCTTCATTGTTACAGCAAGATCCTCTGCAGGCTTGAGGAAGACCACCTAGTCTTCTGTCTGGACATGTTGCGCCATCCGGATTTTCTTTCTGTCTTTTCTGCCCGTCGTTCACCTATGAGTTTGTCTTAGTTTTTGTCATACCATCTGACTGGCTGCTCATTTCCCATAGCTGTGCTATTGGCAACATTTAACACAGACAAAGAAGCAAAATCTGATTTTGATTACCATATTAACATTTGTCCTCACCCTATCAAAGATATTTTCTTTGTTCCAGCCATCCATGAAATCATGAGTGGTATCTCACTTTCTTCTTTTGCAAACATGGGCTGTTTAGCCCATGTTCAGCCTTTTATTTATTGTAACATAGAGTAATTTTAATGTCGTGCACTGTACTGTTGCCACAAGACAATAGATTTCACGAGATATGTCAGTGAAAATAATCCTGATTCATCTGTTCCACCCTTTCTCCACTACCAATTAGTAATTTGTTTCCTTTGCAACACACACAAAGTGCTGGAGGAACTCGCAACACACACCAGCTTTCCTGGAGCATTTTGTGTCTGTGACTGGATTTCCAGCACCTGCGGTTTGTCTTGAATTTGATTTTTTTCTTCTCTAGATAAGACAAAAGGCCTTGGATCTGAAATATTGACCCCATTTCTTCTTCCGCAGGAGCTGCCGGATCTGCTGAATGTTTCTAGTATTCTGTACTGGGGTTGTTCTCCTTATAGTTAAGGGGGTTCAGCTGAGATTTGATAATAACATGTTTAGATAAAGAGACAAAGTAATCCTATTCATATTGGCCAAGGGTAGTCAAGTTAGGTACATGGTTTAAAACTATTCAATAAATATAGTTCAATAAAAACCAAAAAAAAATCCGCAGATGCTGGAAATCTGAAATAAAAACAGGAAATGCTGGAAAACTTGACAGGTGAGGCAGCATTATTGGAAAAGGAAGGCATTTCAGGTGAAGATCCTTTATCATTTTGATCTGGGTGGAAGTCAGAAGTAACAGTGTAATCAGAGGAGTGGGGGGAAGACTGAGAAGAGGATAAGTGATGGAATAGGTCACGGTCTTAACAGTGAATCAAATCTAAGAATACAATCTCAACTTAACACTGCACCTTGGAGATTCAACTATCTTGGAAAGTGGTCTTTCTCAGGACAGCTGATCTAAGTTTCTCCTCAATATTTCAACAAAAAAAAAGATATCACCCCATATGCAAAAGATGTGCAAACTATGCGAGATGTCAGAGGTGAATTAGATTGGGAGGAGTAACACCTCACATTTTGACTGGGTGGCCTCCAACCTGATGGCATGAACATTGATTTCTCTGACTTCTGGTAATTTCTCCCCATCCCCCTTCTCTTCTTTTCCATTCCCCATTCTGGATCCCCTCTTACCCCTTCTCCTCTCACCTGCTAATCACCGCCCCCGATGCCCCTCCTCCTTCTCTTCCTCCGATGGTTCACTCTCCTATCAGATTCCCGTTTTTTTCCCAGTTCTTTACCTTTTCCACCTTTCACCTCCCGAATTCTCACTTCAACCACCCTCCTCCACTTACCTACCTTCCCCCTCACCTGGTTTCACCTATCACTTGCCAGCTTGCACCCCTTCCCCTCCTCCCATTTTATTCTGGCTTCTTCCTCCTTCCTTTCTTTTGTGAGAAAGGGTCTCAGCCCTAAACGTCAGTTTTTATTCCCCTTCTTAGATGCTGCCTGACCTAATGAGTTCCTTCAGCATTTTGAGAGTGTTATATTGGGAAGCACCTGTTCAGATTTACTAAATAATACAACATGATCTGGCAATGGAGGTGTTGTGGTTTATTACAGGTGAATTCAAATTGCATAATGCTGAAAGATAGCATTGCACAACTATATTTCTAACCCAGTAAGTTTTACTGGAAAGTAGACAGTTGAACATTCTGTAGTGGTGTTGGCTTTATCCCCTTTGAAATGTTGGGGTTGTAGGCAGAAAATATGGAGTAATTTATACTGTTTCCCTACAGGCTACAACGTTGAGTAACCCAGATACATCCTGAAAAAACGTGCCTATAGAGATACCCAGTCTGGAGAGATCTGTGCAGTCAAAGAGAAGGGAAAACCATCTCTGATCCCGAGATTTCATTCCCAATCTTCTGACTTCACTGACAACCCCCTGATCTCGTCCCCAAAGGCCAATTGCACTAAATCCCTTTGCACCCCATATTTACTCCCCAATCCCACTTCCACTGAGACTCATGACCAGTATAGAATCTTCCTCTCTGGTCACCAAGCCACTTTACTCGCTTGCTTACCTGACCTTGGAACTATGACCATGTCCCCCTCTTAATATCAATAATGCTTGCGGATTTTTGGCTATTTGGTCGTGAGCGCTCATGACCAGTCAGCAAATTGACATTGCTGGGTGAGCAACAGTGTCACTGTTCCAGTGACCCAGGTCTTATTCCTACTTTATGAACTGAATGTGTGAAGTTGGCATGTTCCCTGTGTGTGAGCTTCCTTTGACTGCTCTGATTTACCACCATGTCCAAAGACATACAGGTTGGTAGCTCAGTTGGCCACTGTAAATTGCCCCAGTGGTTAGGTGAGGGGGAGAAACTAGGGCTAGTTGAGGGAAATTGTTGAGGTATGGCAGCAGGAGGGGGAATAAAATGAAATTGGCAAGGGTTGGTGTGTAGTAGGTAGTCAGTTCAGGATCAGTGGGTCAGAGACTGTGTTTTCCTACCATACGACTCTGTGATTGTAAACAATCATTCGGGTCTCTACATCTCTTATGAGGAAAGGTTGAGCAAGCTGCAGCTTTTCTCTTTCAAGTGAAGGAGGATGAGTGGAGTCTTGATAGAGGTGATTAAGATTATAAGGGACAAGATAGAATGGGCAGCCAGCAATTTTTTTCCCAAGGTGGCGTTGGCTAATGCCAGAGGACATCCTTTTAAGATGAATTGAGTAAAGCTTAAGGAAAATGTCAAAGGTAGGTTTTTTATGCAGAGTGGTAAGTGTCCAGAATGCACTTCTGGGGCGGTAATAAAAGCTGACACACTAGGGACATTTAAGAGACTCTTTGATAGGCACATGGATGAAAAACACGGAGGGTTATTGGTTATGCTGGAAGGAAGGGTTAGATTGATCATGAAATGTGTTAGAAGGTCAGTACAACATTGGTGGCCAAAGGGCTCATACTGTGTTGTACTGTTCTATGTTCTGGGATGCTGATGTTCAGCTTTCTAATGTGCCCTTCTGGCTGCTCTAGACCATCTAGGTGTTTGTTCTGTGACAAGATGTGCTGACACTGTAATGTGAAGAAAACATACGATCAGGTTAGCCTTCCAGGAAGTAGGCATGACAAGTACAATAAGTACAAACTTTATACGGCTTACCCATGACACAATGGAGAAGTGGCAAATCCATTATCAGGTTTTATTTGATATTCCTAGAGGACATGGTTTTGTTCAGTAAATTCTATTTTGCAATCACAGACATCCTGATAACATACAGATTGACAGAAATGGGTCAGTGATGTCTTTTCATGGTCTTGCTAATTAAAATTGAAGATTAATGCATGTTATATTTGTTAACCTATTAATTTCTCAGAGGAGCATTGAAATTTGGAGGTCAATCTGAGCAGTCTGGTTGGGTCCAGTAAATCACCTGCAAATGCTTCTCTTCCAGACCTTCACAATAATGTCAGGTGTCCACCAAGGATCAACTCCACCCTATTACTCACCCAGCAGGGTGGCAGTTGGGACACCTGAGGGAGAGAACGATGCGGACGGGTTGAGAGGGATGAGGAAGAATAATTTTCAAGATTTATAAAGGATGTGTTTATTCTGAAAAGTGGCACACTTTCAACTTGACAAACTAACTGAAGAATATAAGGTGAAACTGTTTATACAGTGCGTTGGTTCAGTACTGAAATTCATTGCAACTCAAGTTGTATTTGTATATCACAATGAACACTGCAACACCAAAGCTCTTAAGAAGATGGAAGCTTAAAAAAAAACTCTTAACTTTGACTGTTAGCTACAGGAGGCCACAAACAATGAGCAAAAGTTGGTTCAAAGAGAAAAAGGGCAGAGTGTAGAATCTTGAGGAAGAAATATACTTCTTAAATGGGACTGTCATCTGTGGTGTGATAATTAAAGTTTCACTGGAAGCATTGTTGTTAAGCAGTTCTTCGAGTCACTCTGGGGTTGTTGGGCACAGGTTTAATAAGCAGAGATATATGCAGAGCTATGTTGGCAAACCTGCTCCTGTGGGACTAAATTGTACAGTTCTTTTAAAGGGCAGGCACTGTTCTGACAGATTGAATGGCCAGCTACATTATTATTAAGTTCTGCAATTAAAACGTAGAAAGCAGATGCATTCATATGGCACCTTTCACTACTTCCACGAAGTGCTTCTGCAATGCAGTCATTCGTTGTTGTCATGTTGAACATCAGAGCAAACCAAAATTTGTTGAAAAATCTATTCTCACGGCGACTGCTACTGCTGTTCGTTGTGCTGTTGGCTGTGTTGCCATATTAAGGCATAAGAGTACAGCTGCAGTCTGCTGTTTAATACAATATTGATTTATATGTTTAGCTTTGCCAGAAAAGCGCTCCAACTGTTTAAAGGGTTTAAGTGCCATTTCAGTCTTCTCTTTTTTGTCTATTGTGTTTGTTGCATGCATCTGATAGAAGTCAGAAACAGAGAAGGGTATTATGGAGGATTGATTTGTTCATGAACCCACTGTTTTAACAGAGTTAATCAGAATATAAAGCACTTTTGAATGAAACGAGCTGTTAAAGATGAACATTATCTTACATTGAATCATAATTCTGCAAGATATATGGGGAAATAAGTTTGTATTCATCTATCTGGCTAGCTGATACGGTTCCAGCGGTATGTAGTCACCCTGCTTTGCCTGTCTGAGCACCTTCCTAAATGGTTCAGTGCCAGATTTTATTTGAAAACACTCCTGTAGCATAACTTGGAATGTTTTACTAGGTTCCTACTTTGTCTTTGAGTTGTGAAGGAGTTGGAGTCGTGGGCAATTTTGCGGACATTGGATCGCATCCAGATATTGCACTTTTTTGGGCAAAGTTGGGAATTCATGATGCTCGTACAAAATAGAGGTCACATGAAACTAAAGTATTGCCAAAGCAACAAATAATGTCAGACCAAGGCAAATCCACAGACCTCCTTTCAATACATTTACACTTACAAGGGAGTTCAGCAGAGTATATTTCCCTTTTTGGCAATCTGTTTTTATTCCTTGGTCTTATGTTGACCAGCTGCTTTTAAATTGGCAATGAGCGTTGGCACCGCATGTGCAGACAAAAAATTTCATTCCTCTTTGCAATCAAAAAATAGAGAAAAAGATCATGCTTGAAGTAGTTGAGTATAATAACCAAAATATGTTGAGCAATCTGTTTGCACAATGGCTGCCGTGATTTTTGCTGTGGCCGAGCTGCCAATTTAACACATGAAGAACAGCTGCAGTCTGTCCAGAGAGGATGCCCGACCAGATTCACTTCCAGGCCCATGCAAGGGAGCAGCAATGAGGCAGCTGAAAGCCAGAGTTTGGGACCCTTTTGAAGTGATTCACCTTACTCAACTATGAAGTCATTTTAAAAACAATTTACTTATACAATGGTTACATCATTTGATTTTAGCATTGCTCCTGATGACTAATTAATGCAACATAAATTTAAGTGTCAGTTTAGATTGGATAAAATCTGACTGCCTCTGTGTTGCCATTTTGTATTATTCTGCACTGTGAAGTAGTCTTTTACATATTTACCTTTTTCCATTTCTAATTAGAAATGGGCCTTCATAGAGCCATTGAGCAGAAGTTTGTCCATAGCTTTCTATCTCTCAACAATGTTCCCCAGTTGCTTCATGTATTTTCTGAGAGCGCCTGCCACCACTTCTCAGATTGTGTTTCAGATTGAAGGCAGCCTCCAGATGAAAAATTCTTCCTCAGATCGCCTCTAAACCTCCTTATTCCTCAGCTCAAATCTGCACCCTCTACTCTTAGATTCTCTGCCAAAAGAAAATGTTTCTTACTATTTGCCTTTTCTATGCCTCTCAAAATTTGCATTGCTGTGCCAGGTCACCTGTCAACTTCTCCATCTCCAAGTCTGTTCAGTCTATCTTTATAACTGAACTGTTCCATCCTGGTGAATCTCCTCTGCACCCTGTCCAATGCAAATGACATCCATAAGGGAGAAGTTTCGAGTGATAGGTTAGTTTTTTTTTATTTTATTAAAGTTCTATGGAAGCAATTGTAACAAATATCTTCCTCCCATAATTTATAATTACACTCAGAATGTTCAGATGTTGTAAGTCAAGTTTAAATTTGGATGTGTATTTTCTCCAGCTAGTTCATTAAAATATTTGACCAGTATTAAAAATAAAACACAAAAATAAAAGTAATCAGCGAACTGGCAAGTGTATAATGTTATAACTCTATTTAAGAAGAGAACAAGGGAACGTCCTGGGAACCCGAGAGAGTGAGTCTCATGTCAGTTGTAGGGAAATTGCTGGAGAAAATTCTTAGGGATAGGATATATGAGCAATTGGAAACCGTGGCCGAACTAGGGAGAGCCAGCATGGTTTTGTGTGGGGCATGTCATGTCTTACCAATTTGACTGAGTTTTTTGACAAGGTGACAAGAGAGATTGATAAAGGTAGAGCAATGGGTGTTGTCTATATGGATTTTAGAAAGGCATTTGACAAAGTCACTCATAGGTTAATCCAGAAGATTAGGATGCATGGGGTCTGCAGCAATTTGGTGCTCGAAGGGACTTCTCGAGCGGGAGCTCTGTAATTAGTGGTGTTCCACAGGGATCTGTGCTGTGACCTCTGCTGCATATAAGTGACCTGGATGAAATTGTAGATGGGTTAGTAAGTTTGCAGATGATAGCAATATTGGTGGAGTTGTGGATAGTGTAGAAGACTGGCAACAAATATAGCGCAATATAGATCAGTTGCAGATATGGGCAGGGGAATGGCAGATGGAGTTTAATCTAAATAGATGTGAGATGCTGTACTTTGGTAGGGCAAATGCGAGGAGACAATACACTGTTACGGGTACACTGCCGAGCAGAGAGATTTTGGGGTCGAAGTTCATAGTTTCATGAAAGTGGCTACTCAAATCAATAGGGTGGTTAAGAAGGCTTATGGAATGCTTGCTTTTTTAGTCTAGGCATTGTGTTCAAAAGTCAGGAGGTTATGTTGCAACTTCATAAAGCCACATCTGGAGTCCACTATTGGAAGAACGTTGAGGCTTTGGAGAGAGTGCAGAAATGGTTTACCAAGATGCTGCTTGGTTTGGAGCACAGGTGCTATCATGAGAGGCTGGATTGTTTTCTTTGGAGCGGCAGAGGCTGAGAGGAGATCTGATTGAGGTTCATAAGATTATGAGAAGCATAGACAGAGAAGACAGGGTGTATCTTTTTCCTAGGGTAGAAATGTCTAATACCAGCGGGCATGCATTGAAGGTGAGAGAAGGTAGGTTCAAAGGGGATGTGAGGGTTAAGTTTTTTACTCAGAGGGTGGTCAATGCCTGGAATATGCTAGCTGGATGGTGGTCGAGGCAAATATATTAGAGGTTTTGAAGAGACATTTAGATAGGCACCTGAATATGAGGCAGATGGAAGGATGGTATGGGTCAGAGGGATTAGTTTCTGGGGTTTTTGATTTACTTTTTAGCTGGTTTGACACAATATTGTGGCTGAAGAGCCTGTTCCTTTGCTGTAATTGTTCTATGTTTTATCAGAGTGGCTGCGAATGTTAAACCAATTTAGAAGTTAATTTAGGTCTAAGATCTAATCTTTGGTACTCTTTTGAGAAACCTATTTTCCCATTAATTAAATGCTAGTTGGTTCCTGGTTGCTGGATCTGGATGCAGCCAGGCTCAATCATTTTGGTGTGGCAAGCTACTTTGTCGTGTGAATTGAATTTCCAATTTTGTAAAGATTTTGCTTGTGGTTGCTCATAAGGTAGCAAGATGAGTGAAATGTATGTGGTTAGTCCTTTCTTTCTTTTGGACTGATGACTGCATCTGGGTTTAAGGCAATTTCATATCCTGTCAGAACTGGAGAAGTTATCTGCACATCTTGTGCAAAGGTGCTTTAGCAGATTAAAGGTACTGAGAAAGAGAAAATAAAAATCAAAGAAAAATCCCATTCAAATATATCATGCACTATCAGATATAAACTACAGACAGGAAACAGTGGCCAGTTTGTATATTTATTTCACTTAAAGCAGCAACATGATTAATGATCGGATGTTTGATTGGCTGCATTTGTTCTGTGGTAGAGGAATTGGGTTCATATATGAAGAAGCATCCTACCTTGATTAAGAACATTGGATTACTGGCCCATAACTAGCTACATATGCCATTGCTTTGACTCAGTTGTGGTCACCATTCTTAGAATCAGGTTTAATATCACCAGCATATGTTGTGAAATTTGTTATCTTTGCAGCAGCATATCAATGCAATACATAATAATAGAGAAAAGCAGTGAATTGCACTAAAATATATATATAAATAATATAAAGTAGTTAAATTAAGTAAGCAGTCCAAAAAATAGAAATAAAATGTAGTGAGGTGGTGTTCATGGATTCCATGTCCAGTTGGAAATCAGTTGGCAGAGGGGAAGAAGTCGTTCCTCAATTATTGAGTGTGTGCCTTCAGGCTTCTGTAGCTCCTTCCTGATTGTAGCAATGAGAAGAGGACGTGTGCTGGGTGTTGGGGGTCCTTAGTGATGTACAGCACCTTTTTGAGGCATCGCTTCCTGAAGACGTCCTGG
The DNA here is from genome assembly GCF_030028105.1 of Mobula birostris. Lineage (NCBI taxonomy): Eukaryota > Metazoa > Chordata > Chondrichthyes > Myliobatiformes > Myliobatidae > Mobula > Mobula birostris. The sequence continues at coordinate 90,855,182 of NC_092370.1, read as the reverse complement.
ATACTACAGATGCTAGTGCCCATGATGGAACAGACTAAATTTACAACTCTCTGCAACTTACTTTGATCCTGTGCAGTCGCCCACCCCACCATACCAGACGGTGAGGCAGCCATTTAGAATGCTCTCCACGGTACATCTGTAGAAACTTGCGAGTGCTTTAGGTGACATACCAAATTTCCTCAAACTCCTAATGAAATGTAGCTGCTGTTGTGCCTTCTTTATAGCTACATTGAAATGTTGGGTCCAGGTCAGATCCTCAGAGATATTGACACCCAGGAACTTGAAATTGCTCACTCTTTCCACTTCTGATCCCTATAAGAAAACACCCACTTATGAGAAAGCACTGAAAAAAAGGTGTCAGGGTAAATCCTCCAGAGTAAAGGAAATGAGGTGTGAAATAAAAAATAAATAAATAAAGAATAAATATCGAAAACATGAAGTGAAGAGTCCCTGAAAGTGAGAATATAGGTTGTGGGAACATTTCAATGATGAGGCAAGTAAAGTTGAGTGATGTTATCCCCTTTGGTTCAAGTGCCCGATGGTAGATGGGTAATAATTGTTCCTGAATCCGGTGGTCTGGGGTGATGTCATCAGCAAACTTGAATATATGGCTTTGAAGGTGTGCTTAGCCACACAGTTATAGATGTAAAGTGAGTAGAGTGGGGGTCTAAACACACAGCCTTGATGGAGTTTGCAGAGGAGATGTTGCCAATTCCACGGACTGGGGTGTGCAAGTAAGCAAATCCAGGATTCAATTCCACAAAGAGGCAATGAGATCTTGAAGCTTATTGATTAGTTTTGAGAGTGATGATAGTGAATGCGGAGCTGTAGTCAATAAAGAGCATCCTGATGTATGCAGTGTTGTTATACACTTGTTCCAGGGTTGAGTGAAGAGCGAATGAGATGCCATCTGCTGTGGACCTGTTGCTTTAAAGGTTTAAAGATAGACTATCAAAATAACCATCAATTGATAGCTTTACAGTGTGTCTTAAAGGAAGAGAATTTGGTAGAAAGATGGAGACGCTTGTGGAGGGATTCCAGAGCTTTGTTTCCAAGCATTTGGAAGAGCAACAACTAGTGGGACAACGATTAAAATAAGAGAGGCTGGAATTAGTAGAGTGCAGATACTTCGGGGTGGGGGGCAGTGTAAAGGCAGACGAGGTCACCAGGATGGGCATGGGTAGGAGCACTGAGGGACTTGAAAGCAAGGCTGATAATTTTAAGGCAGCAATATCATTGAAATGAGAATAAATGAAGTCAGGGACCACAGGGGAGATGAGAAAATAGTTCAGGAAAGTTTCTGGTTTATGCTATAGGGACTCTATAAGTGAAGAACTTCAGTTTTCTGAAGAATCAGATCAGAAGAATGAACACACAGCAACTTGCAGAATTGAGTTCAATAAATACGGCAATGTGTGGAGCTTTATTAGAAACAAATGACCGTGAAAATTGAAAAATTGTTGTTAGAAAACCAGCTGGTTTATTGATTCACTTCTGAGAAGGATACCTTCCTGGCCTGGTCTGTGTATGGCTGAAGCCCACTTTGTGTGAGTGGCTCTTCATCGTGTCCTGTGTAATGGTGTCACAAGCCACAGGATGGGCAAGCCACAGGATTCTGCAAGTGTAAGACCATTAAAATATTAACTGACCATGAACATAATCCTACAGCACTACTTTGAAGTGAGAGTAGCTGAGTGAGACAAGAAAACAAACCTCAGAAAGATTGAAGAATAAATTTAAAACAGAAACACAGCCGTTAATGGTTGAAGTGGTCTGCCGGAAAATGCTGAGCAAGGGAAGCAGAACTGCGCAAAATCCATTTGCTTGCTTTCATTAGGAGAATTGGATTAAAGTTGGGATGAGCTCCTGTGGGCCACGTGATCTGTCTATCTGTTTATTGTGTTAGTTGTCAAGATCAGGACCTACATTGTGATCAGAATGGTGGTTTCTAAGATCACGTAGATTCAGACTCTATTCTTTCTGTAATAATTGATCTGGGAATACAGGATCCATAATTCCCTGAAAGTGACATCACATCTAGATGGGGTTATAGAGAGATCTTTTAACATATTGGCTTTCATAAATCAGAATACTGAGTACAGAAGTTGGGATGTTATGTTGAATTTCTACAAGATGTTGGTGAGGCTGGATTTGGAGTATTGTGTGGAGTTCTGCTCCCCTACCTATAGGAATAATATCAATAGACTTGAAAGATAGCAGAAAATGTTTACAAGAATGTTAGTCGGACATGTGAACTTGAGTAATAGGAAAAGTTAGGACTTTATTTACTGGAGTATAGCAGAATGAGGGAAGATCTTATCGAGGTCTACAAAAATTTTGATAGGAATAGATAGGGTAAACGTAAACAGGCTTTTTTCACTGAGGCTGGGTGAGACTAGACCAAGAGGTCATAATTAAGGATGAAAGGTGAAATATTTAAAGGGAATTTGAGAGGGAAAGGAAATCTGCTTCACTAAGAGGGTGGTGCGTGTGTGGATATGAGTTCAATTGCAACATTCAGCAGAAGTTTAGATGGGTACATGGATGAGAGGAACTCGTTTCTGCATACCTTGACACGGTTTTATCCCCCCTTTCCTATGTTCATGACACTTCTCATGCTCTTAAACTTTTCAATGATTTTAAGTTCCCTGGCCCCCACTGCTTTATTTTCACCATGGATGTCCAGTCCCTATATACTTCCATCCCCCATCAGGAAGGTCTCAAAGCTCTCCGCTTCTTTTTGGATTCCAGACCTAATCAGTTCCCCTCTACCACCACTCTGCTCCGTCTCGCGGAATTAGTCCTTACTTTTAATAATTTCTCCATTCGCTTCTCCCACTTCCTCCAAACTAAAGGTGTAGCTATGGGCACCCATATGGGTCCTAGCTATGCCAGCCTTTTTGTTGGCTTTGTGGAACAATCTATTTTCCAAACCTATTCTGGTATCTGTTCCCCAATTTTCCTTCGCTACATCGAAGACTGCATTGGCACTGCTTCCTGCACACATGCTGAGCTCGTTGACTTCATTAACTTTGCCTCCAACTTTCATCCTGCCCTCAAGTTTACCTGGTCCATTTCCGACACCTCCCTCCCCTTTCTAGATCTTTCTGTGTCTATCTCTGGAGACAGCTTATCTACTGATGTCTACTATAAGCTCATGGACTCTCACAGCTATCTGGACTATTCCTCTTCTCACCCTGTCTCTTGCAAAAATGCCATCCCCTTCTCGCAATTCCTCCGTCTCCGCCGCATCTGCTCTCTGGATGAGGCTTTTCATTCCAGGACGAGGGAGATGTCCTCCTTTTTTTTAAAGAAAGGGGCTTCCCTTCCTCCACCATCAACTCTGCTCTCAAACGCATCTCCCCCATTTCACGCACATCTGCTCTCACTCCATTCTCCTGCCACCCCACTAGGAATAGGGTTCCCCTGGTCTTCACCTACCACCCCACCAGCCTCCGGGTCCAACATATTATTCTCCGTAACTTCCGCCACCTCCAATGGGATCCCACCACTAAGCACACCTTTCCCTCCCCCCCCCCCCCACTTTCCGCAGGGATTGCTCCCTACGCGACTCCCTTGTCCATTTGTTCCCCCCAATCCCTCCCCACTGATCTCCCTCCTGGCACTTATCTTCGTAAGCGGAACAAGTGCTACACATGCCCTTACACTTCCTCCCTTACCACCATTCAGGGCCCCAGACAGTCCTTCCAGGTGAGGCGACACTTCACCTGTGAGTCGGCTGGGGTGATATACTGCGTCCGGTGGTCCCGATGTGGCCTTCTATATATTGGCGAGACCCGACGCAGACTGGGAGATCGTTTCACTGAACACCTACGCTCTGTCTTCCAGAGAAAGCAGGATCTCCCAGTGGCCACATATTTTAATTCCACATCCCATTCCATTCTGATATGTCTATCCACGGCCTCCTCTACTGTCAAGATGAAGCCACACTCAGGTTGGAGGAGCAACACCTTATATTCCGTCTGGGTAGCCTCCAACCTGATGGCATGAACATTGACTTCTCAAACTTCCGCTAATGCCCCACCTCCCCCTCGTACCCCATCTGTTATTTATTTATATACACGCATTCTTTTTCTCTCTCTCTCTCTCTCTCTCTCCTTTTTCTTCCTCTGTCCCTATGACTATACCCCTTGCTCATCCTCTGGGTTTTCCCCCCCCCTCCTCCTTTTCCTTCTCCCTGGGCCTCCTGTCCCATGATCCTCTGATATCCCTTTTGCCAATCAACTGTCCAGCTCTTGGCTCCATCCCTCCCCCTCCTGTCTTCTCCTATCATTTTGGATCTCCCCCTCCCCCTCTCACTTTCAAATCTCTTACTAGCTCTTCCTTCAGTTAGTCCTGACGAAGGGTCTCGGCCCGAAACATCGACTGTACCTTTTCCTAGAAATGCTACCTGGCCTGCTGCATTCGCCAGCAACTTTGATGTGTGATGTATGCTCCAGGTGTTAGCAGAGGGGACTACGCAAAGAAAACAGGTTGTCACAAACTGGATGGGCCGAGGGGCCTGTTTCTATGCTGTAGTACTTTATGACTATAATGGGAAATGCTAGGAACAGCAGGGCAGCCAGCATCTGTGCAAGAAGGACCAGGGTTAATGTTTCAGCTCAAAGATTCTTTGTCAGAACTGAGATTTTCCTGGAGTTTCAGGTGGTAGATGATTGGCAGAATAACTATCAGTACTCAGGATTAAATTTTGGAATTAATTATAAACTGGACCATTTCCACTAATGGAACTTTTTACGGTCTTATATTTTTGGAAAACTAAATTCAGGCGATGTAATGCCCTTGCAACTACAAAAGAACATTTTCCACACATGAAGTGCCAAATAGGCAGTTTATTGGGGATGCTCGAAATACTGTATATGCCAGTGTTAAACATATCAAAGAGTAGAAGAGGCCAAAGCAGTTTATCAGTAATGTTTCTGAGTTAATGAGTCATAAGATAGTAACTCACAATCTCAGGTATATTCTCCATTCTCCATTCATCATTACTACACACCATAGCTGATTAGGTTTAACTCATTGATTCTTATGTCTGCTGTTTACTGCCAAAAGTGCAAAGTTTCCAGAATACTTGATTTTGACGTCCTCTGTTGGTTAAGGTTGACCAGGATGTTGTGTCCTTACCGTCTACGCGATACGCAAGCCAGGGCAATATGAGATGGAGAACGAACTGTTGCTCTAGCTGATGCCCATCGCTCTCTACACAGATGATGAATCCAGAGGAACAGTAGAGAATGATATAGGTTGGCCATGATATAGTGGCATTGCAGGTGTTACCAGTCAGCATTGAACTCAACATAGGACTGTCTACCTCCCCTGGCTGTGACAACTATAAGGAACCATACTTGATCTTATCCACAAATAACTCAACCAAATCAAGAAAGTCATGGTAGATTTTACTCAAGTTCAGTGGACACTGAAACCTCAGAGGGTTACGATGGTCATAGACTGTTGATGTAGTCTCAGGTCTGTGTGGTGATAGTGATTGATGTGGTGCTTTTCTCAGAGTCGGTGCTGAATTGATGGTGCTTTTGTGGGCCCCATTAGAGTGATGATGTTGAGAATTATGCCATTTATCTCTGTCTACATTCTGTGATCATGTATTTGTAATACTGTCAAAGCAAACATCAAGGACACATTCCAGGAGAACCAAAGCATCAGATAACAGTGGATGTAGTAAATCCAGAACCACAACCAATGGCCTGTGAAGGAGCTGTTGAGATGCCGCCTTAAGAAACATGCCAGGGTAAATAAGTAGCCTTGCTGGGCTATTTCTCAGAAGGCAGTTAAGAGTCAGCCACACTTAACTGAGCACTGGTTCACATATAGGCAAATCATCTCCCTAAAAGACATGAAGTATATCATTGATGCTTTCAGCATTAACAGTACCACATTTTAATTGTAGCTTATTTATTTAATTTAATTTAGATTGTCCAAGCATTATGCTGTGATTTGAATCTGCATCTCTAGAGTTTTAGTCTAAATTTCTGCCATGTTAATCTAGTAAGAAAACCTTGGTGCTGGTAAAATGGAAAAGAAGAGATGAATATAATTTTTAAAAAGTTATTTTGGCTTCCTTCCCTACTTAGATTATCATGTATTAGGCAATTGGTATAACTTCCATAAAGGGTACCACAACCTTCCATAGAGTCTCCAAACGGCCATAATTGATGGTGAGATTGAAATGAACAAGTACTGCCCCATTACATATTAGAGAATGTTTTTGCTATGGAAAAGAAAATCTAAAAAGTGTACCATTTTTACCTTTTCTTTTTTGCTGATGTTGTGCTGATTGGTTTTGAATATAAGTTCCAAATGTACTATATTGATTTGACCAGGCAGTTATGCTGGAACTTAACATTATTTTTGATTATTCAGAACTTTTCATCTGAAGTGAATTTATGCAGAGTTCAGAGGGATGCGGGCCAAATGTGGCTAACTCAGTTGGACATCATGGATGCGTTGGGCCAAATGGCATGTTCCTGTGCTGTATCATTCTGTGATAATCAATTTGATCAGCTTGGTAATAGCAGGCAAGGGTAAGATTTAAAATTGAGTGGGGGACTTTTCCACTTCTGATCTTTTCTGATTAGGGTTTTCAGTTGCTGACATTAACTCATTCTTCCCATGACTCTTTCCAGAATTGATGAGAGACCTTAAGGGAAAAGAACCCTTAGGGGCAAGTGATCATAATATGATCAAGTTCAGCCTGCAATCTGAGGAGGAGAAGCTAAAGTCAGAGGTATCAGTATTACAGTGGAGTAAAGGGAATTACAGAGGCATGAAAGAAGAGTTGACCAGAATTGATTGGAAAAGGACACTGGCAGGGATGATAGCAGAATGGCAGTGGCTGGAATTTCTGGAAGCAATTCAGAAGACACAGGATATATACATAACAACGAGGAAGAAATATTCTAAAGGAAAGATGACACAGCCGTGGCTAATAAAAGAAGTCAAAGCCAACATAAAAGCCAAAGAGATGGCATATTATAGGGCAAAAATTAGTGGGAAGTTAGAGGATTGGGAAGCTTTTAAAAACCAACGGAAGGCAACATGAAATATGAAAGCAAGCTAGCCAGTAATATTGAAGAGGATATCAAAAGTTTCTTCAGATAAGTAAAGTTTAAATGAGAGGCGAGATATCAGACCGCTGGAAAACAATGCTGGAGATGTAGTAAAGAAAGACAAGGAAGTAGTGGACAGACTGAGTAAGTATTTTGCATCAGTCTTCACTGTGAAAGACACTAGCAATATGGTGAAGTTCCACATATCAGGGGTCATGAAGTGTGTGAAGTTACCATAACTAGAGAGAAAGTTCTTGGGAAACTGAAAGGTTGTGAAGGTAGATAAGTCAAGTGGATCAGATGGTGTACACCCCATAGTTCTGAAAGAGGTGGCTGTAGAGATTGTGGAAGCATTAGTAATGATCTTTCAAGAATCAATAGATTCTGGAATGGTTCTAGATGACTGGAAAATTGCAAATGTCACTCCACTCTTCAAGAAAGGAGAGAAGCAGAAGAAAGGAAACTGTTGGCCAGTTAGTCTGACTTTAGTGGTTGGAAAGACGTTGGAGTTGATTATTAAGGATGAGGATTTACGGTGCTTAGAGGCACCAGGTTTCCTCAAGGGAAAATCTTGCCTGACAAATGTGTTGGAATTCTTTGAAGAAATAACAAGAAGGATAGACAAAGGAGAATTAGTTGAAGTTGTGTACTTGGATTTTCAGAAGATCTTTGACAAGGTGCCAAACATGAGGCTTCTTAACAAGTTATGAGCCCATGGTATTACAGGTGCAGCCCCCTTCAACTCTGGAAATGCGGCTTGTTAGTCCCTCGCTAACAGCTACTGGATTCCGCAGTGATAAACTCACCTATCTCAGGCTTCATACATCTAGGATGTATACAACTTTGGTTCCACCATATCCATGAGATTGGGATGTGTCTTCCACCCAAACCCCAGTTTGCTTGAATGCTGTGTGATTTACTGTCCTGCAATAGCCCATTGGCATGAAATAACAGATTGCACCCTGCATACAATTATAAAGGAGTATATTTATGAACATTAACCAAAAAGTTAGTAAAGAAAAGAAAAAAACAAAAAGGGCCCATTATAATTAAACAGTCAAATGTGCAATTAAATTGGAGCTCATCTTGAAGTTGTCTATCACTCATACACTGGACCCTCAGTCTGCGTGAAAGCGCACACCACCTTCCAAATCTCGAACAAATGGGTCTCCCTTGGGAGTGTTGGTCCTTTCTCGTTGAAGCCATTCATCTGCACAAAGCACCTTGTGGAACAGTGACGGCATCATCCACCATCTTTTCTCCCTGTCTTCTCCCAGCTCCCACCAACAACGACCTTCAACCCAGCATTCTCCAGAACCTTCTTCCAATTCCACTATCCTGAATGGCTGACAGCACATTCCTAAATTGAATAACAAGCCTCTTATCTTAGCTTAAACCCAAACAAGCTAAAACCAGAACAGACTGCTCTTACAGAACTGCTAAAATGAAATACCTACAGCATAGCAGTAAAAATCTTAAGCAGAGCATTACACAGGAAAGCTTCTAGCTTGGATAAAGCAGTGAAACTGATTGGCAGGAGGCAAAGAGTGGGAATAAAGGGAGCCTTTTCTGAATGGCTGCCTGTAACTAGTGGTTTTCCACAGGGGTCTGTGTTGGGACTGATCGCTTTTACATTGTATGTCAGTGATTTGGATGATGGAATTGAACGCTTTGCTGCAAAGTTTGCAGATGATTTGAAGATAGGTAGAGGCACAGGTAGTCTTGAGGAAGTAGAGACTACAGAAGGACTTAAACAGAATGGGCAAAGAAATGGAAGATGGAATAGTGTCGGGAAGTTTATGGTGATGCACTTTGGTGGAAGAAATGAAAGGGTTGACTATATTCTAAATTGAGAAAAAATGCTAAAAAAAAACTGAGGTGCAAATGGACTTGAGAGTCCTCGTGTAGGATTCCCTAAAGGTTACTTTTCAGATTGAGTCTGTGGTGAGGAAGGCAAATGCAATGTTAGCTTTCGTTTCAAGAGGACTAGAATATACAGTAAAAGCAAGGATGTAATGTTGAGACTTTATAAGACACTGGTGAGGCCTCACTTGGAGTATTGTGAGCAGGTTTGGGCCCCTTTTCTTAGAACGGATGTGCTGAAACTGGAAAGGGTTCAAAGGAGGTTCATGAAAATGACTCCAGGGTTAAATGGCTTGTCCTATGATGAGTGTTTGATGGCTCTGGGCTTCAATTCACTAGAATTCAGAAGAATGAGGGGTGACCTCATTGAAACCTATCAAATGGTGATAGGCCTTGATAGAGTGGATGTGGAGAGGATGTTTACCATGGTGGGAGATCTAAGACCAGAGGACGCAGCCTTAGAATAGAAGGGCTTTTACAATGGAGATGAAGAGGAATTTCTTTAGCCAGAGAGTGGTGAATCCATGGAATTCTTTGCCTCAGACAGCTATGGAGGCCACGTCTTTATGTATATCTAAGGCAGAGGTTGATAGATTCTTGACTGGTCAGGGCATGAAGTGATATGGGGAGAAGGCAGGGGATGAGGCAGAGAGAAAAATTGGATCAGCCACAATGAAATGGCAGAGCAGACTTGATGGGCCAAATGGCCTAATTCTGCTCCTATATCTTATGGTCTTATAGTCATAGTCATACTTTATTGATCCCGGGGGAAATTGGTTTTCGTTACAGTTGCACCATAAATAATAAATAGTAATAAAACCATAAATAGTTAAATAGTAATATGTAAATTATGCCAGGAAATAAGTCCAGGACCAGCCTATTGGCTCAGGGTGTCTGACCCTCCAAGGGAGGAGTTGTAAAGTTTGATGGCCACAGGCAGAAATGACTTCCTACGACGCTCTGTGCTGCATCTCGGTGGAATGAGTCTCTCGCTGAACGTACTCCTGTGCCCAACCAGTCCATTATGTAGTGGATGGGAGACAGTGTCCAAGATGGCATGCAACTTGGACAGCATCCTCTTTTCAGACACCACCGTCAGAGAGTCCAGTTCCATCCCCACAACATCACTGGCCTTATGAATGAGTTGTTGATTCTGTCGGTGTCTGCTACCCTCAGCCTGCTGCCCCAGCACACAACAGCAAACATGATAGCACTGGCCACCACAGACTCGTAGAACATCCTCAGCATCGTCTGGCAGATGTTAAAGGACCTCAGTCTCCTCAGGAAATAGAGATGGCTCTGACCCTTCTTGTAGACAGCCTCAGTGTTCTTTGACCAGTCTGCTTTATTGTCCCTTTCCTTGGTCACGTAGTCGACTGCTGGGTAAAATTAAATCCACCATCACCTGATTTATTAAGGCCTTATTTCTTTTAGTACTGCTGTTTGGCAAAACTCATTTGCCTAGTTTGAGCCTAGGCTTTGGAATAATATGAAATAATACTTTGCATAAATAGTGAGAGGCATGTTGGAGCTCTGTGATTTGTCATAAACCAGTGGTCCCCAACCTCCAGGCCGCGGACCGATACCGGGCCGCGAAGCATGCAGGGGTGCAGCAGTAGCCGGAGTGCACCCAGCACATCCTTAAGAAAAAGCCGAAATAAACAAGCTAATTAATTAGGTGCCGCCCGGAAGCCAGTCCTCATTAGAGAAACTGAGGTGGAGAGGGTCAATAACTTTAAATACTTCGGCATTGAGAATCAGCGTTTCTCTCTCTGAAAAGTATCAGATGATCTGTCCTGGGACCAGCACGTTACTGTCATTACAAAGAAAGCATGGCAGCGCCTACACTTTATTAGAAGTTTGTGTAGATTCAACATGTCACCTTGATCCTGACAGCCCTGTCTTTTCAGCCTGTCTGGGCTGGCATTTAAATTGACCAAACAATGGAACAGCTAAAGGCTCCAGCGCCCTGGAAAGAGGAGTGAATATCGCGTAGAGCAAGTGAAATTTGCAATCGCCTCTGATCTGGGCTGGGCTGACATTTACGTGCTGGGCGGCTCCTAATTAATTAGCTTGTTTATTTCGGCTTTTTCTTAAGGATGTGCTGGGTGCTGTCCGGCTACCGCTGCACCCCTGCACACTTCGCGGCCCGGTATCAGTCCGCAGCCCTGAGTTTGGGGACCACTGTCATAAACAATACAACGAGAAGTAATATCCTTGTCAGTACTATAGCAATGATATTATGAAAAACCAAATATTTGATTTGAGTTGTCATATTGAAGACATTTTGACCTGTCAATGAGTTAGAGTAACATCCCTTGAGCTGAATATGGAATCATATAATAAAAAAGACATTGTTTCCAGCTGTAGTAATCTTTGCAAAGGAGAGCAGGGACTCCCACAACTGATGTAAACACAGCATGTTGGAGGTGTCAGGACTGTACTCATAGTTTCAATAGCTGGCTTTAACTCATTTTTGGCAGTTAAACAGTGGTAGTTGAGGATTATGGAATCATTCAGCACAAAATAAGTTAATTGAATTCAGAATCAGGTTTAATATCGCTGATATATGCCTGAAAGTTTTTTTTATTTTGTGGCAGCAGTACAGTGTAATGCATAAAAAAATTACTAAAAGTTACAATAAGAAATGCATAAAACAAATAAATAGGGCAAAAAGTGAGGCAGTGTTCATGGACCATTCAGAAACCTAATGGTGGAGGGGAAGAAGCTATTTCTAAAACATTGATTGTACATCTCCAGGCTCCTGTACTTCCTCCCTGATGGCAGTAATGAGAAGTCAATAACTAATCAGATCAATATGTCAATAAAGTAGCACCATGGCACAGCAGGCAGTGCTGCTGTCTTGCAGCTCCAGGGACCCAAGTTTGATCCTGCATTTGAGTGCTAATAGTGTGGAGTTTGCCCGTTCTTCTATGAATGCATAGACTTCCACCAATGAAATGCTTCGTAGTCATAAAGTCCAAGCAAGATAAAACATGGGAGCAGGCCCTTCAGCTAAGCAAGTCTGCGCCAAACATCTGTCAACTATTCAGACTAATTATTAATCCACACCAATCCCTAATTTTATTCTCAGTAAATTCTCATCAACTCCTCTTCCTGCCCCCCCCCCCACTAATTCTACCACTCACCTTACACCAGGGGTACTTTTAACTGGCAAATTAACCTACCGACCTCACATGCTCTTGGGATCTGTGGAGTTTGCACATTCTCCTTTGAAGGCATGGGTTGCCACCTACGTTCTGCTTAGTAGGTGTAAAGTCCAAGAGAAATCAGTGCATACCAGTGCCCATGGTCAGGACTGAACCCAGGTCTCTGGCTTTGTGAGGCAAACTCTTTATTGGTGCTTTTGGCCCACTTAGTTTTGTATTTGAGGGAAAAAAAAGTAAACAAAGAGATACTGATTAGTTGAGAGCATCTGCATACATAAGAAGATGAGAAATAAAAGGAGAAGTAGGCCATTCAGCCTCAGTTTCTTAGTCCACTATTTAGTAAGGAATTACCTTCCCGCATTAACCCTATATACCTTGATTCCCTTAATATAAAACTCCTTGAATGTTCACAGCAACTGACCCTTCACAGCCTGATTGGCCAGAGAAATACAAAGATTCACCACCCTTTGGGTGCAGAAATATCTGCTCATCTCTGTCCTGAATGACCAATCTCTTATTTTGAAAGTGTGATTCTTGGGTCTAGAAAGTCACCCCAGATGAACTATCAACCCTGCATCCTTCTTGTTAAGCCCAATAAGAATTTAATTTGTTTCAAAGAGATATCCTCTCATTCCTCCAAAATCAAGGGTATGCAGACTTCATCTCAGCTCACAGGACAGAGCCACCGTCCCAGGAATCAATCCAGCTAACAAAAACAGCAGCAACAGAGGTCATAGCCACAATGGAATAGAAATTTGTCTCTGTCAGTCATGCACAGCGAACGGTTCGCATCGACCACCCCACATACTGACTGCCTGATATTCATTTCCATTCACTTCCAAGGAACTGATTATCAAGCAGGGAATATAATATATGGTGCCTGGTTAACCATCACCCAACGCATCACTGATTCTATCTATACTGCCTAAAGAAATTCTGTGACACACAGTAAGAAAGAAGGTCTGTTATTTTAACAGTGTCAACAACTATTGGGAAGTAATATCTAAGTTTTTATTGCTGCTGTATTATACATCCATGCCAAAATGTAACACCCCAAGCCTGCCCCCAACCCAGTGTGCTGTGAATAACATTGCGGTAATGAAATTTTACAAATCAGGGCTCATAAGTTAATGTGAGTTTTCATATGATTAACATTTCCCAGCATACCACAGAATCTTTTCAGAGTGTAGTGCCTGTTACATGCCATTAGAAGGTTCATTGTGAGGTCCTGGTAAATGATCCTGAAAGAAAAGATGACGTCATTCAGTCTTCAACCTTTGCAGAAGTAAGGCCCTTGAAACTGAGTAACTCAAAGGACTAGAAGTACAAGCATCCAGTGGGCAGATTGTGAATCAGTTGTTGGACTTGTCAAGTGAGCTTACGGTGCAATGCCTGAGACATGATCTGCATTCATTTGTGAAGTTAGAGCTGTGTGCCCCGCGCACTCTTTCTCAAGATTTTCAACTTTTGGAACCAGCTGCTTTTGGATATTATTATATGTGTTGAGTCATTACTTCACCAAGACCTTAGGTATCACACTTCCAAAATGAAATGGATCCCGAATCAATAACTCAAGTTACTACACACGTTTTCTGGTCAGCCCAACTCGAGGCAATGATGATATCATGTCTGGCTAGGTTTAATACAGTACATAGTCTTAAATAGAGAAGTACAGCTTAGATACAGGCCCTTTGGCCCATCTAGTCCATGCCAAAATAATTTAAACTACCTACTCACATCGAATAGCACTGGGACTATAGTCCTTCATATCCCTGCTATCAATGTACCTATCCAAACTTCCCTTAAATGTTATTCTGTTGTGCACAATTCCCAATCTGCAACACCCTCTTTTAATGGTCAGCCAGATAAAAGAAATAGGCAGCACCAGTGAGGATAATCCATTATCCCATGGTTTCTTCTACATGTTCTGATTGACAAGCCTAGTTTATTTTTGTCATTACTATCTGATGGACTAATTGGGTTTAACTTCATGCTATCGAGTGTTCAAAATCTAAACCGGTGAGTCTGGTTATATAATGTAGAACATGGAAGGTTACAGACAAGTATAGGCCCTTTATCCCACCTTGTGTATACTGACCGTGGTGTCTGATTAAACAAATATCACTGCCTGTATGTGATGTACAGTATATACCTCTATTTCATCTCTGTCGAAATGCCTCTTAAAGTTTGCTGTTGTACCTACTTCTGTCCCTCACTTGACAGTGCACTACCACTCTCAGTGTTTAAAAACTGGCCTCACAAATCTCCTATATACCTCCATCCCCTACCAGGAAGGTCTCAAAGCTCTCGGCTTCTTTTTGGATTCCAGACCTAACCAGTTCCTCCCTACCACCACTCTCCTCCGTCTAGTGGAATTAGTCCTTACTCTTAATAATTTCTCCTTTGGCTCCTCCCACTTCCTTCAAACTAAAGGTGTAGCCATGGGCACCCGTATAGGTCCCAGCTATGCCTGCCCTTTTGTTGGCTTTGTGGAACAACCCATGTTCCAAGCCTATACTGGTATCTGTCCCCCACTTTTCCTTCGCTACATTGAAGACTGCATTGGCGCTGCTTCCTGTACACATGCTGAACTCGTTGACTTCATTAACTTTGCCTCCAACTTTCACCCTGCCCTCAAGTTTACCTGGTCCATTTCTGACACCTCCCTCCCCTTTCTAGATCTTTCTGTCTCTATCTCTGGAGACAGCTTATCTACCGATGTCTACTATAAGCCTACGGACTCTCACAGCTATCTGGACTATTCCTCTTCTCACCCTGTCTCTTGCAAAAATGCCATCCCCTTCACACAACTCCTCCGTCTCTGCCACGTCTGTTCTCAGGATGAGGCTTTTCATTCCAGGACGAAGGAAATATCCTGCTTTTTTAAAGAAAGGGGCTTCCCTTCCTCCACCATCAACTGTGCTCTCAAACGCATCTCTCCCATTTCACGCAATCTGCTCTCACCCCATCCTCCCGTCACCCCAATAGGACTAGGGTTCCCCTTGTCCTCACCTACCACCCCACCAGCCTCCAGGTCCAACATATAATTCTCCGTAACTTCCACCACTTCCAACGGGATCCCACCACTAAGCACATCTTTTCCTCCCCCCATCTTTCTGCTTTCCTTAGGGATCGCTCCCTATGCGACTCCCTTGTCCATTCGTTCCCCCCATCCTTTCCCACTGATCTCCCTCCCGGCACTTATCCTTGTAAGCGGAACAAGTACTACACATGCCCTTACACTTCCTCTCTCACCACCATTCAGGGCCCCAGACAGTCCTTCCAGGACACCTACGCTCTGTTAACCAGAGAAAGCAGGATCTCCCAGTGGCCACACATTTTAATTCCGTGCCCCATTCCCATTCTGATATGTCTATCCACGGCCTCCTCTACTGTCAAGATGAAGCCACACTCAGGTTGGAGGAACAACACCTTATATTCCGTCTGGGTAGCCTCCAACCTGATGGCATGAACATTGACTTCTCTAACTTCTGTTAATGCCCCACCTCCCCTTTGCATCCCATCACATTTATTTATTTACCCCATTTTTTTCCCCTCTCTTTTTTTCTCCCTCTGTCCCTCTCATAATAACTCCTTGCCCATCCTCTGGGTTCCCCCCCCCTTTATTTCTCCCTAGGCCTCCTGTCCCATGATTCTCTCCCTTCTCCAGCCTCATATACCTTTTGCTAGTCAACTTTTCAGCTCTTAGCTCCATCCCTTCCCCTCCTGTCTTCTCTGATCATTTCGGATCTCCCCCTCCCCCTCCCACTTTCAAATCTCTTACTAATTCTTCTTTCAGTTAGTCCTGACGAAGGGTCTCGGCCTGAAACATCGGCTGTACCTCTTCCTATAGATGCTGCCTGGCCTGCCGCGTTCACCAGCATTTTTTGTGTGTGTTGCTTCACAAATCTCCTTTAAAGTTTTCCCTTCCCACCTTAACCCTATGTCCTGTAGTATTTGACATTTCCACTGACAAAAAGACACTATCTATCCTCCTCTTAATTTTGTTTCATTAGTTAAGTTGTTATGCCGATCAGTGGGTTCAAACTGAGGCAGGACTTGCAGTCAAAAAGACAAAGTCTATATAAATAGAACACTGAAGCAAACTGCCCACAGATTCTATTTAAAAGAATCTCCGTGACCAAGAGAAAATAAAGCATAGTAATTTGTGGAGAAGTAAATTACTAACAACACGCAGAGAATGGATGATAGTTAAAAAAACACAATTTACATATCCATAATATTGCTGAGGTGTGGAAGGTTCCATTGAAAATTGTCATTTCCAGTCATCTCATGGAATACTGTCTCTGACATGATGGCTGAGAAATTACCCAAGTCATACTTGTTCTGGTTGGGAACAGTAGAATGCAGCTTGTTGAAGTTCTGATTTACAGCAACTGCAAAGGTGTTAGGCTAAAACCAAAAAGTCCTAATCTCTAGGTGTTGATTGATGGCAGAAATGGGTAGATCAGTCTGGTACTGTAGTTGCATAAAGCTGGCTGTCGTGTTAACAAATCAGGTTAATCTTTGTCAAACTAGTGAATTTACTCCTGGCCTGCACTAGTTTGGGAATTATGAAATTGATGGAACAAAAACACATATTATGTACAGACACATTGTTTCCTTCTGACTTTTGGATCCACCTTGTCTGTGTTCTTGGACTGATTCCATTGTAAAACTCAGTACGATTTTCACATTTCTAACCACTGTGCTTTCTAGTAAGTGATGAAAAAGGGAATAGTCTTGTGGAGGGTGAAGTTCTGGATGTTCATTGGAAAGTGAGCAATAAATGAGTCTTGGAGCAATGTTCTAATCACCAGGAATACTGCTTATATGTACTGACAAATGATAGAATCATGAGGTTTTGATTGGGTGATATACGTATTGAGCATGTCAAATGCACAGCAACACCTCTCCTGGGATTAATGTAAGTGGCTCAGGACAGCATACAGGTTGGCTTGACTAGATTCACGTGGTTGAACCTTTCCTTTAGCAGTCCATCATGTCAAGAAAACAAACTGAGGGCTGCCCGCTTTTAACAGAGTGCAGTCACAATCAGTCTTACTGTGTTATAAAAGTCTGATCAAACCCTTTAATCCAGGCAAGGTGACCTGGAAAGCAACTGTGGCTGTACAATTATTCTCGAAATAGGAAGTCTGTTGTAAGTAGCTGTGGGTGTACCCATTTCCTCCATGATAAAGAAGGCTAAGTGTTAGAGCAGTGAGCCACTACAAACACTATTATTTATTTCCTACTGAGGACATTCTCACACTGACATTTGTGTAGTATCTGTGGTCATATGATTCTTGCAGGACTCTGTAGGGATATTGTATAATGCCTTGGCAAGTAAGACTATTCTGAGAGATGTATCTTTGATTTCTAATTAACTATTTTGCTCCACCTATTAATTCAGTTAAATGAAGTTCATTTTCCCATTTTACAGTATTAGTCTGGCGCCAATATTATTTGATCACTTAAAATAGTTACTGTTTTCCTATGATTTACATTAATGCAGTTTAGATCCATTTACCACACCAAGCCTACACCAAGTACTACAGTTCAGAATGTGCAGTGAAATATAACAGCCTGCAGCCCTCACACACAACTTTAATCTATTTCAAGTCTGGTCTCTTTGAGTTGAGGTGCAATTTAATTGAAGCCCCATCTTTTACCCCAGAAACACAGCAAAGTCCTATTTCTCTCCATCCTATTCTATACCTACTCCGAAGTCCATTTAGTTGCTCAACTTGGCTAAAGAAAACAGGTGGCACTTCAATCCAGCAATGGAAGACTACACACATTTTCTTGCCTGTCCCCCATTTTCTGTAGCTCCATGAGTCCAAAAATCTATTGAGCTTGCTTTTGAAGACCCTCAACAACCAAGGATCCACAGTATTGATGCTGTTACCAGACTGAGGTTTGTGACAGGCATTCAGTTGTGTCACAACTTACTCTGAGTGGTCCAGCTTGTCACAGACTAACTATTGTGACCACTCCTGTAGGTGAGATAGTTGTAGTTAATAATGTTACTCCTACACCACTCAGTTAGCCACTCCCGCATGGGAGGAGTTCACAAACAGGGTTATCAGTAAAGTTCAGTTGAATATCCTGCATGCTGGCATCCTGGTGTGCTCTGCAGTTTCCCTCAGTAACGAACGCAGCACTTTCCTCATATCCTCACCCTCTTCAGGAAATGCACTTTCTCCAGTTGTTGACTGGGAGCCCTGGGAACAAACTGTCCACTACACAGTGACAGCTTAGTGTCAGGTTCAGCGAATTGAGAAATATTTCAGTAAATATTTTGTGACAGCTAATAGACAAATACATTGAACAGCTTAACAGCTAATCACAGTGGTTTCTCTATCAAAGATTTCATTGAAATGTTTTGTTGTCCCAGGTGTTCCCAGCGTCTTCCACAACAATGAAATGGCTTTTGCTGCAAGTTAGGTTGGACTTAAGCTGCCAACATGTTAATTAGACCAACATTACACAATGGTTTTTGATGCACTATTATCAATAACATCCTACAGCATTTTTAATACCATCCAAATTACCAAAATCTAAAAACAAAAATGCTCACCTGCTGAGCATAGGTCAAGCAGCGTCTGCAGAAAGGGAAACCGAGTTAACCTTTTTTTTTTATTTGCAGCATTCACTGTTTCTCTTTCCGCAGATACTCCTGACATCTGATACTCCAGTTTGACAAAAGAATAAATCAGGGAAGGTGGTGCACCCGTGGCTGACAAGGGAAATTAGGGATAGTATCAATTCCAAAGAAGAAGCATACAAATTAGTCAGAAAAAGTGGCTCACCCGAGGACTGGGAGAAATTAAGAGTTCAGCAGAGGAGGACAAAGGGCTTAATTAGGAAGGGGAAAAAAGATTATGAGAGAAAACTGGCAGGGAACATAAAAACTGACTAAAAGCTTTTATAGATATGTGAAAAGAAAAAGATTGATTAAGACAAATGTAGGTCCCCTACAGACAGAAACAGGTGAATTGATCATGGGGAACAAGGACATGGCAGACCAATTGAATAACTACTTTGGTTCTGTCTTCACTAAGGAGAACATAAATAATCTTCCAGAAATAGTAGGAGACAGAGGTTCCAGTGAGCTGGAGGAACTGAGGGAAATACATGTTAGTAGGGAAGTGGTGCTAGGTAAATTGAAGGGATTAAAGGCAGATAAATCCCCAGGGCCAGATGGTCTGCATCCCAAAGTGCTTAAGGAAGTAGCCCAAGAAATAGTGGATGCATTACTGATAATTTTTCAAAACTCGTTAGATTCTGGACTAGTTCCTGAGGATTGGAGGGTGGCTAATGTAACCCCACTTTTTAAAAAAGGAGGGAGAGAGAAACCGGGGAATTATAGATCGGTTAGCCTAACATCAGTGATGGGGAAACTGCTAAAGTCAGTTATCAAAGATGTGATAACAGCACATTTGGAAAGCGGTGAAATCATCGGACAAAGTCAGCATGGATTTGTGAAAGGAAAATCATGTCTGACGAATCTCATAGAATTCTTTGAGGATATAACTAGTAGAGTGGATAGGGGAGAACCAGTGGATGTGGTATATTTGGATTTTCAAAAGGCTTTTGACAGGATCCCACACAGGAGATTAGTGTGCAAACTTAAAGCACACGGTATTGGGGGTAAGGTATTGGTGTGGGTGGAGAGTTGGTTAGCAGACAGGAAGCAAAGAGTGGGAATAAACGGGATCTTTTCAGAACGGCAGGCAGTGACTAGTGGGGTACCGCAAGGCTCAGTGCTGGGATGCCAGTTGCTTACAATATATATTAATGACTTAGATGAGGGAATTAAATGCAGCATCTCCAAGTCTGTGGATGACACGAAGCTCGGCGGCAGTGTTAGCTGTGAGGAGGATGCTAAGAGGATGCAGGGTGACTTGGATAGGTTAGGTGAGTGGGCAAATTCATGGCAGATGCAATTTAATGTGGATAAGTGTGAGGTTAGCCACTTTGGTGGCAAAAACAGGAAAACAGATTATTATCTGAATGGTGGCTGATTAGGAAAAGGGGAGGTGCAACGAGATCTGGGTGTCATTATACACCAGTCATTGAAAGTGGGCATGTAGGTACAGCAGGCGGTGAAAAAGTCGAATGGTATGCTGGCATTTATAGCGAGAGGATTCGAGTACAGGAGCAGGGAGGTACTACTGCAGTTGTACAAGGCCTTGGTGAGACCACACCTGGAGTATTGTGTGCAGTTTTGGTCCCCTAATCTGAGGAAAGACATCCTTGCCATAGAGGGGGTGCAAAGAAGGTTCACCAGATTGATTCCTGGGATGGCAGGACTTTCATATGATAAAAGACTGGATGAACTAGGCTTGTACTCTCTGGAATTTAGAAGATTGAGGGGGGATCTGATTGAAACGTATAAAATCCTAAAGGAATTGGACAGGCTAGATGCAGGAAGATTGTTCCCGATGTTGGGGAAGTCCAGAATGAGGGGTCACAGTTTGAGGATAAAGGGGAAGCCTTTTAGGACCGAGATTAGGAAAAACTTCTTCACACAGAGAGTGGTGAATCTGTGAAATTCTCTGCCATAAGAAACAGTTGAGGCCAGTTCATTGGCTATATTTAAGAGGGAGTTAGATGTGGCCCTTGTGGCTAAAGGGATCAGGGAGTATGGAGGGAAGGCTGGTACAGGGTTCTGAGTTGGATGATCAGCCATGATCGTACTGAATGGCGGTGCAGGCTCAGTGGGCCGAATGGCCTACTCCTGCACCTATTTTCTATATTTCTATGACATGCTGAATGTTTTGAGCATATTCTTCTTTACTTTCAGACTTCCAAAATCTGCAGTTATTTGATTTTCATCTACGTCCCTTTAGAACAGATATAAGGAGGATTTTTTTTTGGCAGAGGCTGGTGAATCTGTGGTATTCATTGCCACAGATGGCTGTGGAGGCCAGGTCACTGAGTATATTTGAAGTGGAGATTCATAGGGTTCTTGATTAGTAAGGGCATCAGGATGTTACAGGAATAAAGCAGGATAATAGAGTTGGGAGGCGAATTAAATTAGCCATGATTTAATGGTGGAGCAGAATTTATGGCCAAATGGCTTAATTCTGCTCCTACATCTTATGGACATACAAAAGTGAAATCTGATTCTAGTGTGCAGTAGATTATTTCAGAAGCTAGTGTCATCATGTATAATAAAATAAAATAATTGAAATAACTGGGCCCAGAAAACTCGCACTCTTATGACTCAAGCATTCTTTTTATTTCAGTTGTGCATAAGGAGAACAGCATGGGCCCTGTCACACAGACTGCTCTGAAGCAAGAGCAGAACACTTGGTAGTTTTATACAGAATTGGCTTAACAGTTATGGATGTTAAACACTTGGTAAATTGTATATGTTTGAGTTCTTTGCTTGCAATATCACTTGCCATTCGCAACAGAGGTGCTAAAATCAATCGAAGCTTCCAAGAACTCAGCCAATGATATTTTGAAGTTAATAAAGACCATTGAGCATTAGTTGGGCATGTTTCATATTCTTCCATTATTCCTATCCTGTCTGTCTCCAGCACCCCCTTTTGCGTTTTAGGAAGACCTTTCTAGAAAAGACTCAACAGAGGCCACAATTGTCTGGCTTAGGTACACACTGCTGCAGTCACCCCCAGCCTATCTCATCTCTACTAAGCAGAGATGTCTTTAGCGGTCTCACCTCAAAGGTCTCAACTACAACTGCCTTAGGCTATCCTTACCTGGACATTGTTTTTAACCTTTGCCTTACTGCAACTTGCATTAGCATCTTGGCTTTTTTTCTAAAAAGCATTCTTTCATCTTGTTATATGTTCTTTCGCTTATTATTTAAATTTCTCTCCTCCATTTCTTAGCTCCTACACCAGTGGAAGCATTTTACGTACAGATCTCACATTACTTGCCCCTCCTATTGTATGTCCTCTCAAAAGAGGATAACTAGGGAAAAGGGTAGAACCACTCAAGGATGCTGCCTGGTTTAGAGAGTATGCATTATGATCAGAGATTAAGGGAGCTAGGGCTTTACTCTTTGGAGAGAAGGAGGATGAGAGAAGACATGATAGAGGTATACAAGATAATAAGAGGAATAGATAGGGTGAATAGCCAGCGCCTCTTCCCCAGGGAATACAAAAGGACATGGCTTTAAGGTAAGGGGTGGGAAGTTCAAGGGGGATATTAGAGGAAGGTTTTTTACTCAGAGAGTGGTTGGTGTGTGGAATGCACTGCCTGAGTCAGTGGTGGAGGCAGATATACTAGTGAAGTTTAAGAGACAACTAGACAGGTATATGGAGGAATTTAAGGTGGGGGGTTGTATGGGAGGCAGGGTTTGAGGATCAGCACAACATTGTGGGCTGAAGGGCCTGTATTGTGCTGTACTATTCTATGTTCTATGTTCCATAAAGGAAAAACATTTGTTTGGATGCAGAGGACGTGGTTGAGGTTCTTAATACGTAATTTACATCAGTATTTACTAAGGAGAATGACTGGAGGATAGGGAGATCAGTGCCAAACATATTGATATGCTAAAGACATTTCCAGGTAAGGGAGGGCGTAGTGTTGGGTCTCTTAAAGAGCATTAATGTGGATAAGTCCCCAGGGCCACAGGGCCTGATATACCCCAGGTTATTCAGAAAGGCAAGGGAAGAGCTTGAAAGGGTCTTGACCGATTTCTTTGTGTCCCCTCTAGTCCCCTGGAGGACTTGGCAAGTAGCTAATGTTGCTCCCATTATTCAAGAGCGGAACCAGGGAAGGGCCTGGAATCTATAGACCAGTCAGTCTCATGGGAACCATGGCGAATTGACCATTAGGATTAAAAACTGGCTTGTCCATTGAAGACACAGTAGTGGCCGAAGGGAGCTATTCTATCTGGAGGTCTGTGATCAGTGATATTCAGGCAGGGATCTGTGCTGGGACCTCTGCTGTTCGTGATATATATATATGAGCTGAATGAAAAGTAGGTGGGTGGGTGAGTAAGTTTATAGATGTAAAAAGAGATCGATGGTGTTGTGGATAGTGTAGAAGACTAGCAAAGAATACAGCGGAGTATAGATCAGTTGCAGATACGGATGGAGAAATGAAAGATGTTTAACTTGGCCATATGTAAAATGTTTCTCCTTGGTAGGTCAAATCCAAAGAGACTGTTTTCTCTGGCAGAGGCTGAAGGGAGATCTGATGAAGCAGTGGGTCCCAAACTTGTTTGGGTTATCGCTCCCAGGCCACATCCCCAATGCCTCCCTCTCCCATGGCCATTACATAAAAACAATAAAGAATTTTGATTCACAATGCACAGTGAAATAAAATAGGAACTGCAGATTCAAAACAGCGACATATAATTGCAAAAAATATGCATATCTATTTAAAGCTACAAATAAAATTATTTTTTTAATTACAGTAAAAAAAATTCTATAGCAATTTTAAAGTGTACATTAGTAGTCCAACTATTTCGATTAGATTCAACTTTATTGTCATTGTGCCGAGTACAGATACAAAGCCAATGAAATGCAGTTAGCATCCAACCAGAAATGCAAAGAATAGTGCTATTTACAAAATAACTACGAATAAAAAGTCAGTGCTACAGCACACAAATATAGAAGTACTGAGACAGTACAATATGGATGCAATACTGCTTAGCGCTGTGATGTGAGGTTCAGCAGGGTCACAGCCTCAAGGAAGAAGCTCTTCCTGTGCCTGCTGGTGCAGGAGCAGAGGCTCCTGTAGCGCCTACCGGATGGGAGGAGAGTAAAATGTCCATGGTTAGGGTGAGATGCATCTTTGATAATGCTTTTCGCCCTGCCCAGGCAGCGTTTATGGTAGATGTTCTCAGTGGTGGGCAATTGGGCGCTGATAATCTGCTGGGCTGTTTTCACCACACGCTGGAGTGCTTTGCAGTCCAATACGGGACAATTGCAATTACAGTTACGGGACAAGTATTCACTATTGCTTTTTCACCATTCAATGAGATAAATGGACTTGGTACTGTGATATCAGCTTTTCAACATCAGGTTGAATGTCACTCCGAAAAAGTCTCAGATCTCCACTTTCAGTAATTTGCAGTCTGTTTTGTTGCTTTGAAAGAAGTAGGGTGACAAGGCTGAAACCGCGCTCCACTAAACAAAGTGTTGGAAAGGCAATAAAAAACATCTTGACATTTTTCCACAGTGCAAGGTATTGTTCAGAAATTTCTTTCTCAACCAAAAGTCTTAATATGATTTTTTGAACCTTGGCTTCAGCTCAAAGTCAGTTTATAGTAAGATCAGTTCTTCCCCATCCTTTCTGTTAATTCCTCATTACAAGTATGCAGGAATGGATTTATTATCCAATTTGGAACATGAGAAGATCCTGAAATCTTCCTGCTATGTCTTTTTGCAGTTTACCCAGGTGGTTACAGTATACTTGAAGATCATCATCTGGTATTCTTTCTTTCTCTTAAAACCCAGAGGCTCGGAAATTGGAAAAGGTCTCAACAGCCAATGTTGCACTTAAGTAGAATTAACTTGGACAGAAGTATGGAAACAACTGATTTGACTTTGATAAGATTCACAGCACTTCCTTGTAATTGAAGATTGATTCAATTAAATTTTTGAATAATTCGAACAAATAAGCAATGTCATGCCTATGTTCTTGAGTTGATTACTGAATTATGCATTCGAGTCTTCAAAGAATTTCATCACAGTTTCAAAAGCACATAAAAGCATCTCAGGCAGTTTGAGAGCCATCTGACTTCTGTGTGCAAAAGTGAGTATTCAAACCATTCATCATTCTCAATACAAAGCTCTTGAAATAGTCAAGAATTGAGAACATGGGACTTGATTTTATTTACCGCTGTGATAATGGTATTTAATAATCAGTTAGGTTTTTTTTGCGACAAGATGCTGTCTGTGAATTACATATGAATGGTAAATATGTAAGGTACAGCTATTTTCAAGAAAGTAAACCCACGGTGGCATCCTGTCATTCACTGGTGGTGTCCCATCTGTTGCACATGCAGGAATGTTGATGAGCAAACTGTTTCTGTGAAAAATTGCTCAACTACCTGAAATATTGACTCCCCCTTGGTATCTGTTTCTAGTCCCCTTGCAAATAACAACTCTTGAACCATGTTTTCATCATTTATGAAGTGAACAAACCTAGAAGCAAAGATTCGTTGCCTGGGAAAGTTGACTCATCCAACTGCAGAGCAAATTTTGTTATCTTATGCATGGTGCAGAATGTATTTTCACATTCTCAGACATTTCATCTATTTGTCTTTGAAACGAATTGTCTCTGAGCAGAATCGATTTTTTAATTATTTGGTCTTGTCACTAATGCAAAGTCATATTCAGAACCTTTATTACTGCTATCAGAAGCAGTTCTCCAGTTGTATGGGGCTTTCCAGATTTAGCAATGAGCAATGAAATGTTGTATGCCACAAGCAATCACTGTTTTGTTGTAAAGTGCTGGTAAACACGGTCAATTGCCTATTGCTAAAGTCCAACCTCAAGTGCTGCAATCAATAAAGGGGAAAGTTATGACATCATCATAGTTCAGGCAAAGCCTGACTCTCTGCTTGAAGGTACATAAAGTGGGGCAGCAATATCGTGGTTCAGACATGAGCCGGAGAAATGCGGTCAAACCATTTGAAAGGGCAGATTCTGAACTTTACCCCATCGAACATCATACCCTAATTCGCAGGAATTGTGTGATTAGAGAATGTGATTCATACTAGCTAACACTGTACTACTGTTACTTCAGTCCAGATGGCTCATGATATGCCAAATTCAGAAGTGTCACATTTCTTTTCAACGACTGTAACATGCTTCGAGCAAAGCCTAAGTCGAGAACGGTGGGTTAGCAAGAGAAGAGGTGATTACATGATCATTGTAATCAGTTATGAGGCAGAGGTTCAAATGATTATAAGTAATTCATTTCTTAAATTAATCCTGTAATCCCTCAGCTGCTGAGTGCCACCTACTACTCCCTCCCCCCACTTTATCTTTACTGCCACCTTCACAACTTCCACCACCCTCGGCGGTGGGGGGGGGGGGGGCACGATACTGACCTTTTTGGGAGCCACTGTGATAAAGGTTTATGTGGTTGTGAGAAGTCTAGATGCAGTCAGTATCTTTTCCCTAGGTTAACATTTCTAATACCAAAGGATGTGCATTTAGGGTAATGGAGCAATGTCAAAGGAAATGTGAGAGGCAAGTTTTTTACACAGAGAGTGGTGGATGCTTAGAATTCATTGCCTGGAGTGATGGTAGTGCCAAATGCATAAGGGACTTTTAAGAGGCATTTAGATAGGTACATGAATGTGCGGTAAATAGAAGGGTATGGACATTGTAGAAGCAGACGAGATCAATTTTGTTGGCCTGTGATTACCAAATTAATTAGTTCAGCACAATATTGTGTTCCTTTGTTGTACTAGTCTATGTTCATTCTGTACTGTTAGGATAACAAGCCCAGCTGTGAGAGATCAGAATAGCTGATCAAAAGGAGTTGTGAAGGACATTACAAAGAAGGGGAAAGTGAGAGGTGGAAAAGCTTCGGGAGGAAATTCCAGAGGTGAGGCATTGCTGCCAGCATCGTAGCATTGAAGATATAGCAGGTGAAAGGAGCCATAATTGGCACTGGAGAGTTAAAGGTTTGCAAAGTATTAAAGGAATAGATAGAGTTTAAGACAGTGGAGAAATTTGAAGATAACAGTGAGATCTTTGGAATCTAAGAACTGCTGAATCATCATTTCTACTTTAAACATCTTTGGTTATCCTTAAAATATCTTAAAATATACTAGTTTCTTTAATGAATGTATTTTCAGTACAATCACTGTTTAACTTTATGTGAGGCTAAGGGTTCATCTTATAATATTAGGACACCATTCAATAGTCTTAGTGAATCTTCAAAATTGTCAACTCAAAGCCATAGTGGCGCTTTGTTACTAGGTATTTTCATGATGGACACCACAGAGTTATTAGATTTAAGGGAATCAAGCTTCATTAGTGTAGGAAAGTAGTGCTGAAGTAAATATCAGCCATTTCTTACTGAACAGCAGATTGTGTCTGTATCTCTTGTGCTGTTAGATTTGTAGTATCTGCACTTGGTTGCTGTAGTTGAAGAGTGCACAGGCACAGCAGCCAAGGAAGTAGAGACCTAAAGGTCAATCCAGACAGTGACAGCCATTGAAAATATCCGACAGTGCAAACTTCCTCATTGTCAAGGTATCACAATATATCACTGGTGCCTCCTGAAAGCATGCACACCAATGGAGTGGAAATCTCATTAAAAAGGTCCAGGTTATTAATGAACAAACAAATGCAGTCAATAGCTGTCAGGATTCATGTGATGCCATAAATTCCAATACCCAAAATGCTGCTATGAAATCGATGAAATGGGGTGTTACCATCGCACAGCAAGTGGAGCCACTGCCTCACAGTACAAGGTTCAGTCCTGATCTATAAGGAGTTTGCACAGTGATCTTATGTACTTCCTCCAGGTGCTTTGATTTACTTCCTTATCAAGAACAAGTGTGTTGTTTTGGATTTCCTGCATCTGCTGATTTTCTTGTGTTTATTATAATGAGACCTTACGCAACCTTGAGGAGCAACATCTTATCTTCCATCTGAGCACACTGCACTTGCAGGGCTCAATATCGAATTCTTGAACCAAAGACTTAGTCCTGAACTATAGACTTTCTTTCTATTTGTATGCGAACTGAACATCTTCGCCTGCTATCACTTCGGCTCAGCTTTTCCCACTTTTTTTTTCATATTGCCTGGATTGTTGTGCATGTCTCCCAGGCATGCATCAATGACAGATTACACACACAAAGAAGCTTAACCTGATTTGAACTGCCACATTAGTTCATCCTCAGAATCAGATTTACGATCACTGACATATGTCATGAAATTTATTGCTTTGCAGCGGCAGTACAGTGCAATACGTAAACTACTACAACAATAAATATATAAAAAATAAAATAGTGAGCAAAGTGAGGCCATGTTCATGGTTCATGGATCATTCCAATGGCTGATGGCAGAGGAGAAGAAGCTGTTCATAAAACGTTAAGTATGCGTCCTCAGGCTGCTGTTCCACCTCTCTGATGGCAGTAATGAGGAAAGTGTATGTTCTGCATGATGGTCTTTATTGATGGATGCCATGATCGTGAGGCACTACTTTTGGAAGAGGGCCTCGATTGGTGGGGAGGCTAGTAGTCATGATGGAGTTGGCCGAGTCTACAACTCTGCTGCTGTTTCTGATCCTGTGCCTTGGAGCCTCCATAACGGGTGATGATGCAACTGGTCAGAATTCTCTCCACAGCACATCTGTAGAAATTTGCTTGAGTCTTTGGTGACATACCAATCCTCAAACTCTTAATGAAGTATTCTGTCTTAACTTATCCGAGAAATCAATTGTTCCATTAACAACTCCTCAGATAACAATAACTCAGCAAATAGGTCTCAAGTAACATTCGCATCATGTAAGTGCCAGGAAATAATGGTATCTGACAAGAGAAAATCCAGTTGTCACCCTTTGAGGTTTAGTGGCAATACCATAACTGAATTCGCCATCATTAAAACCATAGGGACTGCCATTAATCTGAATCTGAGCTGGGGTAGCCACATATGCAATGTGGTCACAAGCGCAAGAGGTAGGCTAGGAATTCTGTGGCAAATAACTTTGTCAGCTAACTCTCCAAAGCCTGTGCAGCATCTACAAGGTTCAAATCAGGAGTATGAGACCACACTGTCCACCTTCCTGGATGTGTTCAGCTTCAATAACACTCAAGAAGCTGAAAACTATATTGAATATGGTGGTGGCATCCGTTAGTCTCGCGAGACCATGGATCTGTGCCTGGAAGTTGCCAGGGCGCAGGCCTGGGCAAGGTCGTATGGAAGACCGGCAGTTGCCCGTGCAGCGAGTCTCCCCTCTCCACAACACCAATGTTGTCCAAGGGAAGGGCAAGGGCCAGTACAGCTTGGCACCAGTGTCATTGCAGGAGTTGCCAGAACGAGGTTGAAGGCAACGTTGGACTGCCTTAAGGACTCCAGCTCCAGACTTGTCCTCAGGGTTAATTCCTGAAGCCTTTCCCATGAGCGGTGTTACGTACCCCGTAACTGGGTTGCCAAACCAGCAGAAATGGATCACTCAGTTGGAGTCTGGATTACTAGAACTAAGAAAGTTTTATTAAAGAAACAAGCAACACAGTACTCTAATCAAAAGGATAATAAGTGCAACAGTTCAGCAATGATAAACACACATGTACACAGAATTAGGATAACAGGATCAATCAAGCTCTATCGTCGTCTAGGGGTAAATGACCAGTTTCAAAGTGACGCAAAGTTCAGTTCAATTGAATTCAGTTCAGTTCGCAGTAATCACTGCCGTGGGAGATGGACAGTGGGGGGAAGGAGAGAGAGAGCAAAAACGAATGAATATTCAAACGGCTTCCACACAGACCTTCGATATTCTTTGCAGTCGGCTTTCGGGCGAGCCCTTTTTGATGTCTTCTGAGGTCACCGACCGTGACCCTTCCGTTTCCAGATACGATCGTTTCTCTGCGGTGAACCTGGCACCCAGGCAAGGGTGGACACACACCAGGTTCCCGCCGATCGTGCCTTTCCACCCTGTGCATCTATGACTTGGTCCCGCGACCAGCCCTCCAAAACTTCCCACCGACTTGTGGGAGACGCACCGCTTCCAGGGTCTCGTTACCTCGGGGTGTCGTGTGTGTCTTGCCTTAGCGAACCTGTCCCTTTTTATCCCCCTGCTGGGGTATCGCCTGTCCATCACTTCAAACAGTTCAGGGTTCAAAGGGGGGGCCGCTCTTGACAGCTCTCCTTCCGTCCCTTAATTAACATCTCCAAATCCTGCTCCATTGTTTTCCTTAACTCTCATTCTGCTGAAGACAGGTGGCAGACCAACTGTTGATCCCACTGGTGCCAGCACAGGACAGCTAACATCTTAATCTATGTGTATTCTCGTCACAGCGGGTATGGCCGCTAGGTAGCGGAGGTTTGAAATCAGAGTTTTCCCATTTTAAATGGACTGCCTTCCCAGGCTGATGAGCTCCATCTACCCAAAATTGAATATAGCAGCCCATTTATCTACAGCCGTTCACTCACTCCACTGCCCACGTACAGTAGAAGCATCTACAGGATACACTGCAGCAACTCACCAAGACTCCTTTAGATAGCATCTTCTACTGACAAAAAGGACAAGGCAATGAAACCAGGGGAAAACCACCACCTGGAAGTTTCCCCTCAAACCACCGAACATCATGGTTACCGATCCTTCACTGTCATCTGGTCAAAATCCTGAATCTCCCTCCCCCGTACAGTACCCTGCACACCAAGGACTGCAGTGGTTCAAGAAGGCAGCTCACCATCAATTGCTTGAGGGAAATCAGGGAGAGAAAGTAAATGCTGGTTCATACTGTGAAGCCCACATCCCTTAATTAAATAAAAATAAAACTCACCCGCCCAACATTCTGTGCTAACTTGTTTCTCTCTTTTCCAGTTTTGATGGAGAGTCATAAACCTGAAATGCTCTTTCCACAAATGCTATCTGACTCGCAGAGTGTTTCCAGCATTTTCAGTTTTAATTTCAAATTTTCAGCATCTGCGGATTTTTATTGTTGTTTACGCTTTGTTCTCACTTTCTAATGTCTGCAAGGAGTTTTGGGATCACTTCCTGGCAAAATTGTGCACTCCAGAATAACACTAGGGAGCTGGACTCCTAACTGGTCCTTGAAATAACTTAGCAAGCTACCTGTATTTAATTCAAGACCATTAAATGTTGGCCTTACAGGAAGAGAATAGAGGGACTTGGGAGGTCAGGGACCTCTTCAGACATGTAGCTGAGCACGCCGCACACTCTTCCAACCATAATTTTATGGTAAGCAAATCCTTCTCCCTTCATTAGTATCTAAGGGCATTATTTGATAGAGTACATATTACAGATTATATATCTATTTGTATAGAGTGAAGTCATGTAAAATATTTAAATAACTGTCCAGTGAGACAGGGACAGAGGGCTGATTGCTTACTTCATTTGGGATTGATGGGAGTGGGGAAGTGGTCTTTAGGAGACGACTCTATATCTCCCAGGGTCAGTTTACAGTATGTGCATTGCAAACCTTCATCTTGCTTGCTCCCAGTATTTTTAGCTGTTGGTCTCTATGCAGCTGGTTGGAAACTTGAGAATAATATGGGTTCTTTGATTACCAACACTGGTTGTTTTTTCTGTTTGAAGCATCAGGAGGAGCCAGAGTTATCATGGCAGGAGAAGAATAATGGATATTACTTGCCTTGGGATGGATTGATTTGCAGTATACCCCAGCTGAGCGTCACATACTTAGTGACAACTTCAAAGGATTTAACACATGCAGTAGCATTAACCATTGTACAGTGTAGAAGTTTGGCAATGTAGGGAATGTGAGATATGAACTAGCCTGTGGCCCCAGCATTGCATCTTTGTCTTTCATTTCTTTCATTAAAGCTTAATCAACTGTGCCTGAAATTTCAGTGATTCGGCCCCTTACCTCATCACATTTGCCTACACTGTAACCACATTTAAAACGCCTCTTTTAAAAAGGTATTTCTAAATGCAGTCCTATTGCTCATCAATGTGTATAAAATATTTTTACTGTAATACATCTTTCTCTGTAATAGACAATCTATAAAATAACTCCTGAATAGAGAAAACTCATCTATCTTTAGCTTTCCCATCTTCATAATATACAAACCCTATAAAATATCCCTTACCGTACAGATCATATTTTTAAGCTGCCAAATTAAAGTTCCTTCCAGATCTCTGAGTTCCTTAGAACAACATAAGCTTCATTGTCCACTAAAGGCTGAAACTTACATTCAGCCCACTTTGTAAACTCTTGAATATGATAAGAAACTTAGAAATATGAAAAGGGAACCTGAGAAATAAACTGTGTCTTAGTATATCTGTGAACTGTTTACTAATAAGAATGATTACAGATAGCATAACTGGTATGCTTTAAAAGCTGCTGTCCTTTATGCAATATCCCAATTCTACCCACTAGAATACAGTAAGAAAATGACAAAATTAATAAAATGTTCCAACATTAAAGAAATAGTAATTTGTTCAAAAAGCCATTGTAATTCATTCATTTTTTGTTCTGAGCCAAAATTCTTAGATATACAGTCCATCAATGGCGAGGAATTCTCTGATTTTCAGTTATCTTAACAACCCATTCCTGTTTTGTGTGGCAAATGTTTTTGATTTATTATCAACAGTCTGTAATACATCTGGAGGCTGGAACTATCTTTCGGCCGACTTACAGATCAAGGTCTGTGTTACTACAAGGGGATGTTAAGTACAGGACTGCTCAGTGAGGCTGGAGATTACCATCTCCTCCTGCGTGCTGGCACAAGGCAGAATAGAACCTGACAGGCGTGCACAAGATTTGCAGCCCACTTTCATAAGTAATCGTACATTCACACTGATCAAAATCTGTCATCTTCAACATTATGGCGTTGGCAACTTCTTCGTGGAATTATTGGTTTCACCTATGAGGTGACATGTCAGATCTGATTTACTTATAACCTTGAAGATGGTATTTGTGTAATATAAGAGTGGGATCATAGGAATAATTAAGTGTGAGGTCATAATCACTTTCTAGTATAATTCAATTCTACATCAAGCTGTACATTATATTTGGGATTTTGTTAAATTTTGCAAATGCCAAGCTGCCTGAGTTTTCATTGTGTTGTGGTCCCTAGGATGACCAGCATAAATCAGGTTGCAATGGCTGGAAATTCATCAGTGATGATAGCATCAAACACACTGTTTAGTAGCAGTTCTGTATTCTATATTGGCATTAAAGTTGAAGCCACTGCAACCAATCAAGGGAAGAATTTGTAGCTTAATATCCATAGTGAGAATTTGAAATACAGGAAAACTCTAATAATACATTATCTGATTTTTGGGAAATCCTGATGGTTTGGGAATTCTGTTGCCCACACTTCCTTTACAATCACTGGGGCTTTGCTTCCCACATTCTCTTTAAGCACCATAAGATCTGATTCCTCATTCTTTAAGCTGACCAAGTTCACTACTAATGCACAACACCTTAAAAAAAGTCGATTAAAGTGTGCTGGAGCATTAATAGGAATAAATAGCTAATAGTCCTAAAAAATCTGGAAGTCCATCAACACCTAGTTTCAGCTTTAGTGTTTTACTATTCTGAAAAAAATGCTAACTGAATCATGAGGTGGAGTCATGATGTTAAAATTGTGTTTCTATTGTGACGATATTTTAATAGACAATGTAAGTGCCTACAAACATACTTCTGTTAATTCTGTATGCTGAACAGTGAAAAGTGTTAAAGGAATTTCAGGCAGTGGTCACATGTCAAGTTTATAGTCTCCACCAGACTGTCTGGGAGGAGGTGTGTGTAAGCTGCATTGCTTAGCAACAGAAGGGAAAACTGAAGTCAACACAGAGTGCCTCTGCATAACTCTTTGAGGTCAACCAGTGGTCTTTGCTGTGGAGCAGGTCGTCAGCCACTTTTATAATCAAGACTGATGCATTGCAGGGTAACTCAAAAGATGGGGAGTTATTAGGGGAAAGGCATTAACAGTACAACTCAGAGACTCCTTTTAAGTACTTGCTCTGTGACCTTAAAGTTGTATATCTCTTTCCAGTATAAAGTCTCAGTGAAATTAACCTCGAAGCGGTTATGCCAATTAGACATGTCACTTGTTTGGAAAAGATATTACAATACCAATGCAAGAAATCTGAAAGTAATGTCAGCACAGGATTAAGGATTGAAATTATTGTGGTTAGTTTCCTAACCACCCACCTTAAATCAGACAATCCCTGGATACCCTGGAAAAACAGTGACATTTAATTACCTTTGTATGTTATATAATGAAACTTTATTAGAAAAAAATAGCCTTGAGGCCTTGAGGTAATCTCGCCATAACAATTAATTAGAATATGCACCGTAACAACATAGAAGATAATGCCAATAATCTCCAAATAATACTGCTGACCAGATCTTGTGACCCATGCCCCAACTTGCACCTGTCTGATATAAAGCCCTAATCTCCAGGCAAAATAACTCCCGGTCCCTGAGCTTTGTGAACGCCCCACAAAGACTGATCTTTGGCCAAACTACCTCCAGAAGTCCCTATTCCTTTTTCAGTCTTGCACCTTTAGTCCTCAGGAGAAATTGAAATTTGCAGTGGCAGAACTCTGAACAAAACATTATAGTAGAGCAAAAAAATAAAAGCTAGAGAAACTCAGCAGGTCAGGCAGCATATGTAGAGAGAAATGGACAGTTAACTTTGAGGGCTGAGACCTTTCATCTGGACTGAAGAGTCTCAACCTGAATTGTCGACTTTTTAATTTTCCTGTACTGATGCTGCCTGACTCAGTGAGTTCTTTCAGCGGCTTTTATCCCCCGTCGAGTTTCAGCACCTGCAGTTTCTTCTGTCTCCACATCCCTATCTTGCAGCAGAGCAAGGTGACTACTAACAGGAAGGTTCTAGTTTGGCTGAGTTTTGATTGATTTTCCTTTTACTATTATGGAAAAGAATTAGAGTTGTTCTCCCCCTTTTTTTCTGTGCCAAAATCTTGAGTTTGGTCAGGATAAATAAGGAAATTCTCAGCCTCTAATTGTTTTGAAATGAAAATGTAATAAAGAGTAAAAAAAATCTGGAGAGAGGTGTTCCTGTAACTGTTCAGTCTCAACTGACTGCTCTTGACAATGTACATTAACCACCTATATGTTTAAGCTTACTTGTAAAGCATGCTCCAAAAAAATGATCTTAGAAACAGTCTTTCAGAGCTGAAGATGCCTTGCTTCCAAGTGATCAATGAGTCCAATATAGTCTTTTCGGCCCCTGTCAGAGAAGGGTTAGGTAGGGAGAGGGACTGATTGGGTTCGTAAGGAGTCCTTCCACTGCTTGCATTTAGCTTTCACAGCCATCTTGTTAAAGAGACATGCTCAGTGCTTCTCTGGATGCATCTCCACTACTTTGGTCAGTCTCGTGCCAAGATTCCCATTAGTTGGCCCAGAAATCACTTGCTGTGACATACGTTGGAGTCGAGTGCTTACCTTGGAAGTCTGGTAACACGGGTCCCCAACCTTGTTTGCACCACAGACCGGTTTAATATTGACAATATTCTTGTGAACTGGCTGACCCGGGGTGGGGGGGCCGCGGATGTTCAAGTAGGGTTAAACTCACCTCAACATGATGTCTTTTACAGTTAGGGTTGCCAACTTTCTCACTCCCAAACAAGGGACAAAAGTAGCAGTCAAATCCTGATGAAGGGTCCTGGCCCGAAACGTCAACTGTGCCTCTTCCTGTAGATGCTGCCTGGCCTGCTGCATTCGCCAGCATTTTTTGTGTGTGCTGACAGGACGCTTGTGTTTACCCTGAGAAAGACGACCATGACCATGAAACCTTGCGCGGGTACCTGTGTGCACGTGTATGACATATGCATACGTGACGTGCGCATGCGCATACGTGCCGATTTTTTCCCCACATACTGTATCGGTTTTGGCTTAATCTTCCCAACTACACTGTACATACATTATTTCTACTTTATATAGGCTGTGTATTTATCATATCATTCCTGCTTTTACTATATGTACGAGTTATTTTAGGTGTTATGTGTTATTTGGTATAATTTTGTAGGTTATTTTTTGGGTCTGGGAACGCTCAAAATTTTTTCCCATATAAATTAATGGTAATCGCTTCTGTGCTTTACGCCATTTCGGCACGAAAGGTTTCATAGGCACGCTCTACTTTAGCGGGGGAAATACGGGACAAGGGCGGTCCCGTATGGGATTAACCAGCTTAGCCCAATATACGGGATGTCCCTGCAAATACGGGACAGTTGACAACCCTATGTTCAAGTTCAACAGTGCGTGACAGGGAATGAGGAAAGGTGCAGCTGACTCATATCGTTTCCTCACAGCCCGGTAGCACATGCCTTGTGGCCCAGTACTGGTGGTTGGTGACCGCTGTGGTAACAGATACACCGATAATATGGCTTTTCCATCACAGATGGTCAGAGTCTTGTTGTTGCTCTAGGAGAGTACACTGACATTACTTCACCTATTCTGCCAGAGAAGGATTTTTTAAAGGCAACATTGGTTGTGCTTCTTTAGTGCTTTGTAGTGTCTGCTGAATGCTCCTTGGGTCTGACATGGAAAGGAGGGAGGGTATCAGTGCTTTTGAAAATTTTGAAATTAAAATCCTTCCAGAATATTAGAACTAAATTACTTTTGTTTTAACTTAAAGATCAAAGTAAATTGCAGTCCCATGAAGGTTAATTATACTGGTCGTATGACATGGAGGATCATCAGGAAAGCAGGAATAAATATCCGTTGCATTGCCTTTCCAATCTAATTTAAATAGTTGCTTAGTCAGATTAGTGTTATTATCCACAACTGATTTCCATTAATACAATTTCCAGATGTTTCAATACTTGCTGACCTCAGTAATCGGATAACCTACCTATAAGCATTAGGCGTTGGTCATTATACTATACATGTTGACTGTTATGATCTACCTCAAGAAGGTGACAATAATCATCAAGGATCCCCGCCATCCGGATCATGTAAACATCTCGCTGCTGCCATCAGGCAGGCGGTACAGAGGCCTGAGATTCATGAACAGCTCAGTTCCTAAAACCATCAGGTTCTTGAACTGACCTACACAACCCTAATTTCTACCTTAGCAACAGAACACTAAGGACACCTCTAGAACTACTGTGCACTTGTGTTTGCACTCATGTTTTGTTTTGCACTATTTTGTAGAATATACAGTATGTGTAATTTACATATTGTGCATTGTCTGAACCTACGTGCCTGTTATTCTGCTGGAAGCAAACCTTTTCGTAGTACTTGTACGTCACTTTTAGTTTTACCACCTACCATAAACTCTACTTGCCTAAACTACACACCTAAACTACTCACCCATTGACTAAATGTGTAAAAAGATACATATTTAGAGTGGGGTAGCTGATGGTTAATGTTGATGGCTTAACTGTCAGAAACATAAACACTGTCATTAATTGCAGCTTTTGAAAAGGAATGGCTTCTTAATAAAGAGGTCATGTGAGTGTCAACTTCACTCAATAAAATGGGGGAGAGTACCTGCATTGAGATAAGCTGAAATGGTAAAAATAACCTGGAAATGATTTGACAGAAATGACCTAGAGGTTATTTACAGGGATGCACCCCAGGGTGAAAATTATTTTAATGGCTACAAAAATTTTGAAATTATGGTTCTGCTGCTGTTTGTATGTACAATTATTGTGATAGATTAGATTAGTTAGATTAATACATAAATTAGATTAAAAATAACTGTTAACATGCACACAATTGACGTATTCATTTGACACTTCACCTATTTCAAATGAGGCGTGAAATCAGACTCAGGTTTAAAATCACTGGCATATGTTGTGAAATTTGTTGTTATGCGATAACGATACATTGCAATACACAATAGAAACTGAAAAGTATTAAAAAATTAAACTAAATAAGTAGTACAAAAAGAGAAATAAAAGTTAGTGAGGTAGTGTTCAATGTCTATTCAGAAATCTGATGGCAGAGGGGAGGAAGCTATTCCTGAATCATTGAGTGTGTGCCTTCAGGCTCCTGTACCTCCTCCCTGATGGTAGCAATGAGAAGAGGACAGGTCCAGGGTGATGGGGGTCTTTAATGATGGACGCCGCCTTTTTGAAGCAGCACTTCTTGAAGATGTCCTGGATACTCGGGAGGCTAGTGCCCATGTTTATAATAAACCTTTATAAAAAGGGATGATAATTATGGCTTTTTGATTTTCCAAGCTGCTATCTCTGATCTTTTCTTCACTAAAGCACTTTGCCATTTGTATCTTACAGAGCTCTTTGAAGAGAAGGGGAAGCCGGGAGTTCTACAAGGATAAGAAAAGTGCTGCTCAGGTAACATATGCCCCACTCTACTAAGTTAAGCTCACTTTATTAAGGATATTTAATTCAATTTAGACTTCTTAATAATTCCATTCAGTTATTCATTTTTTTTATTGAACAGCCACTTTCTTAAGCAGATAACTTTTAAAATATGTTTTCAAACATTTTATCCTTATTGTATATAATTTTGTGTCGTTGGTGAGCACTGCTTCATAAATCACCTCAAGGAATGCTGGGAGAAGGAAGAGGTGAGAACAATTGAGCATAGGATAGTTAAAAAGTAACATTTTGCAGGATTTCCGAATTGCCATTTTTACCACACTATGCAGCAGAAAAATGGATTCTCCCTGCACACCAGCTTCTTCCATCCCAACCTATCTGCATTCTGATAGTTAAAAACATAAACAAGATCTGGAAATCTTGAATGGGACATGGCAAGTCCTGGTTACAGTTGAAAATTGAAGAAGAAAACTATTCAACTTAGCTTATTTGAACAAATTATACTCCTCAAATTGGATCATACAGCTGGTTCTTGCATTTCTATTAGTCTGCCAAAAAGTACAATTTGATTGTTTCATATGAAGAAGAATTTTGTGATACCTAACTCAGTTCAAGACAGACTCTCTTTGAAAAATGGGATCTCCTTTTGGATAGTGGACATATCCCTTTTATAATAGCTAAATAGATAGAACAAAACTCAGACAAACTATAAAGGCTGCCCTTTTGACATTGAATGCCCTTTACAGTGGATGAATCAGTTGCCTTGGCATAAGGTAAATATGAATTGGCAAATTGATATCATTGGAATCCCTTAAGTGTGATTAACATTATAAGATTTTACAATGGCCTTTAGTATATCTTGAAGTGTTTCATCAGGATTATGAAATTGTGATATCAGGATTATAGATCACAGAGACAATTTTGGAAATTCAATTAGTCATCCCCGCAATATCTCCAAATACAATCAGCAGAACCTTTCTGATAGTGAGTTGAATTTAAGTTCCAAAATACACTTCTGTAAGATACTTGAAGGCATCAAGATTACACTGTCTGTTCTGTATTTAATGCAAGGACTCAAAGGCAAATGGTCACACTGCTTAATAATCCTTGTGGAGAGATAAAGATCCCATTGGCTTGATAACACATGAATTTTGTAGGTAGGCTCGCCTTTCAGTCCTGTTGGACTGTCTCCTCCAAGATACCATTGGCTTTGTCAAACTGGCAAGAGAAGCCATCATTGATAGTACTTTCCTTCAAGGGAATGCTCCTAAGGTAGCAGAATTTGCCCAGGATCTTAAATGATATATCATTAATCAAACAGCAAATGATGTGGTTGGAAGATTGAATATGAACTGAATAATGACTTTAGTGTTTTCTAATTTAATTGTAGGGGCAAAAAGCATTATTGATCAAGGTAAAGCAATTGGATAGCAACAAAATTATCCTGAGATTGTAGCCAAATAAGACCCAATCATGTGCAAAGTCTATGTCTCACGTGACTGAGCTATTACATTTAAAGATACCATAATCAGTGCGATATCAAAAATACATCCTTGTCACAGCTGATCTTTCCAAGGAGGCCATTGAGAATATTGTGCTCAACAGGGTTGGGAGCCGGGAGCCAAAAGCCAAACACACTGAATCATAGAGTAGTAGTGCAATACAGTCCAGCGAATCCATGTAACCATTGTGCCCACCCAGTTTCCTGCATTCAGTCCATATCCCTCAAACCTCACTGAATGACATTATTGTTCCTGCCTCAACCATTTTCTCTTCCAGATCATCCCATGTAGTCACGTCCCTCCGCATGAAAAAGTTGCCTTTCACATCCTTTTAAAATCTTCCTCCTGTCACTTTAAATCTATGCCCCCTAGTTTTGGACTCCCCTAGCATGGGAAAAGGTTGGTGCCCTCCATCTTACCTGTGCCTCATAATTTAAAATATTTCTTTAAGGTCACCCCTCATTCTCCTGTGTTCCAAGATATAAAGACCTAACCTGGCCAGCTTCTCCCTGTAACTCAGGTCCTCTCGCCCTCGCAAAGTCCTTGTAATTTTTTTCTGCACTGTTTCCAGTTCAAACGTGTTTTTCCTGTGACAGGGTGTTGAAACCTGTACAGTACTCCATGTGCAAACTCACCAGTGCCTTATACAACTGCAGCACGATGACCCAACTCCTATACCCAATACCCTGACTAATGAAGTCCCTTTTCACCACCCTGTCTACCTGTAACATCACGTGATATCAGTAGATCAATAAACCAGTATACAATTGGCATATGATGTCCTTGATTCGCACATAATTTATGGAGAATGTTCCAATTGTGCGTCACAGCAAACAGGACTGAACGTCTTTCCCACATCAACAACGGACAGAGCGATGTAGATGCTATTTGCTATATACTGTATTTCCAGAATTGGCAGGTTCAGGTGTGATCTGTGACTGGCTCATAAATACATTGGATTTCTAGAGAGCTATTTTCCACCAGTTCTTATGGTACAGTAGGACAGTGATTGTGTTAATAATAATAATGATCATGTTACTGAACTAGTAATCAAGAAACCTGGACATATCACACAATGACAAAGGTTAAAATCCAACCATAGCAACTGGGGCTTAAAATTCAGCTGTACCTCTTGTTTTGGCTAGCGGCTTAATATAGGGGGTGATAGCCCCCGGCCCGGCCAAACTTAAGAAATCTCGTTTAGGTGGTTGCTGCGCGATGTG
Source organism: Mobula birostris (assembly GCF_030028105.1). NCBI lineage: Eukaryota > Metazoa > Chordata > Chondrichthyes > Myliobatiformes > Myliobatidae > Mobula > Mobula birostris. Next base: position 90,814,416 of record NC_092370.1, on the reverse strand, counting down.
TCCCCTGTTACAAATCATTACCCCAAAATAACAAACAGTACACAATATGTGATTAAACGATCAAACTTTATAATTCTTACTGTGATTATATGGTTAGTAAGGAAAATGAAAAAAAAAGAAAAAGGGCCCAATCTTATTAAACTGTCTATTGTGCAATGCTGGAGCTCACTGATGAGCCGATCGTCCACCATCTACCTCCTCCGATCGTCACTGCCCTTCGGACCCTCGCTCCAAGTCCACCCCATACAGCGGTGTACCAACTCTCTCCATTTGCGTCTTCTCTCCTCATCTCTCCGCGGCAAAAGAACACGAAAATCTCTCTTCCAAACTCACAAGAAGAAACAACAGCATTCCAACCCCCGTTATCTCCAGTCATAACCCAAACATTGCTGCTACATTATCAGTGAAACCTTACAGCATGTTACACAGCTATGTATCATTACAAGCTGTTGTCATCTAATGCAGAGCCATTGCACTATGGTTGACTATTCATTGCCACAAGACCATAAGGCATAGGTGCAAAATTAAACCATTTGACCCAACGAGTCTGCTCCAGCATTCCATCATGACTGATTTATTATCGCTCTCAACCCCATTCTCCCACCTTCTCCTTGTACCCTTTGACACTCTGACTAATCAAGAACATATCAACCTCTGCTTTAAATATACCCAATGACTTGGTCTCCACAGCCATCTATGGCAATGAATTCCACAGATTCACACCCTCTGGCTAAAGAAATTCCTCCTCATCTCTGTTCTGTTAACCCTATCTTTCCCAGGATCATTCTCTTAAACCTCTTCTGGACCATCTCCAATCCCAGCACATCCTTTCTAGATAAGGGGCCCAGTTCTGCTCTCAATACGCCAAGAGCAATCTGGCTAATGCCTTATAAAGCCTCAGCATTACATCCTTACTTTTATATTCGAATCCTCTGGAAATAACTACTAACATTACATTTGTCTTCCTTACCACAGACTTAGCCTGCAAGTTAATCTATAGGGAATCCTGCACAAGCAATCCCCAGTCTCTTTTCACCTCTGATTTCTGAATTCTGTCCCTGTTTATAAAATAGTGTACATCTTTATTCCTTCTACCAAAATGCATGACCATACACTTCCCTACACTATATTCCATCTGCCACTTTTTTGCCCAAGCAACTGACTGTTGATTAAGGTTGATTATTCAGTTGTCAGAGGAAGAAAGAGGCAAGAATTTTGGCTGCTGCTAACAGATGCAAACCACACTTGTGGCACAGTGCATTGATTGCATCTTTGAAATCTCATGACAGTATTACACACTCTGAAACGTTGTTGTAAAGGGAAAAGAGTCTGCTGTGATGTCTGTGGCACTATGCCACAGTGAGTTTTGACTTTTCTTTTATTCCCGGCCTTCTAATGTTCTTGAATTACAAGATAATTACACACATCTAAATTACTGTATGCTCTCTTGTCCACCTGCTTGTCTCAATCTTCAGTGTCAGCTGGTTTGCTTACTCACAGCTGCCTGACCTTCGCGACAACTGAGGCATCCCTCCCATAGCTGCTTCTTCAATGCCAAGCTACAAGTTTGGAGGCGAAGGGCAGAAGTAATCTTGCTTTAGCCCGCTGCTTCAGCAGAACTGCCAACTTCAAAGTCAGCTGAGCCACTGATATCTTTTTAAACTGCCTTTCTATTCTGAAGCCAAGTGAAATGTCAACAGCCCTAATTGCATGAACTTCTGTAATGGACAAAATTTCTAACATAAATTGAGCAAATAGATAACACCACTACAACTCTGGCTCCATTGTAAAGGTTAAATGTCTATGAATAAATTAACATTCTGAATTCAGAATACAATAACTAAACAATTGGTATCTCTTTTACATAATAACAAATTGTAGACATTAATATAATTTCATTTAATTGGATTATTGTTCGTTGATTTATTGTTGATTATCTGACAGTTCAAATATTTAAGGCTGAGTCTTATGCCAAGGAACTTCTAAAAGTTGATTGCTTGTCTGCACTGATCAACTTAGTCTTAGCCAAGTTTTACTGTTTGTTAACACTGTTCAGTGAACTTAATCAGGAAATGTGAATAGAATTACATTCCCAGTTGCCTTTTGAGTCATCCATGATAGACTAAGAGTCAACATAGGCACAATTGGACATTGATGCAGAAACCTTTATGCATCATGAAGATCTGGTTGCTTAAGTGGTTAGTGTTTGTGCAGCATGCCCCATCTAGTAGACATCCACAGGGGAGAAAACTGCCAGTAAGGTTAAAATAAAGAGCATTAACTTGAGTCCACAACTATGAAGCCAGTTTAATGTCTGTTACTTTATGGTTTGTTGAACTTTTATTGTTTGACTTTAAAGCTTCAAAACAAATTTGCAATGATGCCTACAGTTTGAAAGTATTTCATTGGTTGTAAAGGGTCCTGGGATGTACAGAGGTCAAGAAAAGTGACTCCATCCATGAAGTTACACAAAGAAATTTCCACTCAGTCTATCTGCTACCTGCCACTGTCAATAATCGAATAGGGAATGCAAGTGAGATATTGGCCTTCATTGCAAGAGAAATGGATGTGCAAATGTAGAGAATTCTTGTTACACTGATATAAGCATTGACCAAGCCTGGTGTATCAAGCATAGCTTTGATATCCTTATTTATGGGAATGGTTGTCTTGGAAGCAGTACAAAGTTTCATTAGACTCATTCTTGGGAACATGGAATTGTGATGAGGAATAATCAACTGCATGGCTGCATGCACCTTGGAGATTTAAAACATATAAGATTCTGTGAGTGGCTGAGGGCTTTATAGGGTAGATACTATGAAGATGTTCCCCTGGTAAGAGAATCTAGAGTAACGGTTAATGTCTCATTAACAAGGGTTGTCACATCCAAGTCTGATATAGAGGAGAAATTTAGAAACTTCATGACACAGCATCACATAATTTTTCCCATTGTGTCAGTGCCAGTCAAGAAGAGATACCCAGCCTAATACCACCTTCCAGCACTGGGTCCCTGCAGGGTATGGCTACCATCCTTTCAAATAATGAATTCCAGAACCCTACCTCCTCTGTCTCCTGGAGTACTTACTTCTGCTTTAAATCTGTGACCCCAGTTTTATTTTGCTAAGGATAATCAATTGATCCAGTAGGGTTCCATGTCCTTTTTGTAATTTTATATGTGAAGAGATGAGATCACAGGGATTTGTGATTCTTTGGAATTCTCTACCTTAAAATAGTGTGGATGCTGAATTGCTAAGTACATTGAAGATTGACGTTGAGACTTTTTGGACTATTGGGAAACAAGGGTTATGGTATTGAAGTAAGAAGGTTCAGTTGGGACAGCAATCAGCTAAACCTCGGTCTTACTGAATGGCAAAGCAGGTCTGATGAGTTATTTGACTTATCCTTTTTGCTGTTTCTGGACAGATTCACATTGATACTGGCTTCAGGAAGTACCTGAAACAAGTATGCTTTGTACACTATGTAGTTCTCACTACACTGAAAAGTTAGCTATCCTAATTCTGACCTCAAGTCATGGAAATGCTAGAATTACTGGACTTACCCGGGAAATCTGGCAAGCTGCTACAGCCTGCAGTCATAAACATGAAATGGCTGGGGCAAAAGGTATAACTTGGAAACTTATCCAACATTAAATCCGGACTTTTATGAGATATGTGCAATACCAGCCTCACAATGAAGTTTAGCAATAGGCAGGATTGGGACCAGGACAAGTATGAGAAAAGCAGAATCTTAAACTTTATTTGCTGTTTCCAATATCATATAAATGAAGAAGTCAGTAATGATGATGCCTGTCAATCCACTGTTACTGCTCCACAAGTCAAACAATCTATCTGAATGTATGTAATCAGCTTGTAACCTCACCCAGTCTACAGTCTGGACTTGCAAATTCAGGAAATTTACACAGTGCTGCTGGATTTTTTTCAATTGAATCTAACCTGTTGTTAGCCATGATTCAGATAGCAGCTCGCTGTCTCCAAATCAGAAGGGACTTGGTTTGTCAAAATTCAGAGCACTCTGAAGATTTACAGTAAATCCTTTTAAGGAGTGCTACATTGTTGAAGATGCTCATCAGATGAGGTGTTAAACTGAAGTTCAGTTGTTTCTTTCAGGTGACTATAAAAGATCCCAAAATACTGTGGATGGGTAGATGCAGTTATCATTTCTAAAGCAGAGCATCTGGTTATTACCACCTCTAAGTCAACAATGACTATATCTATAAAGTACTCCACTGCCTCTAAGTTTTATGGTGTACTGAAGAGAAGGTGGATAAATGCCAGTCATACTCTCTTTGAGGCCACAGTTCCTCTCATTAATATTACCTCTGCTTTTCACTTCCCTTATCCAATGGGAGAGGAGCTTATTACTAGGTCACAGCCAACACAAGGCTCAATCAGTCCTTCAAATATCTGCTGGAGGCACCACCTGATCTTCAGATCTTCCATGCACAGACTGAAAAATGGACCAAGCTTATTAAAATCTTCAGCTCACGCCAGTCCAGCAGAGATGTGAAGCTATATTGGTGCCATTTCTGCTTTTTCCTTCTATGGAGGAACCTGTTTGCCAGCATGATAAAGGAAAAACGGATCCTTTTAGCTTTAGCTCCCAGGTTAGGTTGCAAAGGAGAAAATTATAACCCAGGATTGACATGCCTGCTGGCTGTTAATCGATCGCTGCAAATGAGACATGTGATGGCTAGGCTTTGGTGGCCCATTTGTGTAAAATATTTAAAATTACAGCCACTCATTGTGCCTACTAAGCTATGGAACAATGATGTGGGATGGAGAGCATTTCCATAAGAGTTGATTACAATATTTTTAAAGCTCGATTTTAATATTTTCCTTATTAAATTTTGAGAATCAACCTTCCTATGAGGCATTGCAATTTTCAGATGGAAAATAGCTATTTTGAACTATCCTTTATTAATTTTACTTTTTCAATTAATTAGACCACCCTAAGTCACCGGTAATGGCATTATTAACTTGGTACAAGTGTAGCTCAAGGCTTTGTTTTGGTAGAGTAATAATTTTATAATGCACCAATGTTAGAAGTGCTACATAAATGCATTATTTTAGAGCAAATTGTTACTTGATTTACAGCTTGTCAGTCTACATGTTATATCCCCTGTCCTGTGGAGGAAATGCCTGGTTCAGTTTACTTTATAGTTATCTTACAAAGTTAATCAAAATGGAACATGCACAAAAAAGAATAGGTGTCAATGTTTCAAGTATATTGCATGAACAAGAAATGGGCTGAAATAGGATCATATTGCAGAGTAAATTAGCTGTAAAGCACATTGGTGTGTTCTGTTGCTGTTTTATGGTTTATTGATCCAAGCCAATGTCTTCTCCTATTTGTGTCTCTTCTGGTGGTTAATTTAGAAAAAAGGGCCTTGAAGTGTTTTGGGGGTACTTTGGGTTGAGAGGTTAGAGGCCAATATTTTAATGTGTGTAAATTGACTTCCTTGGTGCATGAATGTAAAAAAAATATTCTTATCATTTGTTTAAGGTATTGTGATTCTTTAAACAACCTTTAGACTATAAAAGTACGTACAGTATTTGAGCATCCCAGTGTGGTTTTAGGAAACATTCATTTGATTTTCCTTCTGTTTGAATATATGAAAATTATGTACGTGAGTTTGCATCTTCTTAATATCACTTCCTGAGGGTCAGGGTGCCTGACCACAGATTCAGCCCTTGTTTGCATTTGAGTGCAGTAGGAGAATGGTTAATCCTACCAGACGCCCAGTCCCTCATCCAGTGTATAAAAAAGTAAATACTGATTATCCAATGGAATTAGTTTCTACTTTCCAAGCATTGGAGAATGTAAATTCATTGACTTAAATTAATAAATTTAGTAAAATTTCTTGAATAGTGTCTACAAAAGTCTGCTACTCCCTCTTTAAACTCTTAAGTACCCTCTGAAAGGCCCCACAAGGGGCTCAGTTTGAGAGGGGGCATTTTAACATTGCCAAGTGACACTTACACCAAGTAAGCTCTTGTTCCAGAAAGGCGAGAAACTTGGTACATTCAGTTTTCATCCCTAATCTTCGGGTAAATTTTGGGAAAGGGTGCATTAAACTGGTATAACCTGTTAATCTTTCCAAAATCCAGGAAGATAGCGCAGACCTCAAATGTCAGCTCCAGTTTGCAAAGGAGGAAGGCTCCTTGATGCGTAAGAAAATGGCCAAGCTGGGCAGGGAGAAGGACGAGCTGGAACACGAGCTGCAGAAGTACAAGTCGCTCTACGGTGATGTGGACAGTCCACTGCCCACCTGCGAGGCTGGGGGACCCCCGAGCACCAGGGAGGCGGAGCTGAAGCTGCGGCTGAAGCTGGTGGAGGAGGAGGCCAACATCCTGGGCAGGAAAATTGTGGAGCTGGAGGTGGAGAACCGGGGCCTGAAGGCAGAGATGGACGACCTGAAGTGCCAGCAAGAGCGTGACAGCTTGTGCCGGGAGCACCACCCAAGTGTTCCCAGCTCACCTTTTGCTGACTCGTCTGAGTCGGCCAGCGAGTTGCGGCGGCACCTGCAGTTCGTGGAGGAGGAGGCCGAGCTGCTGCGGCGTTCCATTGGTGAGATCGAGGACCACAACCGTCAGCTGACCGACGAGTTGAACGTGCTGAAGGGTGGGCCTGGCGGCCACCTGGACAGTAGCTGGGGGGCCGAGGAGGCTGGCAGCGGCTCGCTGCAAGAGGAGCTGAAGGCAGCCCGGCTGCAGATCAATGAGCTGAGCGGGAAGGTGATGAAGCTGCAGTACGAGAACCGCGTGCTCATCTCCAACGTACAGCGCTGCGACCTCGCCTCGCACCTGGGTGCACGGGCCGCTAGCCCGCGCGATAGCGACGCAGACAGCGACCCGGGCCACAAGGAGAGTGACGGTGAGGATTGCCGCCCGCCCGGCCCCCAGCCCAAGCGGGAGGGCCCTATCGGCGGCGAGAGTGACTCGGAGGAGGTGTGCGAGAAGACGCCCGAGGAGCTGCTGCTGCTGTTGCGGAAGCGGGAGGACACCGAGTCGCTGGTCAGCATCAAGCGGGAGGCCGAGAGGCTGGGCCGCACCGTACAGCGGCTCATCACCGACACCGACAGCCTCATCTACGACGCCAAGCTGCTGGTGAGGAGCGCTGGGCCCGAGCGGGGTCCTGCTCAGGATGGAGAGCCTGAGCTGCTGGACACCATCAGCACCAGGATGAAGGCATTTCGCTCTGAGCTGCATGTCTTCATGGACAGCGTAGACCACCTGGGAGAAGGGCTGCGGGAGCAGATGGATGAGCTGTCGCCCATGCCCAACCTGACTGAGTCTGCAAGCTTCCTCTCCTCCATTACCTCCATGTCCCGGGACTCTCCAGTCGGCACGCTGGGGAAAGAGCTGGTCACTGACTTTCAGGTGAGCCTACCCTCTTGCTTCCAAGCACACACCCCTGCTGTTGCTTCTGCTGCTGCCCTTGAACTAAAATAACCTTTTTTTTTTGTTTTGTTTTGCTTCCTTACTGAGCTTGAACCCAAACTGCACTAAAGTATCAACTAAATGCATTCTGAAATCAGCTCATGAATTTTGATGTGAAACCTCAAACAAATTTGGGAAAGGTATCAGAATGGCTACTAAGCACTAGGCTGGTTTAAACGATGTTGAGTTTGCCCATTAGAAGAGGTTGACTCTGTTATTTATCGACTTTCAATGAGGAAATCTCATTAAAATTTACAAAATTCTTGTAATATTGGATGGAAGGGTGCCAGATGTTTTCCCTGACTGAAGAGTCTAGAACTATGGATCTCTGGGAATGAGCAGTGGGATATTGAGGACTGAAATTAGAAATACCTGAGTGCATTGAGTGGTGAATCTTTGGGACTCTCTTCCCCAGAGGTCTGTGGAGGCTCAGTCATTGAGTTAATTGAAAACAGAGTTTATTAATTTCTTGCTAATCAGGGAATTGGAAAATGTGGAGATCATGCAGGCAAATGCTGTAGTGAGGCAGAATATTAGCGATGAACTTGGTGAATGCTGAAAAAGATATATTATCTAATTCTGTTCCTAATTCACCTTTTTCTCTGTAGGCAGGCTAACAAAAACAGGTTCTAATAAGCCGTGCTTTTAACACATGATTTGCAAAGACTAGCTGTGTTATGATATTGACTCAAATCAAGTTCAAGGTTTTATTTTAAGAGCAGTAATAACCTATTTTAAAGTTTTGTTTCACTGTAAGTCGTGCATTTAAAATTTCCCTTCACCATTACAAACAAAAATGAGTACAGAAATTCTGAGTTTAGCCCCTAGCCTTTCTTTTCATTTCAGTGTGGCGACGGTCTGAATGATCGTTGTAAGAAAATGACTCTTACTTAATGCCGATTTCAGAGAAGAGCACCTTTAAGTTCACTTCCCTCTCCCATGCTCCAGGAAAATGATTGGTTAATTGTGGTGACAGTTTTGGGTAGAACATCTTTCTCGTCCACCTGCACTAAATATAGACGTACCGTTTTGTACATGTTTCCAGAATTCAGTTCCATTAATTTCAAACTGAATCTGGTACAATGCAGGGCCTCCCTGATAAAATTGTGTAGGAATAATTTTTTTCTCTCATTAGTGCCAAAACCCAGTCCAGACAAAGCACCTTGACCTGAAATATTGACTGTTCATTTCCCTCCATGGGTCGTGTGTGACCTGCTGAGTTCCTCCACCATGCCTTCTATTGTGCCAAATAATGTCTTTGACATTGTGGCTGACACAACAGCCAGAATTTAGGCTAAAGGGGGTGGGAAAAGCAAAAGAGAAGCTGCAGATACTAGAAACCTGAAATATAGATGGAAAATACTTAACATGTTCAGTAACATTTTTGGAGAGAGAAGGAGATCAAGTTACCATGTCAGATCACTGATCTTTGGTCAGAACTAAGAAAAGCTTGATATCAAGTATGCATAAATTGCAAAGAAGTCATGGGATAAAGAGGTCAAATGGAATGTTTGTGATAGGATAGAAAGCACAAGAGACTGAAAGATGCTAATGAGGATGCGTACTAAAAAAAAGTGCGTGAAGGCTTGTTAATAACAGATGATCTATCTGCAAATAGAAGATGAATGAAAGCAGAGAAATAGGGAGAAACAATGCTGGAACGTAATGTAAAACTCCAGAGAAGCAAAACATTGCCAAGTGCTAGAATTCTGAAATATAAACTAAGTATACCAGAAATATTTTGTGGGTCAGGAATGATCTTTGAAGAGGAGAAAACAGTTTTCAGGTTAATGACCTTTCATTGGAGCTAGCCAGTTCTGATAAAATGTAAAAGGCTGTTAATCAAAAGTTGTTGAATACCCTCTCCAGAATTATAGTTCTCCAAACTCTGCGGATAGCTTAGTAATCCATATCCATTACAAACACAAAGACTCCCCCAACTATCTTAACCACTTTGCTTCCTCTGAAAGTTCCAAGTTTCTATGGTTTCTTCATATCATTTCTAAAGAAGATCAGGGGTAGGGTGTCCATTGTCCTCACCTTCTTTCCCATTAGCCTACACATTGAGTCAACCACTTGATAACCTCTGCTACAATCGCCTCTTCCCTTCCCCTTCAAGCATTCTCAATAGACCATTCTCTCCATGATACTATGATTCACTATCACGTCTGCACTAACATGCGCTCCTCGCATGCCTTCCCATGCAACTTCAGAAGATACAGCACTTGACCTCTTCTCTCCTTCCCTTCTCAATATCTGCAGACCCAAACACTACTTCTGGATGCAATACCTTTTGATTTCAACATCTGTCAATTTAGCATACTGTTTTTGATGCTCCTCTGCCAAATGCAGATTGTATAATTCTTTGCAGAACCCGACCACTCAGTCTGCAGTGGAGATGATGAACTTACAGTTATCTGTTGCTTTGAATCTCCACCCCTCTTCCTGTATGATATCTCTATCTTTGCCTCCTATACTTGCAACCTAGCCCAAAGCTAGCTTGAAGACCCCGCCTCACCCTCAGTCTGGGCTCATTATGGCTCTTATGCTGGATTTAGCGATTTGAGAAAATTACTCTTTCCAATTTATATCAGAACTGACTGGTTATGGGGAAAGATCATCAACTTGAATAATTAACTGTTTTTCAATTTTCACAGGTGCTGCCCGACTTTCTAAATATTTATAGCTTTGTTTGTTCTTATTTCACATTTCCAGCATTGGCAGTGATTGCTTCCCCAGTATTTTGTTGCACGCATTTCTCGCATTGCTTTTCATCCTTTGCTTTTTCTCTTCTATCTTCATTCATTGCCTTCTGTTTATACCAGGGGTCCCCAGCCTTTTTTTTGACCCTGGACCTGTACTATTAAGCAAGGGGTCTGTGGACCCCAGGTTGGGAACCCCTGATTTGTACCTTCTTGAAACCAACCAGCTGCATTTACCAAGCCTTTACTATCACTTCTCAACCAGCATCGACCTTGTGTCATTCATTCTCTTTCCCTCCCCTTCCCCCTCCATCTTCCTCTCCTTCCCCCTCCATCTCCCTCCCCTCTCTCTCCCACCTTCTCCTACCCTCTCCCCCTCCCTCCCTCTCCTCCCCTCTCTCTTTGTTCCTCTCTCTCCCCTCTCTCACTCCCTCTCCCTCCCTCACTCATTCCCTCCCTCCTCTCTCCCTCTCCCTCCCCTCCCCCCTCTCTCTCACTCACTCCCTCCCTCCTCCCCTCTCTCTCTGCCCCTCTCCCCTCCCTCCCTCCCTCCTCCCCTTCCCCTCTCTTTGTCCCTCTCTCTCCTTCTCTCTCTCACTCCCTCCCTCACTCAATCACTCCCTCCTCCCCCTCGCTCCCTTTCTCTCTGTCCCTCTCTTTCCCTCTTTCTCACTCCCTCCCTCCTCCTCCCTCTCCCACCCTCTCCCTCCCCCACCCTCTCTCACTCACTCACTCCCCCCTCCCCCCTCCCCCTCCCCCTCTCCCCTCCCCCTCTTTCCCACTTACTCCCTCCTCTCTCTCCCTCTCCCTCTGTTTTCTCCACCCTTCACCTTTGGGTAGGTTTCGAAGTTATAATCAGATTTTACTGATGGCAAACTGATGTTTATTCAGAAGCTTAATTAACCTTTCCATTGATAAACTTGATGAAAGAGTTTCATTGAATTGTGATAGTCCACAGAGAAATGAAAATGGATGAACACTTGATGATTGTGGTGCTCTGATTATCAAACAGTTGTATTCATGTCTGTACCTCCTTGATCTAGTCTGATCTAGGTTCTAGAATTAAGAAGTATTGCCTCTCCTCTTCCCTGGACTACCCTATCCCGCTTTAATTCCTTTATGTTTTTGCTGTCAGATCACTAACCATTGATTGTGTGTTGATTGTGAATGCATTGGAGCTTATCTTCACTGCCTCCAATTATCAAGGAGCCACAGACCTACTGACACCCAGTGGAGACTTCTTCTGGAAATTTATTCTTGGTAATACTTAGCATGCGAATGTTTAATGGGTTATTTTTTTGGTAGCGTAGTGAAGCAACACCTCATTTGAAGTCAAACAAATTAACAATTAAAATAGTAAGTAAAGCAATATCAGTCACCCATTGATGCCATCAACAAAAGTGTGTGGGTTTACTCATTCATTAAGCATTATGGTCCCAACCACAACAGGTTCCTCAGACCCCTTAAATCGGGCTTCATGAGCTGAATTACAGAATATAAAAGAGGCTGTTGAAGAGAAACACTTCACTAGATGATTCAGAGAAACACACAAGTGTGCCCTCCATGAAAGCAAACATCCCTGCTCCTCGACGCAAGGGGGCTCATAGTCTCCTCGAACAGGCAGCATAATGATTTGTGGATGGTAATTGCTGCTGGCAAAAGACACTGCTGGATGATGCTGTCTGCATGGCTGCTTCGAGGATAGGCAAATCTTGAACCAGAAATCCTTCATGATCCGTAAGCTTGCCGTTGGTTTGAATCATCCATCATTGCATGCGCCTCATAACTAGTGTTTGCATTCTTTTTTCCTCTCTTTCTCTTTTTTCTTTTCAGATGTTTCAGCCCATCATTTTGCTCATTCTCATTTTGGTTCTGTTTTCATCACTCTCTTATGCCACTGTGTTTAAGTTGGTTTTCCTTTTCACGCTTTTCTTTGTCTTGTAGTTTTTTAGTCGTCTACTATACCCATTTTTGTTTTTTTTTTATTTCCCCCTCTGTCTTTTGTCGTTTTTGTTAAATCGTCCATGCACTCAACAGTCCAAACTGAGGGATCAGCCAGAATGGCAACTAGTCCCCGAACATACTCAAGAGCAAGAGACCCTTCAAAATCAAGGTGCAGAGGACCAAAGCCGTACAGCTGATGGAGACTACAAAATTTATGCAATGGAAGACAAGAACTGCTTCAGTCCAGAGGTAACTAGTGAAGCTCGCATTTTGCATGCAATTCATGTTTTTAGTGAGCCAAACCTAAGTAATTAGTGAAATGCAAAATTGACTTCCTATTGTATTCAAACCCCTTTGATATTTGAGATTGTCCAATTTATCCATGAGACTCAATAAGCAACAGGACAGGGAAGGGTCTCTTTTCATAGTTTGCCATTTTACATTTCTTTTGCAGTTTTTCTTCTCTTTCGCAGTTTTTAAAGTGTTAAATGTGAAATACTTTAGATTAAGATGAAACAAAGGAAGTGTTTGCATTTAATAACTATCCTGATAGTTTTGCCTCAATGATATTTTGGCATAATGCTCATTGAATCCTTTTTTTTAGAAATGCAACTGGGTAGTTAGAGTCCATGTAATTGTACTTTGCTCGTGGAAGGAGTGGGATTACTGAGGTGAATGAAAATTTTATTTTCCTTGTAGTCAAGGTCTGTTGGGTTTGTTTTCTCCTAAGGGACAGGAAGACAACAGATTTTGAAGCTATCTATCTTCATCTGAACACTCCAACTCTCCTCTCCCTCTGACATCACCAGCTCTGTTCCCCCATCCCCATCCCAGCTCTAATCCTTCACCATTCCCTCTGACCTTCCCCTCTCTGAGACAGACGTTCTGTTCTCAGTAAGGGCCTCACCTTTGTCCCACCTTGACTGCACCCCTGTGAGTTCCGCATCCGCCATGACATCAAGCTCTTCTTCTGCCTCCTCCATTTCCGAACCCACTTCTTTAGCAAGGATTCCACACCCTGCGCTGGTGATCCCCTTCTCCCATCTTCACCCACTTCCTCTTCTTGGACACGCCGTTCTGGTTTTCTGCTTGCTCCGGATCTTTTCATCTCAAGTTGCCGATGAGATATTAACCATCTTGATTTCAGCACTCTTTTCTCCTAATCAAACTTACCCCTTCTGAACGCACTGCCCTCCTTTTTCCACACCAATCCCAACTTTACCATCAAACCCGGGTGCTGTTGTAGTGTGGCGCTCTGACCTCGACCTTGCTGAGGCCAGGCAGCAACTCTCAGACACCTCCTCAAACCTACCCCTTGAAGGAGACTCCACTCGAGACCATCAGAAAACTGCCTTTGACACCATCACTGACCTCATCCACTCTGGAGAACTCCCATCCACTACCATCAAACTCATAATTCCCTTACCCCACACTGCTCACTTCTTACTCCTACCCAATATCCACAAACTGGACTGTCTGGGTTGGCCTCTTGTCTCTGCCTGCTCCTGCCCCACTGAAATTGTGTCCTTGTATCTCAGTTCCATTCTATCCCCCTTGGTTCAGTCCCTTCCCACCTATACCTGCAACACTTCTCATTTCCTCGAGATGCTCAGTAATTGTCAGTTTCTTGGCCCTGATGGCCTCGTCTACACCATGGATGTTCTGTCTCTATACACTTTCTACCTCCCCCGTCAAGAGGGTCTCAAAGCTCTCTGTTTCTCTCTTGACTAAAGAACCAACCAATCCTCCTCCACCATCACCCTTCTCCGTCTGGCACCTTGAACAATCTTTCCTTTGGTTCCTCCCACTTTCTCCAGACTCAAGGGGTAGCCATGGGCAAACGCATGGGCCCCAGCTATGTCTGCCTTCTCACTAGCTATGTAGAACAGTCCATGTTCAAAGCCGTTACTGGTTATACTCCCCCAACTCTACCTCCGCTACATTGATGACTGCTTCATGCACCCATGCTGAGCTCATCCATTTTATCAACTTTACTTCTAACTTCTTCCCTGCCCTAAAGTTCACTTGGCCCTCCTCTGACATTTTACTCCCCTTTCTTGATTTCCCTGTCTCCATCTATAGAGACAAACTGTCAACTCGACAATACTTCTCCTTCCCTCCACCCCCTTTCCTGTAAAAATGCTATTCCCTTTTCTCAGTTTGTTTGCCTCCGCCACATCTATTCCCAGGAAGTGGCTTTCCATTCCAGGACATCAGAGATGTTCTCCTCGTTTAAAGAAAGGGGTTTACCTTCCTCCACTATAGATGCTGCCCTCAGCCACATCTCCTCCATTTCCTGGACATCTGCGCTCACCCCATCTTCCCTCCACCTTAACAGTCAGTCCCTCTTGTCCTTACCTACCATCCCATCAGCCTACGCATGCAACACATTATCTTCTGCAACTTCTGCCATCTCCAGAAAGATCCTACCACTGAACCTATCTTTACCTCCCCCTCCCCCACCTTCCGCAGGATCGCTCCCTCCATGATTCCCTTGTCCATTTCTCCCTCCCAGCACTTATCTCTGCAAGCAGCCTAAGTGCCACACCTGCCCACACACCTCCTCCCTCACCTCCATTCAGGGGTCCCAGGCAGACCTTCCAGGTGAGGCAAAACTTCACCTGCAAATCTGCTGGGCTCACCTATTGTGTCCAATGCTTCCGATGCGGCCTTCAATACATTGGTGAGATCTATTGTAAATTTGGGGACTGCTTCATTGAGCACCTCCTCTCCATCAGCCACAAGTGGGACTTCCTGGTGGCCAAACATTTTAATTCCGATTCCTATTCCTGTTCTGAGATGTTGATCCATGGCCTCCTTTTTAACCAAGTTGAGGCAACCCTCAGGGTGGAGGAGCAACACCTTATATTCTATCTGGGTAGCCTCCAATCTAATGGCATGAATATCGATTTCCCCTTCTGTTAAACAAATTCCATCCCCTTACCTCTATTCCCCACTCTGACCATTTACCTATTACTTACCCCTGGGTCCCCTCCTCTTTCCCTTTTTCCTATGGTCCGCTCTCCTCTTCCATCAGATTTCTTCTTCTCCAGCCTTTGACCTTTCCCACCCACCTGGCTTCATCTATCACCTTCCAGCTATCCTCCTTCCCCTCCCCCAACCTTTTTATTCTCGCATCTTCCCCTTCTTTCTCGGTCCTGAAGAAGGGTCTCGGCCTGAAATGTTGACTATCTATTCACTTCCATAGATCCTGCCTGACCTGCCGAGTGTGTGTTATTTTGAATCTAAAACAAAGAGAAAAATTACACGTGGCCTTAATTCATCAAGAATAGAGAGAGAAGTCTGTGAGAGATACTGAA
The DNA here is from genome assembly GCF_030028105.1 of Mobula birostris. Lineage (NCBI taxonomy): Eukaryota > Metazoa > Chordata > Chondrichthyes > Myliobatiformes > Myliobatidae > Mobula > Mobula birostris. Next base: position 90,798,993 of record NC_092370.1, on the reverse strand, counting down.
ACATTGCCCAAGGGTGGAAGTTAAGCATGCTGACTCATGTTTATTCTTCAAGCACAATGTTGGTAGTGATCCACACATTTGTAGTTCTAATTCATAAAAATGGATTCTGTTTCTTCCATTTCTGGCCTCAAGTTGATTTTAAAGGCTTTCTAATCTTTGAGATTTATGATCAATGAGACATTATCCCATTCAACCAAGTTCACACTGCAATCATTGGGAATTAGGAATGAAATTTATTCAAAATTGATTTGTGATCAGGCAACAAAGGCTGATTTTTGTGAGTCCAGAGTGTGTAAGGATTCTCACCATGCAGTATGCATTAGAGAACTAGATTTGTGAAGTCACATTAGTATATGCACTGCTTTATTACGTGCACTGAGCATTTACAAGTTGTTTATTTTCCTGCAAATTTTGGAAATTCTGCTTATTTGTCATGCCATGGGATTTCAAATTGGACATGTTTCAAATGGTGGAGCAGTATCTCTTCTTTGGTTGTCTTATATATAAACCCTGGTTTGGAAAGGGAAAGATGTGCTTGACTAACAACCTTGACAACATTGAAAATTTAGATAAAGTTCCACATAAACAGTTACTAATTAAAAGGCTCATGAGACCTCAGTGGAAGAAATGTTCTAATAAATGAGCTTCAATAAATGGGTGCTTTTAGAAGGTTGTCGGGATTGGATTTGGAAGAATGGAAGTGATAAGATGGTTAAAGAAGACAAACAAGACAGATTTTGCTCTTCTCCAGTTGACTATATAACACTTTAATGAGAACTTCACTTTCCAGTGCTCTTGAAAGCAGATTATTCACTCACTGCACTAAAGACCCTTCCTGTTCCCTTTGCTACATACATTCAAGTATCATTTTTTGATTTAGAACATTTTAAATTTATTATATATTTGAATATAATATGAATATATTTTTTAAAATCAACTCCTAACTCCATAGTAGATCAATTGAGAGTGTTTGGCATTGACAGAACAGGTTGCACCTTTAACCTTTCAACCCTGTTTAATGTGTTATTAATTGGAAGCGATGAGCTTGATTCTTGATCTAATGTGCATCAGGTATCTCAAACCAAATCTGTGAACATGTCAGCTGAACAGTTTGAATATCACATGCCTCCCGTTGCCATGGCAGCCAGCCAGCAGTATGCTGTGCTCAATTTGCTGTACAATATGTAAAAATGGAACTTGCATTTTTCAGTATTCACGTTTCTGTACTGTGTTCCTAGCAAAAGTTAGGGTTTGATCTACATATGTAGTTCCAATAGTAAAGCCAACACTATCCGTGATAGTGGAGCTAAAGAGTCTTGGAAACTTTCAAATGGAAAGTTTTAAGTCAGTCAAGCAGGAAGGACATAAAGTAGATAAAAGTGACAACAGGAGAAGTTTTGATCTTGATTGAGAGTATAAAAACATTCTATACTCTTCTTAAACAATATTGCTCTGCATGAAAAATTAATGTAATTTTTTTTTCATAAAAAGCTGGAGGGAGTGCAGCTTGAATGCCCAAGAATTATACCGGGCCTTAAAGGATTAAAATATAGAGATACTATGTAAACTTGCCATCAGTTTCTTCCAGTATGAGCAGATATCTGATTGAGGATCTAATCTGACAGATGTTCAAAGACCATTTCTTTGGTGGAAAATCTTATCAGAGAGATTTATCATCTTCAATTCACAAAATAACAGAAAGCTACGGGCAGAGTGAGGCTGGCTATTTATCCCAGTGAGACCTTACCAGCTGAAGAGCAATTCATCTCATCCAACTCCCAACTTTTGTCCTTCCCTCAGCTTCAATTTGAATCCAGCTACTCACTATGTAAAGAAAACTCTCCTCTCTCTCTCTCCCCTCCCCTCCTCTCTCCTCTCCCCTCCTCTCTCCTCTCCCCTCCTCTCCCCCTCCCCCCTCCCCCCTCCCCCTCTCCCCTCCCCCCTCTCCTCTCCCCCTCCCCTCCCCTCCCCCCTCCCCCTCCCCTCTCTCCCCTCTCTCCCCTCTCTCTCCCTCTTTCTCCCCCCTCTCTCTCCCCCACCCCCCTCTCTCTCTCCCCTTTCTCACACACCCTCTCCTCACCCCCCTCCCCCCCTCCTGCCCCCCCCGAAGTGAAATGATTCACTTTGAAAGGTCAAATTTGAAGGCAGAATACAGGGTTAATGACAGGATTCTTAACAGTGTGGAGAAATAGAGGGATTTCAGGATCCAAGTTCCCTCAAAGTTACCATGCAAGTTGATAGGGTTGTTAGGAAGCCATATGGTGTGTTGGCCTTCATTAATTGGGGGATTGAGTACAAGAGCCTTAAAGTAATGTTACAGTTCTTTAAAGACTTGGTTAATTCACACATGGAATATTGTGTTCAGTTCTGGTCACCTCATTATAGGATGTTGAAGTTTTAGAGAGAATGCAGAAGAGATTTACCAGGAAGCTGCTTGGAGTAGACAGCATGTTATATGAGGAAAGGATGAGCAAGCTAGGGCTTTTCTTTTTGGAGCAAAAGTGGATGAGAGATGATTTGATACAGGTATACAAATGATAAAAAGCATAGATCGAGTGGATAGCCAGAGACTTTTCCCAGGGCAGAAATGAGTAATACAATGGGGAATGATCTTAAGGTATTTGAAGGAATGTATCGGGGGATGTCAGAGGAAAAATTTTTACACAGGGTTGAAGATTTCGAGTCATGGAAAATGAGCCCATTAAGAAATTTAGATCAAAGGCAGTAAATAAAATTGAAGAAAAGTACTTTCTCTATGTCTTACATCTCCATTGATAATCATTAGATGAAGGCTTTGGAATGCCCTAAAATGTGTAATGTTTATATAAACCACAGGGGGAAGCTCACCTTAGGCAGTGATTGGCTAACAAGGTCTGTTGCTTGGACAGAAGGCTTGTAAATAAAGCTCAGGATTCTACTGCAGCTCAAGGACTTCTGGTTTGCTCTACTCAGGAACAAGTAAAGCTCTATGTCCCATGGTACCTCTACCCATCTTTACTTGGCCAACAAAGAAGATTTGAAAGAAATTGCAGAGAGCTGGTCTGAATGCCCTCTGCGATATTTATTCTGCAGAAGTTTTTATGAAGTCAGGAGAGGCAGCGGTGTGGTACACTGATTTGAATTGGATCAAACCAGATGACTGCCCCCAAGAAAGCAAAGTCATCCTGTCCAGGAGGCGTTGTTCCTTGGGTACTGAGGGAATGAAGAGTGGAAGCTGCAAAAGCACCAGACAAAGTTTTCTGTTTATCCCCAGATATTGGAGCTAGTGCCAGAGGACTAGAGAAGTGAAAATATTATAGACCGGTTTAGCAAATGGGATACAGATAAAGACAGTAAATACAGATCAATCAAGCTTGTATCATCGGTGGAGAAACATTTAGAAATGTATTGAAAATATCATTATTTGATTTTGAACAATATGGACCAATAATTGAAAATCAGCTGGCATTGTTCAAATTAAATTGTGTTTAACCAATTGGGTGTTAATTTTATGGGTTTGGTATATGGATTTTAAAAAGACACTTGACAAAGTATCACAAAAAACCTTATTAGCAAATTGAAGGCATGTAGAATTAAATGTAGAGTGGTTATATGGACAAGAAGTCATGGTAAGTTGTTTATTAGTCTAGAGGGATGTACGAAAGGGTTTTCTCTGGAGAGTATATGATAATGACTTGAATTTAGATATACTGGGAAATAATTCCAAAGATTTTTGGATTGAATGATCCTCAGAAGTATGACAAATAATAAATCAGTTAACAACAGGCATTCGATGGACACAATCAGACAAATAGTCGATGAAGTTTAACACAGAGAAATGTAACGATGGAAGAATATGGAGAGAAAACATGACCTAACTGATACATTTTAGGAAGGAAGAGACAAGGTGTATATCTACACAAATCTTTGAAGACAGCAGAATAATTGGAGAAGGCTATTAAAATGTCTATGGGAATCTTGAAAATATTACTGGAGAAATGGATTGAAAAACAACTGTTAAAAATGTTGGCACTAGACTGCAAGTACTGGAGCGACACACAGAGGAGTTGGAGGAACTCAGCCCGTCAGGCAGCATTTATGGAGGGAAATGGACAGTCAGACTGAAAACCTATATCTACTTATAGACACCGCATTTTGGAAGTATGTAAAGACTTGTAGAGGATGCAGAAGAAAGTTACTAAAGTGGTATTAGGGACAAGAATCTTTAATTATACGAAGACTGGTAAAGCAGTGGTTGTACTACTTCAGGCAGACAAGATTAAGAGGAGGCATTCAGAATCAAAAACTTGTATTAATGAGAAGGGACTTGCTGGCAAAGTCATCGGTTACATAGCATGGATACAGCCCTTTCAAACTAACTCATTCATGCTGACCAAGATACTTGTCTAAGCTAATCCTTTTTGCCTGAGTTTATCCCATATCCCTATACAATTTTCCTGTCCATTTAATTGACTAAATTTCAAATCTTTTAATTGTACTTGCCGCTACCACTTCCTTTGGCAGCTCGTTCCCCTTTTAGAATTTTCTCCTTTCATGTTAAACCTCTGCCCTCTAGCTTTAAACTCCACCTACTCCAAATAGAAGACTGTGACTATCTATCTATGTTCCTTATAACTTTATAATCCTTTTATCATCACCCCTCAGACTTCTTTGCTTCAGGGAAAACAGTCCCAGCCTCCTCTTGTCACTCAAGCCCTCCTTCCATTCCGGATAACATCCTTGTGAAGCTATTCTGCACCCTCTCTAGCTTAGTCATTCAGATAGGATAGTGACCAAAGTGGCACACAACGCTCAAAGTGCAATGAAATCAAAATTCATAGCCTAGACAAATTCAGCAGTGAGATTTTCTAGAGAAATGGACAGAAATTTGAAGGAAAATAAAATTAGATGGATATGAATGAGGAGCAGAGAAGCAGGACAAATTAGATAGCTCTACCATTTGACAAAGTGGAACAAAAGGCCTCTTTACTTGAAGAGGATACTAAAAGCTTTTTCAAGTATATAAAGAGTAAAAGACAGGTGGCAGTAGATATAGGACCGATAGAAAATGATGCTGGAGAAATTGTAATGGGAGGTAAGGAGATGGCAGAGGAACTGAACGGGTATTTTGCATCAGTCTTCACTGAGGAAGACATCAGCAGTATACCGGACACTCAAGGGTGGCAGGGAAGAGAAGTGTGCGCAGTCACAACTACGACAGAGAAGGTACTCAGGAAGCTGAATAGTCTAAAGGTAGATAAATCTCCCGGACCAAATGAAATGCGCCCGCGTGTTCTGAAGGAAGTAGCTGTGGAGATTGCGGAGGCATTAGCGATGATCTTTCAAAAGTCAATAGATCCTGGCATGGTTCCGGAGGACTGGAAGATTGCAAATGTCACTCTGCTATTTAAGAAGGGCGCAAGGAAGCAAAAAGGAAATTATAGACCTGTTAGCTTGACATCGGTGGTTGGGAAATTGTTGGAGTCGATTGTCAAGGATGAAGTTACAGAGTACCTGGAGGCATATGACAAGATAGGCAGAACTCAGCATGGATTACTTAAAGGAAAATCCTGCCTGACAAACCTATTACAATTTTTTGAGGAAATTACCAGTAGGCTAGACAAGGGAGATGCCGTGGATGTTGTATATTTGGATTTTCAGAAGGCCTTTGACAAGGTGCCACATATGAGGCTACTTAACAAGATAAGAGCCCATGGAATTACGGGAAAGTTACATAGGTGGATAGAGCGTTGGCTGATTGGCAGGAAACAGCGAGTGGGAATAAAGGGATCCTATTCTGGTTGGCTGCCGTTTCCCAGTGGTGTTCCACAGGGGTCCATGTTGGGGCCGCTTCTTTTTACATTGTGCATCAACGATTTGGATTATGGAATAGATGGCTTTGTGGCTAAGTTTGCTGACGATACGAAGATAGGTGGAGGGGCCGGTAGTGCTGAGGAAACAGAGAGTCTGCAGAGAGACTTGGATAGATTGGAAGAATGGGCAGAGAAGTGGCAAATGAAGTACAATGTTGGAAAGTGTATGGTTATGCACTTTGGCAGAAAAAATAAACGGGCAGACTATTGTTCAAATGGGGAAAGAATTCAAAGTTCGGAGATGCAACAGGACTTGGGAGTCCTCGTACAGGATACCCTTAAAGTTAACCTCCAGGTTGAGTCAGTAGTGAAGAAGGCGAATGCAATGTTGGCATTCGTTTCTAGAGGAATAGAGTATATGAGCAGGGATGTGATGTTGAGGCTCTATAAGGCGCTGGTGAGACTTCACTTGGAGTACTGTGGGCAGTTTTGGTCTCCTTATTTAAGAAAGGATGTGCTGACGTTGGAGAGGGTACAGAGAAGATTCACTAGAATGATTCCGGGAATGAGAGGGTTAACATATGAGGAACATTTGTCCGCTCTTGGACTGTATTCCTTGGAGTTTAGAAGAATGAGGGGAGACCTCATAGAAACATTTTGAATGTTGAAAGGCATGGACAGAGTGGATGTGGCAAAGTTGTTTCCCATGATGGGGGAGTCTAGTACGAGAGGGCATGACTTAAGGATTGAAGGGCGCCCATTCAGAACAGAAATGCGAAGAAATTTTTTTAGTCAGAGGGTGGTGAATCTATGGAATTTGTTGCCACGGGCAGCAGTGGAGGCCAAGTCATTGGGTGTATTTAAGGCAGAGATTGATAGGTATCTGAGTAGCCAGGGCATCAAAGGTTATAGTGAGAAGCCGGGGGAGTAGGACTAAATGGGAGAATGGATCAGCTCATGATAAAATGGCGGAGCAGACTCGATGGGCCGAATGGCTGACTTCTGCTCCTTTGTCTTATGGTCCTATGGTCTTACTTGCTGGATCATTCTGGAAGCAGAGAAAGAAAATAGGAAAAATACAGGAATTACAGGGATGTTCAACATCAAAGAAGAAGGTTGAAGAGAAACCAAGTGAGTCTGGGATAACTATCCAAATGAGATGGATATGTTATTATTCTATTATGGATTTATTGAGTATACCCACAAGAAAATTAATCTCAGGGTTGTATATGGTGACATATATGTACTTTGATAATAAATTTGCTTTGAACTTTGAATTTCAACAGATGGATCAGGCAGGTTATGTATACATGCAATTTGATTTTTTTTTCTTATTAACCTGTTCATCAAGAAGAAACATTGACCGTCTTTGTGCTCTCTCTCCATTCTACATTTGAATCCCTCTGCAGTTGAAGTTCTTTGCATTTGGAATCTACTGATGAGAAAAAAATTAGGAGTAAAACAAATACAAGAATCTGAAGCAAACAAAAAAAGAGAACTGCTGGAGGATCTCAGCAGGGCAGGCAAGGGAATAGTTGGTAGTTCAGGCCAAACTGACCATTCTGTTGCCTCCAGAGATGCTGCTTGAGTTCTTTCAGTAGTTTACTTTTTGCTTGAGTGAAAGCAGTTGTGACGCTACAGCAATTTGCCGTCGATCAAACTTCCTGTAATTTATTGAGAAAGCCAGTGAAAATGGTTGCTAAATTAAGCGTCGATTAAGTGCTTGGATTTAAATTTCTCTTGCTCTGGTTTTTGAAGATTTTATCTGGGACAAAGAAATAAAGAGATCGTTATTTTAGATTTTGCAGTCACAGCTATGGGTTATGTCCACAAGTAACACTTTCATGATCACTTTTGCAATAACTGAGGAATCTGTGAACAGATGTTCTGTTCCAGGGATATTCATTTATGCAGCTTGAACTGAATATGTTTCCTTGTCTCACATAAACAGCTCAGAGAGCCCCCTGTTTTACCAGAGCAGAATCTATCTGTCCAAGAACTGCAGGTTCGGCTAGAACAGGAAAGACAACTTCGGGAGGATGAAAATGAAAAATTTACCAGCAAGATTCTTCAGGTGAGTTTAATCATTTTCTGAGATAAATTATAGATTAATGCAAGATGCTCAGATCAATTTGTAGTATAAAATGTGGTATTCTTACAGAAAGTTGTAGCATCACGTATTCCCAAATCTCATCTATGGTCGCTACTATTTTGGCTATTTGTGGTTCAGTCAATCTTTGGATCATCACCATTGTTTCTGGTCCTCCTTGACTAGAAGAGAGGTTCTGCATTTGACTGTGATCTCATCTGGAAAGAGCGTATGGACATTGGTTGGGGCATCTACTGGTTCACACACAAGGAATGATAGATAGACTGAGAAATCAGAGGGCAGCCAACACCCTTAGAACAATATACTAGCAGGAAAAGTGGTTTAAAATTCAGGATACTTTGGAGGGAGTGGGGTGCCTTATTCTGGAGCATATGCAGGATGCTTTGATATTGACACAGAACACCCAGCTCCTAGGCCAAAATGTGGCTCGAGAGCATCATTATCTTGACCCTAGCCTGTGCTCTTTCTTCCAGCCTGTGAATTTCATATATTACAAGTGCGTGGTTCCCAAAACTACAAGCTATTTACTGGTTTTGGGTTTGGATCAATGGTGAAACAGCTTGACATGTCCAAACTAAGAAATTTTACTGAGCTCAAGATTCCTGTCATATTCTTTTATGAGGGAAAGCCTATCAACTCCTTGTGCTCGCAACAGTGCACCTGAGATTGAGAGATCATATTGGTCATGCGTATGTTTTCAAATCCTATTTGAGCCATAGTATGCAAATTATTTGAACATGGCATGGCAATTTTAGCTAGCCTGCAGGGAATTGGTGACTTTAGGCCCAAGGTTTCCAGGCTGTGCACCACTGGAGGTTTTCTCACCTCATAACTCGGTCTGTTACAGTCTAATTGAAAGAGATTGATTGTTGCAGTTAGTTAACAAGTCCATGATTGCTGCATTAGGATGCCAATAAGCAAACTCAATGGCCTTAATCTTTTCATTTTTCACAGTTCCTTTGTAGAAACGATTTAGAGGCTCTGATGGTAATGCATGTGAACCATTCTTAGGGATAAGGAACAGAAGGGTAAAGGCTTTGTGAGGGAAGGCAGAAGAGAATGAAAAATTACTAGTGTAAAAAGTTGGGGAAGGGATAATCATGCTCCAGTGGAATTAATTAACCACTATGTTTCCACTGATTAAAGTTATGTTTAATTTTCCTGTTCTGAACTGCCAGCCAGGATATTGAAGCTATGTGGAGATGCAATGGGAAATTCCTAACTTCAACAACGGTGTGTAGTTCTTGAAAGTTAAGAAGATCTTAATCTTCAAAGCAAAATAAAAGCGATTAAACAAAGAAATCTTCTCCATTTTTTTAAATTAAGTGCAATCGTGAACAATAGCCAGATCAGAAATGCTGATCAAGTCAACTAGTTCCCAAAGAGAACTCTGATAGGCCAATCAGATGGTTCACTGCTGCTCAGCTTTAGAACACAAAAAAAATCATATGTACAATTAAGAAACATTAAAAAATAGTAGAAATACTGGAGTCATGAGGATCATGATGAAGTCTGCTGGAGAGAGACATTTATACACATGCTGTCCTCCATAATTCAAAGAGATTGAAGGATAAGGTTGCAGGGTGACAAAACATGGCAGGAGCACTTGGAACTTAAAAACTAATCCCTACCGGGAGAAAACAGCACCTGTTCTTTCTGCATTGTTCTCCAGCAGTTTAAGGACTAAGTCCAGTCAGAACACAACTCACAAGTGCTCTTGAAAGTCAGGTATTAACCCTACCTACCAACAAGCAAGCATTGCCATCCTGGTCACCTTCATGATAGCTTATGAAGAAGCATGTGACTTCCTTCCCAGAGATGATAGGTGTTTGTGCACTCAACTCTTGAAGGCTTGGACCCCATCGTCGCAGATGTTTCCAACCACAGCATCTGGAAGGCTGTTCCAAATTCTGATAGCACAGTGAATGAAGCTTCTATCCAGTGTGTAGGTTCTCACATCAGGCATAGAAACAGCATGAGCAGGCATAGATAAACTTGATCGTGTGGTGCACCATCTCTCATAAGGTGAAGGCAGCATGGTGCGAAGGTCTGCAAGGCTGTGGCTGATGTGCATTTTGTATAGCACAGTAGCTGCAGCAACCTGTCATCTGTGGTGTAAGCTATTGATGGCTAGTTTCTCACAAGCTGTGGCTTCATCTACACTTATAATCCTGAGAGCCTTTCTTTGAATGGAATCAAGCTGGTTGAGGACACTCTGTGAGGCATTCATCCATGATAAGTAGGCATTCTCCATGATACTTCGTACCTGGGCTTTGTAAACCGTAAAAGGACAAATAACAAATAAAAAAACCCAGGAATAGATTATTAAACTGTATTGAAATGCATACAGTAAAATCTTGGTCCAAGTTGATTCATTGGTAACTTTCAAAGGGATTGTAAATATATGGATAGGAGCTGCACAATTTCTGCTCAACAGGGGGATCACTGAAGTGACAGTAATTGATCAGCTTCATCCAAAAGCTGATGAATGATCAGAATCAGGTTATTTTCCTCTTTGACATAAGCTGTGAAATTTATTGTTTTGTAGAAACAGGACAGTGCAGGATAACAAATTACTATAATTTGCAATAAAAATAAAATGGTGTAAAGGAGTAATAGTGAGGTCGTGTTCATGGATCTCTGCTTCAGTGTTTCTTTCTGTTACACAGCTGAGTAATTAAGATACAAGAGCTAGCTTGCAGGCCTTTTCAGTTCTGTTGTATACAAGCATGCAGTTGAGTGGTCTTCTCTGATGTGTAGGGAGAAATTATTTTTTGTCTCCAACAGACTTTTTGAGGAAGGATCATTTTGTAACCAGAAATGTTGCTTTTGACTTTCACAGTAAGTACTTACAGAGAATTTCAGCTCTGGTAACAAAGCGAATTGTCCCATATTCCCATATGTCCCATATTGTCATTTTGCCAACATTATTTGCAGAATTACACAGGCACCCACTCCACTCAGTCCAAATAAAGATGAAGCAACTGCTTTCCTCCAAGGCAGGGAAACTGAAAAGCGTTGAAGCGGATGTCATCATGAAGATTCCTAGAGATTAGAAACAACTATAGCAAGCATGCCGAGAAAATTAAATTTTAATGCTTTTGGTGAAGATGCAAACAAAAACCTCTCTGTACATGTGCCTATTTGTGCATATGTTTGTAATTGGATTAACGTTCAATTGGGTTGCCTGTTGCCCTTTCTGTCTTCCCCTTCCAACCAAAGCACGTGTCCCTGTTTTCGTGTGGGAAGTAGAGGCAGATTTATCAAGTGACTTTTAAAAATTGCCTTTGGGAGAGAAAAATCAGGTCCTTTAAAAAATGTGATAATTATTTTTTGCAATAAATATTGTTGAAGTTCTAGAATATATATAATTAATCTAATAACATCTTTTAAGTCTTGCCAGCTGATTTCATTGGGCAAAGATGACTTGAGGTGTTTTATTCTGATTCAAATGCATTGATGATTGAAAACATATTTTTAGATGTTTGCAAAGTGTGGTTTAGAATAATATGCAAAAGCTTTATTCAGGATCTGATTAATGGTGAGTAATGCAATGGGTTAGTATACAGAACTGAATCACATGCAAGTTAATGATAAATTTCCTGTGCCACTAAAGAAGACAAGGCAACACAGTGGGTTTGTTCACTATCTTTTTACACTTCAACATATACTCGTTTCCAGTTCTAACAGACAACTACATAGATACTCTTCCATTTTGGCACTCTCTGTGTATGTTGGCAGTGTTAACTCAATTTAGGTTGGGGAAGTGGGGGATGGACAGGAAATCAACAAGATGGAGTTGGCAAAGGACTGGTAAACCTAGCCAGCCGTTGGTGCTGTAGAAGTAGTTGTGCCTCTGCTTAAATTAAATTTCATGCTGTTAAGATAATGTGGCCCTGGGCTATGAGTGGCCTGAAAGTACTTGATGCTAATACTGGATATAGAGATATGTGAGATCTTCTAACCTTATAGGTCTGTGAAGGGTATATAGAAACATAGAAAACCTACAGCACAATACAGACCCTTCAGCCCACAAAGTTGTGCCGAACATCTCCCTGCCTTAGAAATTACTAGGCTTACCTATAGCCCTCTATTTTTCTAAGCTCCATGTACCTATTCAGAAGTCCCTTAAAAGACCCTATCGTATCCACCTCCACCACCGTTGCCAGCAGCCCATTCCACGCACTCACCACTCTTTGAGTAAAAAACTTACCCCTGACATCTCCTCTGTACCTACTCCCCATCACCTTAAACCTGTGTCCTCTTGTGGCAACCATTTCACCCCTGGCAAAAAGCCTCTGACTATCCACACAATCAATGCCTCTCATCATCTTATACACCTCTATCAGGTCACCTCTCATCCTCCGTCGCTCCAAGGAGAAAAGGCGAAGTTCACTCAACCTATTCTTATATGGCATGCTCCCCAATCCAGGCAACATCCTTGTAAATCTCCTCTGCACCCTTTCTATGGTTTCCACATCCTTCCTGTAGTGAGGCGACCAGAACTGAGCACAGTACTCAGTACCCAAGTGGGGTCTGACCAGGGTCCTATATAGCTGCAACATGACCTCTCGGCTCCTAAATTCAATTCCATGATTGATGAAGGCCAATACACTAAGCATTCTTAACCACAGAGTCAACCTGCGCAGCTGCTTTGAGCGTCCTATGGACTTGGACCCCAAGATCCTTCTGATCCTCCACACTGCCAGGAGTCTTACCACTAATACTATATTCTGCCATCATATTTGACCTACCAAAATGAACCACTTCACACTTATCTGGGTTGAACTCCATCTGCCACTTCCCAGCCCAGTTTTGCATCCTATCAGTGTTCCACTGTAACATTGACAGCCCTGCACACTATCCACAACACCTCCAACCTTTGTGTTATCAGCAAACTTACTAACCAATCCCTCCACTTCCTCATCCAGGTCAATTATAAAAATCACGAAGAGTAAGTGCCCCAGAACAGGTCCCTGAGGCACTCTACTGGTTACTGACTTCCATGCAGAATATGACCTGTCTACAACTGCTCTTTGCCTTCTGTGGGCAGGCCAGTTCTAGATCCACAAAGCAATGTTTCCTTGGATCCCATGCCTCCTTACTTTCTCAATAAGCCTTGCATGGGGTACCTTATCACATGCCTTGCTGAAATCCTTATACACTACATCTACTGCTTTTTCTTCATCAATGTGTTTAGTCACATCCTCAAAAAATTCAATCAGGCTTGTAAGGCACAACCTGCCCTTGACAAAGCCATGCTGACTATTCCCAATCTTATTATACCTCTCCAAATTTTCATAAATCCTGCCTCTCAGGATCTTCTCCATCAACTTACCAACCAATGAAGTAAGATTCACTGGTCTATAATTTCCTGGACTATCCCTACTCCCTTTCTTGAATAAAGGAACAACATCCGCAACCCTCCAATCCTCTGGAACCTCTCCTGTCCCCATTGATGATGCAAAGATCATTGCCAGAGACTCAGCAATCTCCTCCCTCACCTCCCACAGTAGCCTGGGGTACATCTCATCCAGTCTTGGCGACTTATCCAACTTGATGCTTTCCAAAAGCTCCAGCACATCCTTTTTCTTAATATTTACATGCTCAAGCTTTTCAGTCTGCTGCAGTCATCACTACGATCACCAGGATCCTTTTCCATAGTGAATACTGAAGTAAAGTATTCATTAAGTACCTCTGCTATTTCCTCCGGTTCGTACATACTTTCTTAATGTCACACTTGATAGGTCCTATTCTTTCACGTCTTATCCTCTTGCTCTTCACATACTTGTAGAATGCTTTGGGGTTTTCCTTAATCCTGCCCGCCAAGGCCTTTTCATGGCCCCTTTTGGCTCTCCCATATAGATATGGGTATAGATAAAGTGAATAGCCACAGTCTTTTTCCTAGAATAGTGAGGACCAAAGCTGGAACCATAGGTTTAAGTGAAAGGGGAAAGATTTATAAGGGTCCTGAGAGGCAACTTTTCCATCCAACTGAGTGGTGTGTATATGGAACAAGCGGAAGATGGGTACAGTTACAACATTTAGAGGGCATTTGGACTGGTACGTGAATGTGAAAGGTTTAGAGAGATATTTGACAAATAGAGGAAATGGAACTAGCTTAGTTAGGCAACCTGGCAGCATTGACGAGTTGAGGTGAAAGTCTGTTTTCCATGCTCTATAACCCTGTGACTCTAAGTTTGCCCTATTTTCAGTCCTCTGAGACAATAATGTGGGGGCACAGAATCTCATTGAAACCTATTAAATATTGAAAGGCTTAGATAGGGTGGATGTGGAGAGCATGTTTCCATAGTGGGTGATTTTAGGACCAGAGGGCACAACCTCAGAATAGAGGAATTTCTTTAGCGAGAGGGTAGAGAATCTGTGAAATTCATTGTCACAGACAGCTGCGGAGGCCAGGTCATCGAGTATATTTAATGTGATGTTTGGTAGTTTCTTGATTAGTCAGGGCATCACAGGTTACAGGGAGAAGGCACGGGAATGGGTTGAGAGGGATAATAATTCAACCATGATGGAATGGCAGAGCAGACTCGATGGGCTAAATGTCCTAAATCATCTCCTATGTCTTCTGGCCTTGTGGTGCGTGTTGAAGCATGGAATAATATCTCAGTTTTTCATTGGATTATTGTGTAAGTCTTGAAAAGAATTACTATGTTTCAATATGAAGATTTGAGTTCTATTAATTTCATGACACTTATAGTACTTTTTTGTTCTACTATTTGCCTTGTGACAGATTGAAGAGGAAAACCAGAAGAATCTGCTGAGGAAAGATTATGAAGTGCAAAGCCTGAACCTTCAGAACAGGCTGGAGCAAAAGTCCTGGAGTCATGAGAGGACTCTGCTACTGCAGGAGATGAGAATGTTCAAACAGAACAGCTTCCTGTTCTATGTCAAACTCAAATGGTTGCTTAAACACTGGCGGCAAGGAAAAAAAATAGAGTATGGAGGGGAGGATATCCTGGAGGTAGGCCTGACATTCTCAGTGTAGTCTCTTTTCAGAGGTTCCAGTTTATTGCATGGTGTGTGAGGTAAACAGTAAAAGTTATATATTATGGGAGGTAAATAGTAAAAATGATATGAGCATTATTTTTAATTCTAGTGGAAAAGCAAAATTCTATTGGAAATCTGATACTGAAACAGAACACGTTGAAAGCATCTGTAAAATCTGAAAAGTAGAGTTGACATTTCGTTAGAACCAGGAAAACTTAGGATAAACTGATTTTTAAAAAATGGAAAAGGAACAAAAGAAAATGACTTTGGCATAGAAAATAAAAATAAATGGCAAAAGGAGATAGTACTACAAGATCAGAATCAGGTTTATTTTCACCGGCATGTGCCGTGAAATTTGTTAACTTAGCAGCAGCAGTTCAATGCAATAAATAATATAGAAGGGGGGGAATAAATAAATAAGTAAATCAATTACAGTATACGTATATTGAATAGATTAAAGTCATGCAAAAACAGAAATAATATGTTAAAAAAAAAGTGAGGTAGTGTCCAGTGGTTCAATGTCCATTTAGGAATTGGATAGCAGAGGGGAAGAAGCTGTTCCTGAGTCACTGAGTGTATGCCCTTGGGCTTCTGTACCTCCTAATTGATGGTAACAGTGAGAAAAGGGCATGCTCTGGGTGCTGGAGGTCCTTAATAATGGGCACTACCTTTCTGAGATACCACTCCTTGAAGATGCCCTGGGTACTTTGTAGGCTAGTACCCAAGATGGAGCTGACTAAATTTACAACCTTCTGCAGCTTCTTTCAGTCCTGTGCAGTAGCGCCCCCTCCCCCATTCAGACAGTGATGAAGCCTGTCAGAATGCCCCCCACAGTACATTAATGGAGGTTTTTGAGTGTATTTGTTGACAGACCAAATCTCTTCAAACTCCTAATGAAGTATAGTCACTGTCTTGCCTTCTTTATAACTGCATCGATATGTTGGGACCAGGTTAGATCCTCAAAGATCTTGATACCTAGGAACTTGAAACTGCTCACTCTCTCCACTTCTGATCCCTCTATGAGGATTGGTATGTGTTCCTTCGTCTTACCCTTCTGGAAGTCCACAATCAGCTCATTCGTCTTACTGACATCAAGTGCCAGGTTGTTGCTGCGACATTGCTGCGATGCCACTCCACCAGTTGCCATGTCTCACCCTGTACACCCTCTCGTCACCACCTGAGATTTTATCAACAATGGTTGTATCATCAGCAAATTTATAGATGGTATTTGAGCTTTGCTAGCCACACAGTCATGGGTATAGGGAGAGTAGAGCAGTGGACGAAGCACACACCCCTGAGGTGCGCCAGTGTTGATTATCAGTGAGGAGGAGATGTTATCACCAATCCGCACAGATTGTGGTCTTCCAGTTAGGAAGTCAAGGATCCAATTGCAGAGGGAGGAACAGAGGCCCAGGTTCTGCAACTTCTCAATCAGGATTGTGGGAATGGTGATTTTAAATGCTGAGCTCTAGTTGATGAACAGCATCCTGACGTAGGTGTTTGTGTTGTCCAGGTGGTCTAAAGCCAGTTAAAGAGCCGTTGAGGTTGCATCTGCCTTTGACCTATTGTGGCAATAGGCAAAATTCAATAGGTCCAGGTCTTTACTTACTGAGGCAGGAATTCAGTCTAGTCATGACCAATCTCTCAAAGCATTTCATCACTGTAGATGTGAGTGCTACTGGGCAGTAGTCATTAAGGCTTACGTTATTCTTCTTAGGCACTGGTACAATCGTTGCATTTTTGAAGCAAGTGGGAACTTCCACCCATAGCAGTGAGAAGTTGAAAATATCCATGAATACTCCTACCTGTTCGGCACAGGTTTTCAGAGCCTTACCAGGTACTCCATCAGGACCCTCTGCTTTGTGAGGGTTCACTCTCTTTAAAGGCAGCCTAACATCGGCTTATGAGACAGAGATCACAGGGTCATCAGGTGCAGCAGGGATCTTCACAGTTGTAGTTATATTCTCCCTTTCAAAGCGGGCGTTGAAAGCGTTGAGTTCATATGGTAGTGAAGCATCGCTAAGATTCATGCTATTGGGTTTCGCTTTGTAGGATGTAATGTCTTACAAACCCTGCCAGAGTTGTCATTCTTTCAATGTCGCCTCCAACCTCATTCGAAATTGTCTCTTCGCCCTTGAAATAGCCCTCTGCAAATCATACCTGGTTTTCTGGTACAGGCCTAGGTTGCCAGACTTGAATGCCACAGATCTAGCTTTCAGCAGACGATGTACCTCCTGGTTCGTCCACGACTTTTGGTTTGGGAATGTACAGTAAGTCCTTGTAGGCACACACTCATCCACACAGGTTTTAATGAAGTTGGTAACAACTGCAGCATACTCATCCAGGTTCGAAGATGAATCCCTGAATACAGTCCAATCCACCGATTCAAAGCAGTCCTGTAGGCACTCCTGTGATTCCTTTGTCAATAGATTCTTGGACCCCACTACTGGTGCTGCAGTCTTCAGTCTCTGCCTATTCCAAAGAGGAAGAAAGGTTCTAAGAGGAGTAAGAGGCGACCATGGATGACAAGGGAAGTCAAGGACAGTATAAAAATAAAAGAGAGGTGGTATAACGTAGCAAGGATGAGCGGGAAGCCAGAGGATTGGGAGACTTTTAAGGAGCAACAGAAGTTAACTAAAAAGGCAATACGGGGGGGAAAAGATGAGGTACGAAGGTAAGCTAGCCAAAAAAATAAAGGAGGATAGTAAAAGCTTCTTTAGGTATGTGAAGAGGAAAAAATTAGTGAAGACCAAAGCTGGGCCCTTGAAGACAGAAACGGGTGAAATTATTATGGGGAACAAGGAAATGGCAGAGGAGCTGAACAGGTACTTTGGATCTGTCTTCACTAGGGAAAACACAAACAATCTCCCAGATGTAATAGTGGCCAGAGGACCTAGGGTAACAGAGGAACTGAAGGAAATTCACATTAGGCAGAAAATGGTGTTGGGTAAACTGATGGGACCGAAGGCTGATAAATCCCCAGGGCCTGATGATCTGCATCCCAGGGTACTTAAGGATGTGGCTCTAGAAATCGTGGACGCATTGGTAATCATTTTCCAGTTTTCTATGGATTCAGAATCAGTTCCTGCAGATTGGAGGGTAGCTAATGTTATCCCACTTTTTAAGAAAGGAGGGAGAGAGAAAACAGGCAATTGTAGACCAGTTACTCTGACATCAGTGGTGGGGAAGGTGCTGGAGTCAATTATAAAAGATGAAATAGCGGTATATTTGGATAGAAGTAGCAGGATAGGTCCGAGTCAGCATGGATTTACAAAGGGGAAATCATGCTTGACTAATCTTCTGGAATTTTTTGAGGACGTAACTATGAAAATGGACATGGGAAAGCCAGTGGATGTAGTGTACCTGGACTTTCAGAAAGCCTTTGATAAGATCCCACATAGGATGTTATTGGGCAAAATTAGAGCACATGGTATTGGGGGTAGGGTACTGACATGGATAGAAAATTGGTTGGCTGACAGTAGGGATTAACGGGTCCTTTTCAGAATGGCAGGCAGTGACTTAGTGGGGTACCGCAAGGTTCAGTGCTGGGACTGCAGCTATTTACGATATACATTAATGATTTAGATGAAGGGATTAAAAGTAACATTAGCAAATTTGCAGATGACACCAGGCTGGGTGGCAGTGTGAAATGTGAGGAGGATGTTATGAGAATGCAGGGTGACATGGACAGGTTGGGTGAGTGGGCAGATGCAGTTTAATGTGGATAAATGTGAGGTTATCCACTTTGGTGACAAGAACAGGAAGGCAGATTACTATCTGAATGGTGTCAAGTTAGGAAAAGGGGAAGTACAACGAGATCTTGGTGTCCTTGTTCATCAGTCACTGAAAATAAGCATACAGGTACAGCAGGCAGAGAAGAAAGCTAATGGCATGTTGGCCTTCATAACAAAGGGAGTTGAGTATAGGAGCAAAGAGGTCCTTCTGCAGTTGTACAAGGCCCTGGTGAGACCCCACCTGGAGTATTGTGTGCAGTTTTGGCCTCAAAATTTGAGGAAGGACATTCTTGCTATTGAGGGAGTGCAGCGTAGGTTCACTGGGTTAATTCCAGGGATTGCGGGAATGTCATATGTTGAAAGACTGGGCTTGTATACACTGGAATTTAGAAGGATGAGAGGGGATCTGATTGAAACATATAAGATTATTAAGGGATTGGACACGCTAGAGGCAGGAAACATGTTCCCAATGTTGGGGGGGGTCCAGAACCAGAGGCCACAGTTTAAGAATAAGGGGTAGACCATTTAGAACGGAGTTGAGGAAAAACTTTTTCCACACAGAGGGTTGTGGATTTGTGGAATGCTCTGCCTCAGAAGGCAGTGGAGGCCAATTATCTGGATTCTTTCAAGAAAGAGTTAGATAGAGCTCTTAAAGATAGCAGAGTCAAGGGATATGGGGAGAAGACAGGAACAGGGTACTGATTGTGGATGATCAGCCATGATCACAGTGAATGGTGGTGCTGGCTCGAAGGGCCAGATGGCCTACTCCTGCACCTATTGTCTATTGTCTATACTCAGGGAGTAGAAGTACAGCCAGGTGATCAGACTTCCTGAAGTGAGGGCGTGGAATAGCATGGTAGGCATTCTTGATGGTGGTGTAACAATGGTCCAGTGTGTTGTTTCCTCTAGTATTGCAAGTAATCTGTTGATGGTAATTGCTTAGTGATTTTTTTCAGACTGGCCTGGTTAAAATCCCCCAAAACAATGGTGAAGACGTTAGGGTGTGCTGTTTCATGCATGTTGATCCCATTGCTCAGATCATTTAAAGCCTGATTGACATTGACCTGTAGAATGTATACTGTTACCAAAAGGATCCCAGAAATCTCCCACGGTAGGTAAAAAGGACAGCACCTAACTGCTAGATATTCCAGGTCTGGTGAGCAGAATTGGGACAGCACTGATATATTTGTGTACCAAGAAGAGTTGATCATGAGGCATACTCCTCCACCTCTGCTTTTGAGAGACTCTATAGATCTATCAGGTACAGAAGGGGTTAACCAGGATTCTGTGAAACAAAGGACACACGCGGTCCTAATGTCCCTCTGATTCAGCACCCTAGCTCTGAGATCATCGATTTTATTCACCAGAGACTGCACATTTGCTAGCAAGATAGTTGCTATTGGCAGTTTAAAACCCCATTTCTGAAAACACATTTGTATCCCTGATCTGCAGCCACATTTCCTGATGAAGGAGGTTGTTGATGGGTCAGGCAAAGATTAAAGATCATTCTGGTTAACCAATCCATAATTATAATTTTGGAAATGAATACAATCCAGCTCTGATCTTAAATTATCGATGCAGCTTTCTAACATGAATCCCATTTGTCATTTTAAGATGGAACAGGGAGATGGCAACTTGACCAATCATGTGGTACCATCTGGAAGTTTGTGGTAGGATATTATGAATACAATGGTGATACATTTGCATCTGTTTTCCATTCTGAAGAGCAATCTGAGAAAATGTACACTTTAAGTATTGATCCAAGCATTTCATACTCTTATGCTCTCTCTTAATAAAAGCAAGGTTAATTACTTAAACTATTTCATTATTTGAGCTATTTTTCAAGTTTTGGTGACCACTAGTTCTCTGATCATTCATTCTCTGTGCAACCAGGTTATGAAAGCAGCCTTAATAATCTGGGTCACCTTCACAGATTAGTTACAAACAAGAGAAAATCTGCAGATGCTAGAAATCCAAGCAACACACACAAAACGCTAGAGGAACTCTGCAGGCCAGTCAGCATCTGTGGGGAAAAAATTACAGTTAACGATTTGGGTCAAGACCCTTCAGCAGGACAGGAGGAAAAAAAACACCCTGACTAATCAAAAACTTATCAAACACTGCATTAAATATACCCAATGACCTGGCCTCCACAGCCATCTGTGGCAACACATTTCATATACTCATTACCCTCTGGCTAAAGAAATTCCTCTATTCCGAAGTTGTGCCCTCTGGTCCTAGAATCACCCACTGTGGGGAACATCCTCTCCATATCCACTCTGTTTAGGCCTTTCAACATTCATTTTTATGTTTCTATGTTTCTATTAGCTTTTGATGAGATTCTGTGCCCCCACCCCCCATTCTTCTAAACTCCAGTGAGTACAGGCCCAGAGACATCAACCACTCCTCATACATTAGCCCTTTCATTTCTGGAATCATTCTTGTGAACCTCCTCTGGATCTTCCACAGTGCCAGCACATCTTTTCTCAGAGAAGGGACCCAAAGGGACCTTAAGGGGGAATAAGGGATGCCATGGTAGTGTAGCGGTTAGCACAACACTATTACAGCACAGGGTGTTGGAGTTTGGAGTTCAGTCCTGATGTTCTCTGTAAAGAGTTTGTACGTCCTCCCCGTAGAAATTATGAGTTTCCTCCTGGTGCTCTGGTTTCCTCCCACAGTCCAAAGACATGCCGGTTGGTAGGTTAGTCTTTTTTTCCAATCCTGCTGAAGGGATTTGGCCCAAAACATCGACTGTACTCTTTTCCATAGCTGCTGCCTGGCCTGCTGAGTTCTTCCAGCATTTTGTGTGTGCCACAGATCGGTTATACTGGTCCTGATTTGATAAGCGACAGTGTACAAGAATTCAACCATCTGTAGATCAGACCATATGGGGAGAAAAGGAAGACTCAATCATAATGACACTTCCTTTCACTTTTGGATATTGCTTCTGGAAGGAAAATTTTGGCTTTTGGTTATGTTCAATGATATTTCCACATATTAAAAAAACGCTACTGCAGCAGGGACTGACTGTTAATTTCATTTGTATCACTTGTAAATATTTGTGCTTAAAACATTTAATATTTGTTTAATAAGCAATAAATTATTTTTCAGCCTGAACAGATTGAAAGCCTGCCTGAATTTAACCTGCTTCTTGAACAGACAGAGCTGGACCCTGACCAAGAGGACAGTGGCTATGTGCTGACTGAATACTCCCAACTTTCCCCTTCAGAGAGTGATGACTACAGGCCTCAGCTACAGACAAAAGAGTTACTACAGCACCAGAAGCAGGTATGCCAGTAGTTCCTGTTTGTATCCTTATTCCTTTAGAAATTTCTCTCATTCTACAATACTTTGCCAGTTGATATTTTCTGGATTAGCTTTCAGGAGAACCAGCTGATGCAACTCACATGACATATTACATATGTATGTAAAGTGAATTAAACTAAACCTGCAGCTTTCTATAAAATAAAGTGCAGTACTTTAAAAAAAACTTTAACTATGCATCGTTGGAAGTGTATTTTAACCAACATTTCTATGATCTTCCCTCAGTTCTGTTACCTTCTGTTACTACAGCACTGAAACAATCCCTTTGGCTCATCTAGTCTGTGCTAAACCATAATCTACCTAGTCTCATCGACCTGCACCAGGACCATAGCCTTCCATTCCTCTCTCATCTATGTACCTATCAAACTTACTCTTAAATGTTGAAATTGACCCTGCAAACACCACTGGCAGCTCATTTCACACTCTCACCACACTCTGAGTGAAGAAATTCCCCTAAACATTTCACCTTTCACTCTTAGCCTATGACCTTCAGTTGTAGTCTCACCCAATCTCAGTGAAAAAAAGCCTGCTTGCATTTACCCTATCTATATCCCTCATTAGAGTGTATACCTCAATCTTCTATTTTCTAGGGAATAAAATCCTTCTTTAAAGTGACCAACAAATTATCTTAATTGTTAAGTCACTGAACTTTACTGTACTGAAGGAGGCTGTTCAAGCCCATGCTAAGCAAAAATCAAGCTATTTAGATTTCTGCTTCCCAGTTGTTTGTATATCACCTTGCAGCCCATAGCTCCTTAAGCACATCCTGTAAGCCTGATGAGGATTTCTACCCAACATCCCCTTCAGGCTGTGAGTTCTAGACACTCAGTACTCGTTGGAGGGGAAGGAAAAATAAAATCTGAACTCCCGTCTGGTAATTAGACAAATTACATAAATCTCTGCCAATGGAAATACATTCTGTCTGTCCATTCTGTCTTGGTCTGTAATAGTTTTTCACACCTCAAGTAATTCTTCCTTGTTCGAAAAAAACCAACTGAACCTAGTCAGCCTTTTCTCATAATTCTGTAGCCCTGACAACATACTCATTTATTCCCTCTGTACCCTTTCTAGTATAATCACATCCTTCTTTGAGTGTGGTGATCAGAAATGTGGCACAACTCATGATTATAGATTTCTGGGCACTCATATTCTGAGCCTCAGTTGACAAAGACTGGTATCTTGTGTATCACCTTAACCGCCTTATCTGTCTGTCCTGTTGCCTCCAAGGACCAATGGGCATGCACTTCAAGATTCTCCTATTGTTATACACTTTTGGTATGCTACCATCTGTGGCTTTTTCCCCATTTGTATACACATTTCTTAGCCATATTTCATGGCTGCATGCAATGAGCTCAGTTCATATTTCTTTCATTTTGTGATTGATTTTTTTTGCAAAATCCAGTCATCAAAACTTTAGAAGATAACAGTATCAGACTAGGACAGCATGCGTCTACTTGTCCTGTTTGGAATCCAGCTTAGGAGGAATATGGGGCGTGAACTCTGCTCTGTGGAATGGGCTTTAGACTTGTGATTGATCAAGCTCTCTGTCACGGTGGCTCCGCTCACACTGTGCCTGGATCCATTATAGGCTAATAGATAGACGTGCAGATAAATACAGCTTTTGGTGAAGGATGGAGAGGATTCTTAGAAGTATAGAGAGACTTGATAAGTATTATTTTCAGCTGGCAACCTGTGGCAACTGCCAGAGTAGTTTCTGAATCCTGATTTGTTGATCTAGGAATCCTCACCCTCTAAAATTCTCTCCATGTGAGCAAAGGCGTGGCTTTTTTTTTGCTTTTGTTTGCAAAGCTTCAGTGAAAAAGCTTGGGGATGCACTTGACTGGATTGCTCCTGCAAAGAGCTGGATTGCACACAATATGTCACATGGTTTCCATCCATGGACAATTATTTGATTTTACAAACCGTAGGACTGTGATCACTCAATGTCAAGCCACTAGACTAACATTCTGAGGAGTGAATTGTTAATCCAGAGGCAGCTGGAAACAACTGGTGTAAATTAAATAGATTGGCAGTGAAAAGCTAGTAACAATATCGTCTGTGAAACTGGAAAATTGTTATTTTCTCATTTTAAAAATCCATCTGGTTGAGCAATGGCCTTTGGGGAATTAAATCTGCTGTTCTTGCCCTGTCTGGCCTTTACAGATGACTCCAACCCATCAATGTAATTGACTCATAACCAATGTTCCCTCTAATTTTTAGTAGTCAGTGTGCGCAAAAATCTAATGTTGTGCAAATTTTTTTCCTGTGACAAAAGTATATGCACACTGAATGCACACATGGCACAGTTTATGTAGGTTTACAAAATATTTGACATAAAACTGCACAGAATAACAACAAAATAACATACATATTTAAGTCAGTCAGTTATCATGTCTCTTGCCTGTCTTTGGCATTTACCCATTCTTTGTAAACTCTATCTAGACTAATAGAACTTCCATCCAATTGATAGCTTTTGATTCTTATTAACATATCCAAATGACATTCACCTAAACAGTTTCTCAGCTTGTTTTTGAGTTGATTCATTAGGCTAAAACCTCGCTCACAGTCAGCATTAGACGCAAGAAAGTCCCCCAATGTCCATCAACTGTGCAAGGTCGCAAAACTGTTCATTTTGAAGTACAAATGCCACCATTTGAGCAAAGTTTGAAATCAGTTTGGATTTAATTCTTTCTTGCAAGGGAAATTTGAAACCATTAAACTGTCTAACTATTACAGTATTTTCAGCTAAAAAATCATGATATTTTAGACATAAGACATTAACTTGTTCATCGCCAAATGCGAAGGCACAATCTGCAATTGCGGAGAAATCAAAAGCTGACTATTCTTGTACCTCATCTTCAGGAAATTTTTCTTCTAAATGAACACAAAGATTATTTATAAAAGTCAACAGCAAACTTGTATCTACTGTGATATTTTCTTCACGTTGTTGGCTTAGCAAAACTTTAACTTTGTCACTCCACAAAACATTGTCTCCCAGATACTGCTTTCTTATCTTGTTAATTTGCCTCGTGCAAAATGAAGTGAATCAATCTGTGTTAGGCCACTCTTTTGCAGAATCTTGCATGGTGAAGCCAGTTCATCAAAGATATCACTTAAAACCTGTAAAGCTACTTTGTATGCGATGTTTATCAATTTCTTGTGACAGTATTTAGCCACAGGGTCATTTGACTGATCTTTTTCAATAAAAACTAAGTAAGCTATCTACAGGATTTGAAACAGATCTTTGTAAACTTTACAATATGAACACTGTCCGCCAAAGATGGCTGCCGCCGTGATGCAGCTGTACAAACCAGAACAGGAAAGGTGAGGTGACGTAAATTAGTGACATGCATTGTGGTATTTGAAAAACCAACTAACTAGTTAACAGAAACATTTAGCTAAAAGATTATTTTCAATAAGTATAATTATTAATTACTACATTATTTTAGGTAACTAACCTTTTGTGCGCACATTAATTTCCCTTGTGTGCTGGTTGAAAAACGTGTGTGCGCGCGCACACGCACACAGCTTAGAGGGAACATAGCTCATAACTATTCTCTAGAATAGCCTGACAGGACAGATGTGCTTTCCAACAATCATGGTCACTGTCAGTGGATTTTTTTAAACTGTAGATTTGTTTAATTATATGAATGTAAATTCCATAGCCACCTTGGTGAGATTCTCAGGCCTTGGAGCAACCAACACAGGGAGAACTGATTGCTGTCAAGCCTGCACAGGCAGACACCTCCCAATCTCCACCCAGCTAACAGGAGTCACTTGCCTCTTATTTCCAATTCATCACCTGCAACCTATTTTAACCTAACTCTTATCCACAGTCTTTGTTCACCCATTGAACTAGCCAGCTTCAGCTGGTTGCTCCTAGCCTTCAGTTACCTTGTTGCCTGTTGTGTTTAGTGGTATCAGCACCTGAATTCAAGGCCAATGTTGCTGAGTTCAAATCTGGCCATCTGTGCTAGGTTGAGTGTCGAGCTAGCAACTCGGCCTCGTAAAAAACCGACGAATGCTAAGGAAGCAGCAAAACAAAATACTGCCTGATGCACGAAAAGGGAACTGCTGTTGTGTTTAGAATCTGTTTGCTCTTGTTTTGTGGCCACTCGTGGCTGTTATTTCACGGTTTATTATTAAAATTATCATTCACTGCTGAATCTTCTCCACTGCTCTGCATCTGGGCCTCCTCCACATTGCCTGACAAGATGGGCGAACTAGCAAATGACCCAGCAGAGTTTGCTTGTC
Organism: Mobula birostris; assembly: GCF_030028105.1. NCBI lineage: Eukaryota > Metazoa > Chordata > Chondrichthyes > Myliobatiformes > Myliobatidae > Mobula > Mobula birostris. The sequence continues at coordinate 90,772,768 of NC_092370.1, read as the reverse complement.
TGAAGGAAGTAGTCAGTCCACATGAGCACATGATCCAGAAGCAGCAGGAAACTATTGTCTATCTCTTCACCACTCTCAACCAACTCTCTGTCTTGATGTCATTTCAAGCTGCTGGTCCCTCATCAGCAACACCTCCAGAACCCATGCAACTAGAGAGGGCTCTCTTAACCCCAAGAGGGAATGAGCGCTAGTGGAGAAACAACTTGTGCGCATACTGCAGAGCAACTGATCACCAATACATTGGATGTGCACTGCGCCTGGGAAGTGGCAGCACTGGGTAGAGATGAGGAGCTTCCTATCTGATAAGCTCCCCTGACCCCTCATTCCAGCACCATTGTCTGACTCTTTCTCTTTGTCCTCCTCCACACCCCGACAGCTCTACGTACACAGGAGGCTCTGGTTGATTCCAGCACTGCAAGCAACCAGACCCTGTGCTTGCAGCTTGGACTCCCTACCGAGCCTACCTCTCACCCCTTCTACATCATTCCACTGACACATTGCTTGGGGTCTGGGATGCTCAGAGTGTGCAGACAACCTATGCACATGAGCATCAGAGAGCACTGTCAGTCCATCCAATTCCTCCTGATCTACTTGCCCAACACTCCTCTCATCTTGGGTTACCCTTGGCTCTCCCATCACAACCCTCACTTCACCTGGCCATCCAGTTCTCTGCTGAGTTGGGGTCTCACCCGCAAGACCACCTGCCTGCAACCTCAGCTGACTTTACCCTGTAAACCTATGGAGACAGAGGAAACTCTCAACCTCAGTAAACTCCTACAGGAATACCCAAATTAGTCATCGCCTTCAGTAAAAGAGAAGCCAATGCCCTGCTGTCTCACAGACCACACGACTGCATGATTGACCTCCTCCTGGGCACCACCCCTCCCCGAGGTGATCTGTTCTCCCTCTTCTCCCCTGAAATCTAAGCTATTAATGAGTACATCACCGAAGCACAACAGCACAGTATTGTTTGACCATCCCAGTCTCTAGCCGATGCAGGATTCTTCATTGTCAGAAAGAAAGATGGGGTTCTTTGTCCCTGCATCGACTACTGGGGACTCAATAAAATCACCATTAAGACTGCTACCCTCTCCTTGATGGAGAACACATTCGTAACGCTTTGTCAGGTCTTCATCAAACTAGATCTACAGAGCATGTACAGCCTGATCAGCAACCTCAAACTGCTACAGCACTTCTTGGGCTTCCCCAATTTTTATTGCTGTTTCATCAGAAACTACAGCAAAATTGCCGCTTCTCTCACCTCTCTCACCAAATCACCCACCTCATGGTCTGTTGTCACTGACCACGCTTGCGAGGAGACGCTTCATCGCCACTAGGACTAGATGGGAAAGCACACTCTTGTGCCGCCTTCTCGCGTAATTTCCACTCTACACAGCACTGTTATGGAGTAGGAGACAGGGAGCTACTCACCATCAAATTGGCACATCACCATTGATTTCAACACTGGTTGGCCACCTTCCAATGGACCCATGGTGATCATGACAGTGATGGATCGGTTCTCCAAGGCAGACCACATCATTGCCCTCCCCAAACTTCCGTCAGCCTCTGAGCTGGCGGACCTGGTTCCCCAACATGCAGTTGGGCTCCATGGCTCCCTCAGGATATTGTGTCAGACTAGGACCCACAATTCCTCTTCTGCTTCTAGTGAGCCTTATACTCCCTCCTCTGCATTTCAGTTAGTTTGTCCTCTGGCTATAATCCAACGATCAATCAGCAAGTTGAGAAGTTTCCGAGATGTTTCGCCACCTCTAGCTCTTCCACATGCAGGAAGTATCTGCTCTGAGCCAAGACAAACTACACACCTCCTCTGCCACTTTGAAGTACTTCATGGTTACCGACCACCATGGAGAAACCAACAATGGAGGTATATTTTAGCTGCCATCCGTGTCTACCTCCAGGCCAACCGGTGGCAGCACCAGCCAGTCTACTGTGGTCTGGCGACTGTGCCTGTCTGTGCACTCCAGATCTTTCCTTGCAAACTCTCACACTGGTTGAATGGTCTCTTCAAGATCACTCATTTCATTGAATCCAGTCATTTTCCCTCTCCAGCTGCAGCACACCTAACCACCTAACTTCCATGTGTCCTTCCTCAACGTTCAAAGGAAATTTATTATCAAATACATATATGTCACCATATACAAGCCTGTGGTTTGTTTTTCATGGACCACTCAACCTATCTGAGCCTGCAACTCCAGAACCTAGGATCGTGGAAGGTGGTTCAGTGTACATAGTCTGCCGTTTAATGGATTCACGTCATCATGAACAGGGTGTGCAGTACCTGGTCAATTAGGAAAGGTGCAGCCCAGGGAAGGAAGGAGGGTTCTTGGCTGCCATCTAGTTTCATCTTGGATCCTTGCTCATCGAGGAGCTCCACTGAACCCATCCGGATCGTCCTGGCCCATCGGGTGCTGGCCATAGGCAGGAGAGTCCAGTCAGACCTGCACAAGCAGACACTTCCCAGTCTCCACCCAGCTACAGGAGTCACCCGCAGCCTTTTTAAACCCAGTTATCATCCACTGCCCTTGTTCATCCATCGAAGCAGCCAGCCTCAACTAGTTACACCTTGCCTACAGTTACCTGTTGCCTGTTGTCTTTAGTACCTGGTCTCCCTTGTGGCCCCTCATGCCTTCTTCGTTTGCAGTTAATTATTAAAGTTTCATCTTAATTGGTACCTAAAAGAGTTGAGCACAGCCAGAGGAATTGGATTATTTTGGTGCCTAAGCAATTCCTGTGCCTTCAGAGCTTCCTCTATAAATTTTATATTCAGTGTCAGCATTGAGATCCAAACGTAATGTAAAGTAATGAGTCATAATACTTAGTTTTTTAAATGGTTGTGCCGAAAATACACATGTCAATGTAAACCTGAGTTCAAAAGCTAATATGATTGACATTCAACAGAGTAATTTCAAGTAATTTGTTGAAAATATTTTTTGTTTTGCTTGCATTTCTCAGGGTTAAAGTGGTTTATTGCTTTTCATGTGATCTAACCACATCTGCAAGGATTAAACTGCTACACATTTAACACAGGTCAATTGCATATGAATTAAAGTTCAAAATTCCTATGATTTATTATCATGGTATGGATATGTTAATTAATTAATCACATTGGATGTAAGACTTCCTGGATAATAGTCACTGAGGCAGATTATCATGTTTATCTTGCATACCGGTATGATTGAAACCTACATGAAGCAGGTGGATACTTCATACCGCCGTAGCGAGAGGTTGAAGATATTGAATTAATGTTCCTTTCGTGCCACTAGGTTAGGAAATCAAGTCCCAGTGTAGAGATTTGAGCATCGTATTTCAGGCTGACTCTCCACAGCACTCCCAAATGCGTGTTGCACTGTCAGCCAAGCCATTATCACACAAGACATTAAACTGAGTCTCTGCCTACTCGTTCAGCCATGCCCATCTAAGTTATTTCCATTTGTCTGCATTTGGCTCATAAAACCTTCCCAATCTGTGTGTCTGTCCAAATGTCATGGAGTTCTGATGTAAGTTGCATCGACTTGTACCTTTTGCCTCCATAGATGCTGCTTAACCTGTTGAATTCTGCAAACATTTTGTTTTAATTCAAGAGTCGAGCATACGCAGTCTCCCTTGTCATCTTTATTGACTTCATTGTGTTTCTACACATAAAGAAAACATAACTTGCAATGATTAGTATTTTCCATTGGTAAGTTGACCCTTGAAATTAGAAAAGTGTTATTATTTGCAGCTAATTTTTTAAGTAAAATAAATCTTTACTGCCAACAAGTTTAAAAACGAGTCAAAGAAAATACAGCCTTACTACTTGTTGCCTTGTACTAATTTACCTTGTAACTACCAACACCAGAAGCGAAATGTGTTCATGTACTTCATTGACTTTTGCAAAATTCCCCTCACATTTTCAAACACAGTGGTCATTGTACATAACAATAATTAATGATATGTAAAGCATTGTTATGCAAATCTGATAAATTAACTTATATGCTCCACTTGGACTTGTCAATTGATGTAGTGTTGTCACACATATCGAGGTACAGTGAAAAATCTCTTGTGCGCTGTCCATTCATTACACAGTGCATTGAGGGAGTACAAGGTAAAGCAATAACAATGCTGATTAAAATGTTACAGAAAGTGAAGTGCATGTAGGCAGTAAGGTGCAAGTTCACAAAAAGGTAGATTGTGAGGTCAAGATCCCATCTTATCATCTCAGGGAAACATTCAACGGTCTTATAACAGTACGTGCTTTCAGAATTTGTATTTTCTGCCCATAGGAGAGGAGAGAAGAGAGAATGTCTGGGGTGGGTGGGATCTTTGGCAGTCCACGTAGGGAAGGCTGGTTTCTGTGAAGTGCTGAACTGTGTCCACAACTCTCTACAGTTTCTTGCAGTCATGGGCAGAGCAATTGCCATATTAAACTGCGATATCTCCGGATAGTATTCTTTCTATGGTTCATCAATTTTAAAAATTGGTGAGGGTCAAAGGAGACGTGCCAAATTTCCTTAGCCTGTTGAGGAAGTAGAGGCACTGCTGAGATTTCTTGAGGCTTGCATCAACATAGTTATAGTTTAGAGTGTTTAGAGGTTTCTTTCTTATATTCCACATTATACCTGACTCATACTGAATATTATTGTTTCTATGGAGACAAACAATCCTCCATTACCTCATCATCATTCTTCATAAACAAGAATGGGTCTGGATCTGGAAGACATCAGAGCCAAATGTGACTCTGTTCTCTGCACACATATTAATCTTTTGCTAGTCACTGGGCTATTTGTGGTGCAGAAGCCCAGGCAATCTTCTTTTCTATTCTCTACCTTCCCCAGCTTTCATACCCTGATACAAGTTGTAGTTTATGTACATTTGATTTTTCTGGTATCAGAATACATTTCTCTGACCAGTAGCTTAGCTAGGAAGGTTCTGCTTATGTGCAAATTGTTACCCATAAAGTAGGCACCCACCCCATCGAAATTTGAGAGTTGCTTCATCAAACAGCATTTCAATGCTTCAATGCATTTTTTCAAAGTTATATCAAAATTTGATAATTTACGTATAAAAACGCTATATTGAAGGAGGTAAGCAGTTAAGTTCAGGCTTTTGCATCACATTCAGTGATTAGACTCAAAAGAATTTTCTTTAACATTGGGAAAAATCACTTACACTGTTGCACAAGAGAAACAGTTCAATTTTGACATCATGTAAGAATGAAGATTGACTTAACAACCTCTCTTCAAGAGAAAAAACATTTTTTGAAGTTCCCACAACAGACAACATGATCTCAGCTGGATATCAGAGATTGGACAAGAATAGGTATGGGTATAGCAGTGTCTGAGGTCAAGTAACCCGCCCTTTACTTTTCACATCAATAAAGAATGACCACGCTGGCGGTTCATTGTCCGTGGAATTGCAGTCCGTCTTATTCATGAGAAAAACCATTATCGGCTCTTAGACCCAAGGAAAGAATTGAGAAATCAATTTAAAATCTAGATAAACATGTTATTCTTGCTCTGTCCTTCTGTAACCCATTTCAGTCCTGCAGTTTCCAGAGATTTCTGTGCTATCACCATTCTGACTTCCAGAGGCAATTTTAGTTGCCCCACAGTTGGCCATTATAACCACACCTGCCCTGCCCCCATTTTCTAGAATTCCCTGAACTTCTCTGCCCCTTAAATATGTTTTCTCCTTTGAATCCCAGTAAAACCTATTTCAGTAGCTAAGCTTTTGCTCAACTGCACCAGAATTCTTTGTGTGATTTGGTTTCAAACTTTGGGTTACCGACATTTCTATGAGTATCTTGCTGCATTTTCCTCTATTAAAGGTGTTTTTGATCTGTTGGAGAGGAATGAGCAGGGAGTTGTATATTTCAGAAACACTGGTTTGGACTAGTTGCACTGAATCTTATATATAATTATTCAGTCAGGACAAAAATAGGCTATCCGTCCCCTCAAGACTTTGCCTACTCTCCAGAGAACAATCCATTCTTCCCCATCTGATGCAATTTGCTCCCAGACAAATATATATCATTCTCTTGGGAACTTGCAATTGACACCGCTTTTCAAGTAATTCATTTTGTGTCAGAACTACCACTGCACAAGTAAGCTTTTCCTCACGCTACTCATGGATCTTTTGCCAAACGGTGCAAAATTTTTATATAACTTTCTCCCTTCCACAGGCCAGAGAAAACCGAAGGATCCTAATTGCTCTGAAGTCTATTTTGGAAGAGTTTGGTGCTGAGCTTGGGGAGGAGGAGAAACGTCGCCATGACTTGCAGCAACAGTATGTCAATGAAAAGGCTGCCTGGGAGATGGAATACACTGAGCAAAAATGTCAACTGGCCCAGGTAGATGGCAATCTTCACATTGATCAGTATCTCAACTATGATGGGAAACCAGTTTACACTTCACTATGAGCGGCTATTTAGAGTCAGCTGTATGTTACATTCCCCGAAAATTAAGGTATACTAAATTATAGTTAAAACGAACTACAGCTTTGAGGAATTTAGAAAAGCCATTACATCTTTGAAACTAGATTCCAGAGAAATGCTGGAGGAGCCATTTTCATTATCCCTGTTGAACATGCCTTTTGGACTCTGAAGGAGTCGAGTTGTCAAGGTAAAGGTCCATCATAGTCTCAGCCCAGATCCTTCTCTTTGAATCAACTACAACTCTTTCACTAGGGGTATGGTTATATATTCAGCAGTGTGTAACTTATTTATTTACTTCCTTACTCACTTATTACTCTAATCTGGTTAACAAAAATTTTTAAGAAGTTAATGGAAGTGATACCCATTACAAGTCTTCAACTATGTAGATTAGATGGAAAGACCGCATCAGAACCCAACTGCAAGTTTTACATGGGACCTGAGTGAATTTTTCAATCCCACCAATCTACTTAACCACCTTGAAAGGTGGAAGAGATTGGGCTGTAGTTTTTAATAATTCTATTTATGAGCCCAGAAGAGCAAGCTTGTTCCTGTAAGTCGCACTTGGGACCTACAGGAACAGGCTCACCTACTTTGGATTCTCCCTCCCATGGTCATTTTTATCTGGAAGTTGCCAAGCAGTTTGCGAGCTCTGCCTGGTCAATAAATGTGTCCAGCAGTTCAAAGGATCACTCCCCGGATAACTCACTAGTCAGCAGCCTCACCCAGGAATAAAATTGAACACTAATTATCACCAGCCCTAAAACATCATAGCCTTTATTTGTTCCTTCATGGATATGGTTTAATTTTCCTATATGTCTTTAAAATGAGCAGCTTGCAAGGGCCCTTCAGAGGACATACCATATTGAGAAGGGGAGTTATTTCCCCAAGATGTATTGGTGAATCATTGTTTACTACAATCTGATGGTTAAGAATTTTTCTTTTCTGACAGCAGCAGATTTATTTAGTTGTTGGGATTATTTCATTAATGGGATATGAACTGCTGTCAGATTGAAGTTCAAGTTTAATTCTCATTCAACCATACACATGAATATAGCCAAGCGAAACAGTGTTCCTCTGGGGCCGAGGTGCAAAACACAGAACCAACACACACAGCACATTTTTACCAAAATCTGATAAATTCTCTCACCCTGCACCCAATTGTATTAAAAGAGGGAACCAAGGAAATAGTGAAAACACTGGTTGTCTTTTCTAAAATTGTATAGATTATGGAATATTTCCTCCAAAAGGAAGGATGAGGAAAAGGTGGAAGAGCCAACGGTTAGGTTAAAAAAAATACTAGATTGTTATGAAGGGTATAACTTAGAAAAGGTAAAGAGGAATAGACGAAGTAAACGTGGGTTTATGAAAAGGAAAGTTGTATCTAACAAAACCACTGGAGTTATTCGAGGATGCAACTAGTAAATGGATAAAGGGGAACTATTGGGTGTGGTGTTTCTGGATTTTCATAACTTTAATAAGGGCCCACATAGGAGGTTAGAGTGCAAAATATGGATGTATATCTGCATGGATTGAAACTTGGCTGACAGACAAGAAACAGTGTAGGAAACAATAGAATTCTCAGAATGACAGACAGCAACTTGTCAGATACTTCAAGCATCAGTGCCAGGGATTTGAACAAGGGAATCAAATGTAATTCTTCTAAATGTGACAATACAAATCTGGATGGAACTGTGAGAATGATGAGATGAGGCTTTGAGAAATTGTATGAGTGAATGACTAGATTATGAAGTTACTTCCGAAGGAGAATCAAAGAAGTTGTAACCACAAGAGATCCTGCAGTTGCTGGAATTTCAGAGCAACACACACAAAATGCTGGAGGAACTCAGCAGGTCAGGCAGCGTCTATGGAGAGGAATTAACAGTTGACATTTCGGGCTGAGACCCTTCATCAGAACTGTCAAGGAAGGGAAAAGAAGTTGGAATCAAAAAGCGGATATTGTTTAGATGATGAGGTATTGGGGTTACCTTGTATACCACTAAAAGCAAACTTGCAGGTGAATGAAGCTTAAGATGGCAAATGGTATATTGGTCTTTATTGCAAGAGGTTTTGAAGTCAAGAGGAAGAGTATCTTATTGTAGAGTTATTCCAGGCCTTATGTGGCCACATTATATGCAGTTTTGATCTTCTTACATCAGAAAGTATGAGGGAATGAGACAAAGCTTCTCAAGACTGACTCCAGGGATGCTGGGACTGTTGTATGAGGAAACTAGGCTGTATTCACTAAAGCAGAAAAATGGGAAGGATCTCTTTGAAAAGTACAAAATTCTGACAGGACTCGTCACACTGTATTCGGAGGAGAGATTGGCTGGGGCAACTAGAATGGGGAATTAAACTCAAAGTATGGGGTAAAGTATTTAGGACTTAAACGAAGAGAACTTTTTTCATTCAGAGGGTGCTGGACTTGTAGAATTCTCTACCTTTAGAAGGCTGTAGAGGCCACATCATACTTAAGAAAGAAGTAGATAGATTTGTAGACACAAAAGGCATCAGAGTCTATGGGGAGAGAGTGAGAACATGGTATTAAGATAATTGATCAACTATGATCATATTGAAAGGTGCAGCAGCTTGGAAGGGCCAAATAGACTACTCCTGCTCTTATTTTCTATGTTTCTAAATTTCTGGTAAAACTAGGCACATTAGTTTTATTGAATCTCTTGTTTAGATTTGAAGAAGTGTTTCAGTGCTTACCAATGTTATTTGCAGAATCTGAAATCTGCACTTTCTTGTAACAGTTTGAAAAAAAGATTGGGAAACAGTCTTCCAGCAAGAAGGGCTCCGGTGATCCCAAAGATGTGTTCACGCGGGAGCGGGAGGAGCACCGCAAGCTGCTGGCGGACACTCACAGTCAGGTCATGGATCTGCACTGGCAGCTGCAGCAGTCCGAGAAGAAGTGGAAGCGAGAGAAGGAGGAGCTGCTGGAGAAGTTTGACCGAGAGGAGCGAGAGTGGAAAAGCCAGACTATGGAACTACAGAGCAAGCTGGAACAGGTAGGTAATGTCAAGTGGCACGTGGAGAGGCGGAAATCATGCTGTACAGATTCATGGACCCATAGCTGAAGAACATTGATGTTACACTGAAGGAGAATGCATTGGCTCCCGAATCTGGCATGTTCATTGGTGCAGTTCAAAGTGGATTAGTGCATGTCCTTGTTCATGGAGGATAGATAATAATAGTTTACAATGAACAAACCATTGAAATAGCACCTATCATGGAATTACAGAATGGTTACAACATGGAAGGCGATTAATCTGCCTTTTCAGTTCATCTGAGCTCCATGTTAGAACAATCAACTGGTGTCATTCTCCTGCCCTCGTTCTGTAGTTTTTAAATTTCTTCTTGTAAAAGTCTAGCATAGCACCGAGATGCAGAGGAGTGGGGGAAATTCATATTCAAATTGTCTTGAGTACATTCCTGGCCTGTAAGTTAGAAGTGGTCGTAGACAAAGACAGAGAAACAATATGTAGATGAAAGCAGCAAAAATAAACTGGAGATTGAAGTTAACAAGGAACCAGATGACTTCCGGAGCACCATATGCTGTGGGAGCATATGCCTAACATTTGGCTCATACCTGTTGGATTTGCAAGTGTAACTCATCACATGGTGGTCACAAAACAGATCTAACACCCCCACATCCCTCCCCCCATAAATATGGCGCGCGCATACACACACACACACACACACACACACACACACACACACACACACTCATACACTTACACACTCTCACACACACACACACACACACTCATACACTTACACACACACACACACACACTCACTCATATAAAGTGCATTCATATGAAGGCTGGGCTTATCGTTATTAAAGTTAATATGGAAGCACAAACTGTGTAAAGCTAATATAAAACCACAGAATCTTTGTTCTTTAATTTATGGCCAGTATTTTGCTTCAAATTGCAACATGTAGGTTAAGAATGGATGATTCATCTTCAATGAAGGCAGGAATTCTGGAACTCTGCAGATGATGAAGGTCACTGAAATGTTAATCAAGCATTTCCTTTGTCAGTTGCTGACTAACCTGGAGATTGTTTCCAATAATTCTGCATTCACATTTTTACTTTGAAATTTGACTCATCTTAAGATCTTTAGAGACTAAATCTTTGCAGCTGATAGATTCCTGAAAATTGTTAATTTTGGGCATACTAAGCAGTGAATTTGTGCTGGGGGAAGAAATATGAAAATGCAGAGGCAGGTTCAATTGTCAGCTAGGAATGTGAAAAATCTTGGTTTTCAGAGACTCAGCATTGCTTTAGAATGTGCCTGGAAACATCTGTGAATGCTTGTTCTCACATTTGTGAAAGTATTATAAAAACCTCTAGAAGTACAATGACCTTCCTTTAAAGATATTTTTTAAAGAGCTATTGATGAAAAATACAATGAACAGTTTTCTGGTTTCCAGTATCGGTTTTGCATTGTCTAGAAATGGAACAGTGTTGTAATCATGTACAGTCACTCCACAGTCAACTTCCTGTTTTATTAGTCTTTGAGGTGGAAATAATGTCTCCTGTGCTTCAGTACTTTGCAAATCTCTTTTCGATAAATAGTTATAATATATTTTGACTGGCTCCTCTTCTTACCATCCAGAGCCACTGACAGCTGGGAGACTGAGGAAAGCCAATTATTTTTACTGAAGGGGGATTATACTTATGTAGTTGGGGGAAGGGATTATTTCAAGGATAACTGAACGGTAGATGAAAAATAAAGTTCAAAGTGATCTTCCTCCATGAAACAATCAGCAGTATATGAAGCTCCTTAGCCTTAGCATACTGCAGTCTGTTATTGTGTTGTGCCAGAACCCTATGCCACAAGGCAAAGTCTCATGGGATGCTTTATAGAGTTGGTTGTCGATTGATGCTCGCCATGTTTAATTGTGTTACTACCCATCCCCTGAACAGCTGGGAGTTGTTCAGAGCAGTGTCATGGTGTAGCCGGACCACTGAGGTTTGAAACTCTGTCAATTTTCTCTACTGTTTGCTGATTGCTTCAGTTCACATGTTAAGAGTTGGGCAGGAGTTGGACATGGTTAGCCTTGCTGCGTATGAAACTAATTAATGCTACTGAAAAAGATTATTATTGAGTCATTGATACTGATGGCACATAAGGAGGCCAGTTGACTCAAGCCAGCTATAAAAGAGCTAATCCCATCATCTGCCTCTTGATCTATAATGAGGAGCTCATTTAAATACTTCATTAAATTAATTCACATAACTGCTATATTTCTGTCAAGAGGTTTCTGCTTGCAGCCTTGATGTTTTACGTGATGCTGTTAGTACACTGCTTTCTGACAAGTTGAACCATCACAAAGCAGCAACGCTGTGGGCTGAATTGCTCCATTCTTCTCAGCCATTCCCTCCAGAATTTTGGTCTTTTACAGAAGACAAAAGCATAAATAAGCATATGTCTGAGAAATGAAAGGTGGACTTGGTCTAATACTTCGCTGATCTTTCTGTATGCAAACTCTTGGCAATCCCTTTTTGTTTAGGGGCGCACCGTAATTGAGATGTAAGCTCCCTGTTTTCGCTCTTTTAGGTACAGAGAATAGGAACAATTCCCTAATGTACTTTTCGACAAGAAAGATAAGGCTTGATTTAAAATAAAGGTTTCCTTTTACCCTTTAAATTGGTTCCATGCCTCTCATTTGGACACTTGCTTCAACTAGTCTAAAGCTAAAACAGTGTTTGCACATTCCATCAACAATACTGATAAAGTATGTAACATACTCTGCTGCAGTTTCCAGAAGTGAAAGCAAAGCAGTATTTTGCTTCATACAAATGACCGGTGTAAAATCAATGAAGGAATGGGATAAAGTGGGAGGAAAGGTGGGGAGGCTGTTACTTATATGAAATGCTTACTGCCTTGTACTTCACACATTGCATACAAGCAACAACTGTTTGTAACAATCTTGCCCTTGGCTCAGAAAACACCAGATTCAAGTTGCACTATGGAGAATTGATGACGAAAGTCTGGACCAACAAAGCTGCTCTCCAGCAGCGCTACTCTGGGGCCATTTCGTCTATTGAGTTTGCTCTGCCATTTCATCATGACTGATCCAGTTTTGCTCTCAACCCCAATTTCCTGCCTTCTCCTCTTATCCCTTCATGCCCTGACTAATCAACAATCTATCAACCTCTGCCTTAAATAAACGTAAAGACTTGGCCTCCACAGCTGCATGTGACAAAGAATTCCACAGATTCACCGCTCTGTGGCTCAAGAAATTCCTCCTCATCTCGGTTCTAAAAGGACACTCCTCTATTCTGAGGTTGTTTCCTCTGATCTTACTCTCTCCCAGCAAGGGAAACATCCTCTCCACTTCCACTCTATCAAGACCTTTCACCGTTCGATATATTTCAATGAGCTCACCCCTCATTCTTTTGAATTTGAGTGAATACAGGCCCAGAGCCATCAAATGCTCTTCATATGACAAGCCACTCAATCCTAGAATAATTTTAGTGAACCTCCTTTGTAACCCTCTCCAGTTTCAGCACATTGGTTCTAAGATAAGGGGCCCAAACCTGCCCACACTACTCCAAGTGAGGCCTCACTAGTGCTTTATGAAGTCTCAACATTACATCTTTGCTTTTATATTCTAGTCCTCTTGAAATGAATGAATGCTAATTTGCCTTCCTCACCACAGACTCAAGCTGCAAATTAACCTTTTTGGAATACTGCACAAGGATTCCCAAGTCCCTTTGCAGTTCAGTTTTTTGTATTTTTCTCAACTTAGAAAATAGTCAAACCTTTTATTCCTTTCCAAAGTGCATGACCCTACACTTCACAACACTGTCAATTCTTTGCCCATTCTCCTGATCTGTCTAAGTCCTTCTGTAGTCTTTTTACTTCCTCAGAACTACCTGCACCTCCAGCTATTTCATATTGTCTGCAAACTTTGCAACAAAGCCATCAATTCCATCATCCAAATCATTGACATATAATGTAAAAAGAATCAATCCCAACACAGACCCCTGTGGAACACCGCTAGTCACCAGCAGCCAACCAGAAAAGACTCCCTGTATTCCCACTCTTTTCTTCCTGCCAAGCAGCCTCATATGTGGCACCTTGTCAAAGGCCTTCTGAAAATCCAAGTACACAACAGCAACCTATTCTTCTACTTGTTATTTCTTCAATGAATTCCAACAGATTGTCAGGCAAGATTTTCCCTTGAGGAATCCATGCTGACTACAGCCTATTTTATCATGTGCCTCTGGGTACCCTGAGATCTCATACTTAGTAAGCGACTCCAACATCTTCCCAACCATGGTGTTTCATCTGCCTCTCACTTCTTGACATTTGCAATTTTCCATCCTTCCGGAAACATTCCAAAATCTAGTGATTCTTGAAAGATCATTACTAATGCCTCTACAATCCTTTCAGCCACCTCTTTCAGAACCCTGTTGTGTACACCATCTATTCCAGGTGACTTATCTTCAGAACTTTCAGTTTCCCAAGAAACTTCTCTCTAGTTATGGTAACTTCACACACTTCATGACCTCTGACACCTGGAACTTCTACCATTCTGCGAGAGTCTTCCACAGTGAAGACTGATGCAAAATACTTATTCGGTTCATCCACTATTTCATTGCCCCTGTTACTACCTCTCCAGCATCATTTTCCTGTGGTCTGATATCGACTCTCACCTCTCTTTTACACTTTAAGTACCTGAAGAAACTTTTGATATCCTCTTTAATATTATCGGCTGGTTTACTTTTGTATTCTATCTTTACCTTCTTATTCACTTTTTAAGTTGCCTTCTGTTGGTTTTTAAAAGCTTCCCGATCCTCCAACTTCCCACTAATTTTTGCTCTATTATACGTCCTGTCTTTGGGTTTTATGTTGGCTATGATTTCTCTTGTTAGCCATGGTTTTTTCACCATTCCTTTAGAATACTTCTTCTTCTTTGAGATATATATCTCCTGTGCCTTCCAGTTTATTTCCAGAAATGCCAGCCATTGCTGTTTTGCTGTCATCCTGCCCAGTGTTCTTTTCTGATCAATTCTGGCCAACTCCTTTCTCATGCCTCTGCAGTTCCTTTTACTTCACTGTAATACTGATACATTTGATATTAACTTCTGCTTCTCAAATTTTATTCTGATATTATGATCATTTTCCCCTAATGCTTCTTTCACCTTAAGCTCTCTAACCAATTCTCATTCAGTGCACAACACCCAATCCAGAATTGCTGATCCCCTCGTGGTTTCAACCATGAGCTGTTCTAAAAAGCCATCTTGTAGGCACTCTAGAAATTCATGACTATTGTAACATTGCCCTTTAGGCATGAATTTTCTATTCCTCATTGTAATTAGTAGGCCATATCCTTACCACTGTTTGGGGCTCTCTATAAAACTCCCATCTGCATCTTTTTACCCTTGCAGTTCCTTGGTTCTATCCACAATGATTTAACGTCTTCCAACACTATGTCACCACTTTCTAATGATTTGGTTTCATTTATTACGAACAAAGCAACACTGCACCCTCTGCCTTCCTGCATTTCCTTTCGATACAATTTGTACCTCTGGACATTAAGCTCCCAAATATAATCTTCTTTCAGCCATGATTCAGTGATGCCTACCAGATCATACCTGTCAATCTGCAACTGTGCTGCAAGTTCATATACCTTATTCTGCAAACTGTAAGCATTCAAATATAACACCTTAAGTCCTGTATTCACTCTTTTCAATTTTGTCCTCCTTTTACATTGCAACTCATCCTGGTGACTACAATTTTGTCACATCAACAGCCTCTTCTCACTACACTTTGCTTCTGCTCATAATCCAGCTTCCCCACTTTCAGCACAATTATCTGCCTTTCCCACGATGCTTCTTGCATTGAAATATAGGCAGCTCAGGATACTAAATGCACCATACTCAATCTTTTGATTCCTGGCTTTGTCTGAGGTCTTACCAACATCTACCTTCACAACCTCTCCACTAACTGTTCTGGCACTCTGGTTCCCATCCCCCAGCAACTCTAGTTTAAACCCCACCATGCAGCATTAACCAATCTTCCCACTAGGATATTAGTTCTCCTCCAGTTCAAGTGCAAACCGACCCTTCTGTACAGGTCCCACCTTCCCTCAAAGAGAGCCCAATGATCCAAAAATCTTATGCCTTCCCTCCTACACCAACTCATTAGCTATGTGTTGAACTTCCTAGTTCTGGCCTCACTTGCACGTGGCACGGGCAGCAATCCTGAGATCACAGCCCTGGAGGTCTTACCCTTTAACCTAGCACCCAGCTCCTTGAACTTCCTCTGCAGAACCCTATCATTCATCCCACCCATGTTATTGTTACCTACATAGCCGGAAGCCGTGGTCCATTCACCCTCCCACTTAAGAATGCTGAGGACTGGATCCAAAATATCCCGGACCCTGGTAGCTGGTAGACAACATACCCTGCGAGAATCACGTTCTTGCCCAGAGATTCTCCTGTCCATTCCCCTAAGTAACGAATCCCCTATTCACCACAGCGTGCCTTTTCTCCCCCCTCCCCCGCTTCCCTTCTCAGTTACAGAGGCAGACTCAGTGCCAGAGACCCAACCACTGTGACTTTCCTCTGTTAGATCATCCTCCCTGACAATCTGATGACAGAAAGGTTGGGGGTGTTCTGGATAGTATGGAGGGTTGTCAGAGATTACAGTGGGACATTGATAGGATGCAGAACTGGGCTGAGAAGTGGCAGATGGACTTCAAACCAGACAAATGTGAAGTAGTTCATTTTGGTAGGTTCAGTTTGAAGACAGAATATAATATAAATGGTAAGTCTCTTGGCAGTGTGGAGGATCAGTGATCTTGGGGTCCATGTCGATAGGACACTCAAGGCTGTTGCGCAGGTTGACAGTCTTGTTAAGAAGGCGTATGGTGTGTTGGCATTCATAAACCGTGGAATTGAGTTTAAGAGCTGTGTGGTAATGTTACAGCTATACAAGACCTTGGTCAGGCCCCACTTGTAATACTGTGTTCAGTTCTGGTCACCTCACTACAGGGAGGATGTGGATACTATAGAGACAGTGCAGAGGAGATTTACAAGGATGTTGCCTGGATTGGAGGGCGTACCTTATGAGAATAGGTTGAGTATACTTGGCCTTTTCTCCTTGGAGTGACGGAGGATGAGCGGTGACCTGATAGATGTGTATAAGAAGATGAGGGGCATTGATCGTGTGGATAGCCAAAGGCCTTTTCCCGGGCTGAAATGGCTAACACGAGGGGGCATAGTTTTAAAGTGCTTGGAAGTAAGTACAGAGGGGATGTTAGGAGTAAGTTTTTCACACAGACAGTGGTGGGTGCATGGAATGTATTGCCGGCGGAGGTAGTGGAAGCGGATACAATGGGGTCTTTTCAGAGCCTCTTAGATAAGTACAAGGAGCTTAGAAAAATAGAGGGCTATGCACTAGGGAAATTCTAGGCAGTTTCTAGAGCAGGTTACATGGTCGGCACAACATTGTGGGCTGAAGGGCCTGTAATGTGCTGTAGATTTCTATGTTCTATCTTCTAATATTCAAAGTGATATACCTGTTGTTGAGGGGGATAGCCACAGGGGTACTCTGCACTGGCTTCTTAACCCCTTTCCCCTTCCTGACTGTCACCCAGTCTCCCATGTCCTGCACCTTGGGTGTAACTACCTCTCAAAATGACCTATCTATCACCTTTACAGCCTCCCGAATGATTCGAAGTTCATCCAGTTCCAACTCCAACTCCTTAACACAGATTATTAGAAGCTGCAGCTAGATGCCCTTCTCAAAGTTGTAGTCGTCAGGGACACTGGAATTCTCCCTGCCTTCCCACATCTCGCATGAGGAACATTTCACTCTCCTGCCTGACATCTCTACTGTCCTACCTGAGCTGATATAAAGAAAGGAAGGGGGGAAAATACTTAACCTAGAGCTTTACTTTTCCTTTCTCTTTCTCTGACTGAAGCCTCTCTTCGTTGAAGCCTCAAAGAGCTAAAGGCTCAAGATCACCATTCTGACTCTGTCCACTCAGACGATGGCCACTGCGTTTGCCTCTACCTTCCTTTAATTTGCTCTTGCTAATCGCAAGTGCTGATGGTCGCTGACCAAAGCTCTTTTTCTCTGTAGTGACAAGCTGCTGCCTTTTGTGCTCGGGCAGTGGATCTGATTGAAGTCCCATCCTCTCAAAACCTCCAATGTCTAGGCTGGCCACTGGTCAAAACTCTTATTCGCTAAATTTTTAGCTCTTTTTGAGCTAAATTTTAAGAAAGTGGTAAAGATAATCCATAAGACATTGGGGGAGAATTCTGACATTTGTGATGTTGACAGCTGAAGTCACATCATCAGTGGTGAAATGACTACATACAGAAGAAGTTTGAGGGCACAGATATCCCAAAGGGAGAAGGGTGGGTAATGTAGCAGGATCCTCTTTTGAGTCAGTATGGGTGGAAGTCAGGAACAGGAAGGGAGCAGTTACTCTACTGGGGATATTCTGTAGGCCCCCTGGTAGCATCAGAAATACAGAGGAGCAGATTGGGAGGCAGATTTTGGAAAGGTGCAAAAATAACAGGGTTGTTATCATGGGTGACTTTAACTTCCCTAATATTGATTGGCATCTGATTAGTTCCAAGGGTTTAGATGGGGCAGACTTTGTTAAGTGTGTCCAGGACGGATTCTTGTCACAGTGTGTTGACAGGCCGACCAGGAGGAATGCCATACTAGATCTAGTACTAGGTAATGAACCGGGTCAGGTCACAGATCTCTCAGTGGGTGAGCATCTGGGGGACAGTAACCACCGCTCCCTGGCCTTTAGCATTATCATGGAAAAGGATAGAATCAGAGAGGACTGGAGAATTTTTAATTGGGGAAAGGCAAATTATGAGGCTATAAGGTTAGAACTTGCGGGTGTGAATTGGGATGATGTTTTTGCAGGGAAATGTACTATGGACATGTGGTCGATGTTTAGAGATCTCTTGCAGGATGTTAGGGGTAAATTTGTCCCGGTGAGGAAGATAAAGAATGGTAGGGTGAAGGAACCATGGGTGACAAGTGAGGTGGAAAATCTAGTCAGGTGGAAGAAGGCAGCATACATGAGGTTTAGGAAGCAAGGATCAGATGGGTATATTGAGGAATATAGAGAAGCAAGAAAGGAGCTTAAGGGGCTGAGAAGAGCAAGAAGGGGGCATGAGAAGGCCTTGGCGAGTAGGGTAAAGGAAAACCCCAAGGCATTCTTCAATTATGTGAAGAAAAAAAGGATGACAGAAGTGAAGGTAGGACCGATTAGAGATAAAGGTGGGAAGATGTGCCTGGAGGCTGTGGAAGTGAGCAAGGTCCCCAATGAATACTTCTCTTCGGTATTCACCAATGAGAGGGAACTTGATGATGATGAGGACAATATGTGTGAGGTTGATGTTCTGGAGCATGTTGATATTAAGGGAGAGGAGGTGTTGGAGTTGTTAAAATACATTAGGACAGATAAGTCCCCGGGGCCTGACGGAATATTCCCCAGGCTGCTCCACGAGGCAAGAGAAGAGATTGCTGAGCCTCTGGCTATGATCTTTATGTCCTCGTTGTCCACGGGAATGGTACCAGAAGATTGGAGGGAGGCGAATGTTGTCCCCTTGTTCAAAAAAGGTAGTAGGGACAGTCCAGGTAATTATAGACCAGTGAGCCTTACGTCTGTGGTGGGAAAGCTGTTGGAAAAGATTCTTAGAGATAGGATCTACAGGCATTTGGAGAATCATGGTCTGATCAGGGTCAGTCAGCATGGCTTTGTGAAGGGCAGATCATGTCTAACAAGCCTGATTGAGTTCTTTGAGGAGGTGACCAGGCATATAGATGAGGATAGTGCAGTGGATGTGACCTATATGGATTTTAGTAAGGTATTTGACAAGGTTCCACATGGTACCTTATTCAGAAAGTTAGAAGGCATGGGATCCAGGGGAATTTGGCCAGGTGGATTCAGAATTGGCTTGCCTGCAGAAGGCAGAGGGTTGTGGTGGAGGAAGTACATTCAGATTGGAGGATTGTTACTAGTGGTGTCCTACAAGGATCTGTTCTGGGACCTCTACTTTTCATGATTTTTATTAATGACCTGGATGTGGGGGTAGAAGGGTGGATTGGCAAGTTTGCAGATGACACAAAGGTTGGTGGTGTTGTAGATAGTGTAGAGGATTGTCAAAGATTGCAGAGACATTGATAGGATGCAAAAGTGGGCTGAGAAGTGGCAGATGGAGTTCAACCTGGAGAAGTGTGAGGTGGAACACTTTGGAAGGACAAACTCCAAGGCAGAGTACAAAGTAAATGGCAGGATACTTGGTAGTGTGGAGGAGCAGAGGGATCTCAGGGTACATGTCCACAGATCCCTGAAAGTTGCCTCACAGGTGGATAGGGTAGTTAAGAAAGCTTATGGGGTGTTAGCTTTCATAAATCCAGGGATAGAGTTTAAGAGTCGCGACGTAATGATGCAGCTCTATAAAACTCTGGTTAGGCCACAATTGGAGTACTGTGTCCAGTTCTGGTCACCTCACTATAGGAAGGATGTGGAAGCATTGGAAAGGGTACAGAGGAGATTTACCAGGATGTTGCCTGGTTTAGAAAGTATGGATTATGATCATAGATTAAGGGAGCTAGGACTTTACTCTTTGGAGAGAAGGAGGATGAGAGGAGACATGATAGAGGTGTACAAGATAATAAGAGGAATAGATAGAGTGGATAGCCAGCGCCTCTTCCCCAGGGCCCCACTGCTCAATACAAGAGGGCATGGCTTTAAGGTAAGGGGTGGGAAGTTCAAGGGGGATATTAGAGGAAGGATTTTTTACTCAGAGAGTGGTTGGTGCATGGAATGCACTGCCTGAGTCAGTGGTGGAGGCAGATACACTAGTGAAGTTTAAGAGACGACTAGACAGGTATATAGAGAAATTTAAGGTGGGGGCTTATATGGGAGGCAGGGTTTGAGGGTCGGCACAACATTGTGGGCCGAAGGGCCTGTTCTGTGCTGTACTATTCTATGTTCTAAGAAAGGACCAAAAAAAGAGCCAGTCATTTAAAACACAGTTGCATGTTGGTGAGCTCTGTAATTAGGTGACAGTCAGAGAGCATAGTAGTGCAGAAATAAATCAACTCAAATAACAGCATGAGGTAGGACAGGAGCTATAGCAATAACCATATAAAAAGAAAGCACTTCCTTTTCGGATTCCTCATAGCTGGAGGAGGGGGGAGCTCCATTGGTGAGCATGGTGGGCTTCCCTGTGAATGCAGAGCAGCGCATGTCGGCCGGACGGGACACACAGTGGAAACCCACATCAGGGAGCACAGGAGGTATCTCCATTTAGGTTACCCAGAGAAATCAGCAATAGCAGAATATTGCATTTGCAATGGCCATAGGATTGACTTTGATGGCACAAAACTGCAGTGCCGCTCTGATGGCTTTTGGGACCACCTGGTAAAGGAAGCCGTTGAAATAAAACTAGATGAAAAGAATGTTAACAGACGACGAAGTTCTCGCTCTAATTAAGAACTGGAATTTGATTGTAAACAAGGTGGGAAAATGGAAACCTGTTGGATGAGGACTAACCAATCAGGAGGGACTGACTATGGGGGTATAAATATCACTGGACTAGACTTGCCTGGGCGTCATCCCTGATGAAGATGGCAGAGTTTGTCATCAAAACATCAGTTATAATCAATACATGTACCCGCCTGGAAGCCCGAGAAGAATTTGCAAGCACTAGATCCTTTCTCAATAGTATTTGCATTCATCTTTTATGTATGAAAATTGATAATTTTTCAAGCCTGAGCAAAATTCAAATTGGCTGTGGGCTTGTGAAGGCAATTTTAATTTTGTACTCAATCGCAAGTACAGAAGAAGTACTCAATTAAACCACAAGTGCAGAAAAAGGTGCTGCCCTGACGCAGAGGCCGTTTTCCACAAGGAAATATGAATGGCCATTTTACAGATGGGATATTACATCATTTGTTTTCTCAAACAATATAAGATCGAATGCCACTGTTTCAGACAAAGGAGTAGATTATCCATGTTATGGTGACAAATAACATCATCAAAAAGTTAACAATTATTTGGTAATTGTCACTTTGCTATATATGGAAGCTCACCATGTACAATATGGTTCCAAAATTACAACCGTGACTCTATTTCAGAAGTACCATACTAGGTAGAAAGTGTTTTAGGGTGTTCTTAAAGGGGTGTGAAAGAACTATATAAATGTAATTTTCTTTGTAGAAAAAGCTAAAACATAATGCTGCCCTTACAACACCTGCCCAGTTACAACATCAACTGATTACTCATCTTTGAAAATGACCCTCTTGACCCTCTTATGTTCCTAATACAGCTTCAGGCAGAGTCCAGGCTTTGGAGAGGAGAAGGCCCTTTCACTGACCAAGAGGAGCCAGTGCTGGAAGCCTTGGAACCTTGCCCAATGCGAGAAAGCATCCATAATCGTCGCACACAAGGTCGCAGGCCTTTCTGGGAACCCGAGCAACAGCAATGCAGAGAGAAATCCTCCTTTGCTCTGAAGGAAGGTGACAAGTTCCATGCTCCTCCAAAGATGTTCCCTGATGCCTCGTTGCTCGGATCAGTGAGTAGTGCCAAGGTCCCTCAGCCTTGCAACTTGGAAAATGAGAGGAAAAAAATTGCACTCTGCCTTGGTGAGGTTAGTCTTAAGTACAAGGTCAACATATTGGAATCTGCTGTTGTGGGACGTAATACAGAACTTTGCTGTATGTGACTGTGCTAACTGATACACCATCTCTTTCACAGGAATTTTATTTCATTTGCGTAAATCTCTGAGTACCGATCTATTTGCTGATATAGTGAATCCTTGCATTAGCAACTGCATGTCTGTACCTCATAAAATTAAACAAAGCTGCAAGAAGCATGATCTCACTTTCGCTGAGTTAATGCATTCTTTCCAAAGCTATATGGAAGAGCAAGAAATCCTTTTTCTCAGGAGGAACAGAAACGTGGCCATTTCGAGACATCACTTCTGTCTCACTGCACAATAGCGTAAAGCAAATCCTCCCATACATAACACTCCATTTAGGCCTGATAGATTACAGACTTTTCAAATGATTTGAAGCATTCAAAATACACTGAGGATAGTCCTTGCACCAATACATTACGACAGGAGATTTTACAGCCAGCATCCTACCTATTGGATGGCCAAATGGTGTATGCCAATGAGATGGGGCTGGTTAACGGATGGAAATTTGAAAATAAAGGTCTGCCTTGCTCAATAGCTACATGCCCCCACCCAAAATGTCCGGCTATCAGCCACAGCTCTGGATTGCACAAGGAACCACATAAAACATGGGCTGCACCATTGATCCCGCAATTGCTCTTACATGGAATCGCAAGTGGTAATTAGGCCTCAAGTGGTGGGACCTGAGACCTAAACTGGTCCTGTTAGCTTGTGACTTTTCAATTTGATAAAGGGAATTTTCTGTTCACAGGTCAAAGGTACTTATTAACAATTAAAATTGATTTAAATTATTAGAAACATTTTAATTATTAAAAATATTTAACATTAATTAATCATAATGCATTAAACAACTGAAAATTAACTAAAAGCATAAGTAAAGAAAGCAAAATGAAAATCTCTCATCCTCCACCGCTCCAAGGAGAAAAGGCCAGGTTCACTCAAACTATTCTCATAAGGCATGCTCCCCAATCCAGGCAACATCCTTGTAAATCTCCTCTGCACCCTATCTATAGTTTCCACATCCTTTCTGTAGTGAGGTGATCAGAACTGAGCACAATACTCCAAGTGGGGTCTGACCAGGGTCTGTTCTATAACCATAACATTACCTCTCAGCTCTTGAACTCAGTCCCACGGTTGATGAAGGCCAATACACCATATGCTTTCTTAAACACACAGTCAATCTGCGCAGCAGCTTTGAGTGTCCTATGGACTCGGACCCCAAGATCCCTCTGATCCTCCGCACTGTCAAGAGTCTTACCATTAATACTATATTCTGCCATCAAATTTGACCTACCAAAATGAACCACCTCACACTTATCTGGGTTGAACTCCATCTTCCACTTCTCAGCCCAGTTTTGCATCCTATCAATGTCTCACTGTAACCTCTGACAGCCCTCCACACTATCCACAACACCCCCAACCTTTGTGTCATCAGCAAATTTACTAACCCATCCCTCCACTTCTTCATCCAGGTCATTTATAAAAATCACAAAGAGAAGGGGTCCCAGAACAGATCCCTGAGGCACACCACTGGTCACTGACCTCTGTGCAGACTATGACTCGTCCACAACCACACCTTGGCTTCTGTGGGCAAGCCAGTTCTGGATCCACAAAGCAATGTCCCCTTGGATTCCATGCCTCCTTACTTTCTCAATAAGCCTTGCATGGGGTACCTTGTCAAATGCCTTGCTGAAATCCATAGAGAATACATCTACTGCTCTTCCTTCATCAATGTGTTTAGTCATATCCTCAAAAAAATTCAATCAGGCTCATAAGGCACGACCTGCCTTTAACAAAGCCATGCTGACTATTCCTAATCACATTATGCCTCTCCAAATGTTCATAAATCTGCCTCCCAGGATCTTTTCCATCAACTTACCAACCACTGAAGTAAGACTCACAGGTCTATAATTTCCTGGTCTATCTCTACTCCCTTTCTTGAATAAAGGACCAACATCTGCAACCCTCCAATCCTCCAGAACCTCTTCTGTCCCCATTGATGATTCAAAGATCATTGCCAGAGATTCAGCAATCTCCTCTCTCTCCTCCCACTGTAGCCTGGGGTATATCTCGTACAGTCTCAGTGACTTATCCAACTTGATTCTTTCCAAAATCTCCAGCACATCCTCTTTCTTAACGTCGATATGCTCAAGCTTTTCAGTCCGCTATAAGTCATCCCTACAATTGCTAAGATCCTTTTCCGTAGTGAATACTGAAGCAAAGTACTCATTAAGTACCTCTGCTACATCCTCTGGTTCCATACACACTTTTCCACTGTCACACTTGATTGGTCCTAATCTCTCACGTCTTATCCTCTTGCTCTTCACATACTTGTAGAATGCCTTGGGGTCTTCCTTAATCCTGTCTGCCAGGGCCTTCTCAAAGCCCCTTCTGGTTCTCCTAATTTCATTCTTAAGCTCCTTCCTGCTAGCCTTATAATCTTCTAGATCTTTATCGTTACCTAGTTTTTTTTTAACCTTTCGAAAGGTCTTCTTTTATTCTTGATTAGACTTACAACAGCCTTTGTACACCATGGTTCCTGTACCCTGCCATCCTTTCCCTGTCTCATTGGAATGTACCTATGCAGGAACTCCACGCAAGTATCCCCTGAACGTTTTCCATACTTCTGCCGTACATTTCCCGGAGAACATCTCCCAATTTATGCTTCCAAGTTCCTGCCTGATAGCTTCTTATTTCCCCTTACCTCAATTAAACATTTCCTATCTTGTCTGCACCTATCCCTCTCCAATGCTATGGTAAAGGAGATAGAATTGTGATCACTATCTCCAAAATGCTCTCCCACTGAGAGACCTGACACCTGACCGGGTTCATTTCCCAATACCAGATCAAGTACAGCCTCTCCTCTTGTAGGCTTAACTACATATTGTGTCAGGAAACCTTCCTGAACACATCTAATAAACTCCACCCCATCTGAACCCCTTGCTCTAGGGAGATGCCAATCAGTATAGGGGAAATTAAAATCTCCCATCACGACAACCCTGTTATTATTGCACCGTTTCAGAATCTGTCTCCCTATCTGATCTTCAATGTCGCTGTTACTATTGGGTGGTCTATAAAAAACACCCAGTAGAGTTATTGACCCCTTCCTGTTTCTAACTTCCACCCACAGAGTCTCAGTAGACAATCCCTCCATGACTTCCTCCTTTTCTGCAGCTGTGACACTATCTCTGATCAGCAGTGCCACGCCCTACCTCTTTTGCCTCCCTCCCTGTCCTTTCTGAAACATGCCATTCCTGCCCCTGAGCGACCCAAGTCTCTGTAACGGCCACAACATCATAGCTCCAAGTACTGATCCATGCACTAAGCTCATCTGTTTTGTTCATGATACTCCTTGCATTAAAATAGATACATCTCAAACCATCAGTCTAAGTGCATCCCTTCTCTATCACCTGCCTATCCTCCCTCTCGCACTGTCTCCAAACTTTCTCTATTTGTGAACCAACCACCCCTTCCGCCGTATCTTCAGTTCCGTTCCCACCCCCAAGCAATTCTAATTTAAACTCTCCCCAATAGCTTTCACAAACCTCCTTGCCAGGATATTGGTCAGGACTTTGGTAGAAGAATCAAAGACAGACGATTTTCTAAATGGGGAGAAAATTCAAAAATTATAGGTGCAAAGGGACTTAGGAGTCCTTGTGTAGGATTCTGTAAAAGTTAGCTTGCAGTTTGAGTTGGTGGTAAGGAAAGTAAATGTGATGTTTGCATTCATTTTGAGAGGACTAGAATATAAGAGCAAGGGTGTAATGCTGAGGTTTTATCAGGCATTGGCCAGACCTCACAGAGTATTCTGAGCAGTTCTGGCCCCTTATCTCAGGAAAGATGTGCTGGCATTGGAGAGGGTCCAGAAGAGGATCATAAGATCATAAGGATCATAATAGGAGAAGAATTAGGCCATTGGACCCATTGGGTGTGCTGCACCATTCCATTTTGGCTGATGATTCACAATAATGACTCTGGGGTGCAAGGGTTAAAGTATGGGGACCTTTGGGCTTGTACTCATTGGAGTTTAGAAGAATAAGGGGGGGATCTCTTTGAAACCTATCAAATATTGAAAGAAACACACATGAAAGTTGCTGGTGAACACAGCAGGCCAGGCAGCATCTCTAGGAAGAGGTACAGTCGACGTCTCAGCCTGAAACATCGACTGTACCTCTTCCTAGAGATGCTGACTGGCCTGCTGCGTTCACCAGCAACTTTGATGTGTGTTGCTTGAATTTCCACCATCTGCAGAATTCCTGTTGTTTGCTTTTTAAAATATTGAAAGACCTAGTTGGGATGGATGTGGAGAGAATGTTTCCTATAGTGCATGAGTCTAGGACCAGAGGGCACAGCCTCAGAATAGAGGGATGAACATTTAGAGCAGAGGTGAGAAGGAATTTCTTGAGCAAAGGTGTGGTGAATCTGTGGTATTTATTGTCACAGACAGCTGTGAAGGCCAATTCATTAAATGTATTTTAAAGTGGAGGTTTAACAGGGCAACAAAGGTTACCAGGAGAAGGCAAGAGAATGGGGTTGAGAGGGATAATGAATGAATGAAATTTATTTTGGTCGGTACAATCATAACAAAAAGCATCATCTTCAACGATGATTTCATAAGACAAAATTGCAACAAAAAAACAGCTATTCTCTAAAAACAGTCCGAAAGGGTGTAGGCTGAAGCTACAGCTTATTACACTTACCCCTCTTACTTAAACAACAACATATTTGGCGTCAATCATCACATCAAAACAAAAAAATTCAAAACACAAAATCCAATTCCAAGTATCATTTATTTATATTACTCCCATTCCTTTTAAATCATGTATTTTATATTTATTCATTAAATTATTTTTAAACAACTTTTAAAACTTGTTTAGTGTGGTGCATGTCTTTAAATTCTCACTACAACTGTTCCATAGATTCACCCCTCTGACTGAAATACAATGATTTTTTACATTTGTTCTTATCCTTTGTTTTTGAAATATGCATGTTCCTCTCAAATCATGTTGACTTCCTCTCATTTTAAACCACCTTGGATACTTTGTGGTAGCTGTCCATTTTTTACTTTATACATAATTTGTATTACAAATGGAGTATTTTAAAATCTATGAAATCTCTGAATTTTAAAGTGTTTAGTTGAATAAGTAGTGAATTGGTTGGCTCATAATAACTTGTCTTATTTACAATTCGTATGACTTTCTTTTGGAGTAGAAAAATTTAGTTTGTATTTGTTTTGTATGTATTTCCCCATATCTCTACACAGTAAGTCATGTATGGGACTATAAGTGAACAGTATAATGTATACAAAGACTCCTGATTTAAGAAATCTTGCGCTTTGTGCAGTATTGCAATAGATTTGGACATTTTTGCTTTGACATAAATTAAGCTGGAAACCACATATAAATTATTATCTATTACCATTCCTAAAAATTTTGTTTCAGATACCTTATCAATTTCAACATCATTTATTCTAAGTTTACTGTATGAGTTTGGTACATGGTTTCCAAATATTATGGATTTAGTTTTACTTAGATTCAGTGATAATTTGTTAGAAACATAGAAACATAGAAAATAGGTGCAGGAGTAGGCCATTCGGCCCTTCGAGCCTGCACCGCCATTCAGTATGATCATGGCTGATCATCCAACTCAAAACCCTGTACCAGCATTTCCTCCATACCCCCTGATCCCTTTAGCCACAAGGGCCATATCTAACTCCCTCTTAAGTATAGCCAATGAACTGGCCTCAACTGTTTCCTGTGGCAGAGAAGTCCACAATTCACCACTCTCTGTGTGAAGAAGTTTTTCCTAATCTCAGTCCTAAAAGGCTTCCCCTTTATCCTCAAACTGTGACCCCTCGTTCTGGACTTCCCCAACATCGGGAACAATCTTCCTGCATCTAGCCTGTCCAATCCCTTTAGGATTTTATACGTTTCAATCAGATCCCCCCTCAATCTTCTAAATTCCAACGAGTATAAGCCTAGTTCATCCAGTCTTTTATCATATGAAAGTCCTGCCATCCCAGGAATCAATCTGGTGAACCTTCTCTGTACTCCCTCTATGGCAAGGATGTCTTTCCTCAGATTAGGGGACCAAAACTGCACACAATACTCCAGGTGTGGTCTCACCAAGGCCTTGTACAAGTGCAGTAGTACCTCCCTGCTCCTGTACCCGAATCCTCTCGCTATAAATGCCAGCATACCATTCGCCTTTTTCACCGCCTGCTGTACCTGCATGCCCACTTTCAATGACTGGTGTATAATGACACCCAGGTCTCGTTGCACCTCCCCTTTTCCTAATCGGCCACCATTCAGATAATAATCTGTTTTCCTGTTATTGCCACCAGAGTGGATAACTTCACATTTATCCACATTAAATTGCATCTGCCATGAATTTGCCCACTCACCTAACCTATCCAAGTCACCCTGCATCCTCTTAGCATCCTCCTCACAGCTAATACTGCCGCCCAGCTTCGTGTCATCCGCAAACTTGGAGATGCTACATTTAATTCCCTCATCCAAGTCATTAATATATATTGTAAACAACTGGGGTCCCAGCACTGAGCCTTGCGGTACCCCACTAGTCACTGCCTGCCATTCTGAAAAGGTCCCGTTTATTCCCATTCTTTGCTTCCTGTCTGCCAACCAATTCTCTATCCACATCAATACCTTACCCCCAATACCGTGTGCTTTAAGTTTGCACACTAATCTCCTGTGTGGGACCTTGTCAAAAGCCTTTTGAAAATCCAAATATACCACATCCACTGGCTCTCCCCTATCCACTCTACTCGTTACATCCTCAAAAAATTCTATGAGATTCGTCAGACATGGTTTTCCTTTCACAAATCCATGCTGACTTTGTCCGATGATTTCACCGCTTTCCAAATGTGCTGTTATCACATCTTTGATAACTGACTCTAGCAGTTTCCCCACCACTGATGTTAGGCTAATCGGTCTATAATTCCCTGGTTTCTCTCTCCCTCCTTTTTTAAAAAGTGGGGTTACATTAGCCACCCTCCAATCCTCAGGAACTAGTCCAGAATCTAAAGAGTTTTGAAAAATTATCACTAATGCATCCACTATTTCTTGGGCTACTTCCTTAAGCACTCTGGGATGCAGACCATCTGGCCCTGGGGATTTATCTGCCTTTAATCCCTTCAATTTACCTAACACCACTTCCCTACTAACATGTATTTCCCTCAGTTCCTCCATCTCACTGGACCCTCTGTCCCCTACTATTTCCGGAAGATTATTTATGTCCTCCTTAGTGAAGACAGAACCAAAGTGATTATTCAATTGGTCTGCCATGTCCTTGCTCCCCATAATCAATTCACCTGTTTCTGTCTGTAGGGGACCTACATTTGTCTTAACCAATCTTTTTCTTTTCACATATCTATAAAAGCTTTTACAGTCAGTTTTTATGTTCCCTGCCAGTTTTCTCTCATAATCTTTTTTCCCCTTCCTAATTAAGCCCTTTGTCCTCCTCTGCTGAACTCTGAATTTCTCCCAGTCCTCAGGTGAGCCACTTTTTCTGACTAATTTGTATGCTTCTTCTTTGGAATTGATACTATCCCTAATTTCCCTTGTCAGCCACGGGTGCACTACCTTCCTTGATTTATTCATTTGCCAAACTGGGATGAACAATTGTTGTAGTTCATCCATGCGATCTTTAAATGCTTGCCATTGCATATCCACCGTCAACCCTTTAAGTGTCATTTGCCAGTCTACCTTAGCTAATTCACGTCTCATACCTTCAAGGTTACCCTTCTTTAAGTTCAGAACTATTTCAGTTCAGAAGTATCAAACTATTTCTTTATAATTTTTAGCTCTTTCTCCACTGTATCCAAAAGTTGTTTCAGATGTTCCCCACTACAAAATATAGTTGTATCATCAGCAAATAATATACATTTTAATGTCTGAGAGACCATACATATATCATTTATATAAAAAATGAACGGCAACGGACCAAGCACTGAACCTTGTGGAACCCCATAAGTTACCCTCAAAGGATTTGGATTCGAATTGTTTATATGTGCATACTGATACCTGTCTTCCAAATAACTACTTAACCAGTCATGTGCCACCCCTCTAATACCATATCTTTCTAATTTTGTTCATAATAATTTATGGTCACTGGTGTCAAATGCTTTTTTTTAGATCAAGGAATATTCCCACTGTGTATTCATTTCTTTCTATAGCATTTGATATTTCTTCTACAAAATCTATTAATGCTATTGTAGTGGTTCTGTTTTTTTCTAAAACCATATTGCTGTTCACAGAGTATATTATGTTTTGTTATGAAATTATTTAACGTTCTTACAAATATTTTTTCCAATATTTTGGAAAACTGAGGGCAAAGAATCTGGTCTATAATTTCAAAATATATGTTTATCTCCAGCAATCAAAGACTGATTACAAATATGAGTCAGTGGTTTCACAACACAGTCAATGATGTTTTTAATTAAATACATATCATATCCATTCCAATCTGTTGATCTCTTGGTATCTGATTTATATATTATATCAATTATTTCTTTTTCCTCAGTTGCTCTAATAAACATAGTGTAAGTGTTTATATTGATAATACAGGTTTCCCCCACCATCTGAAGGTAGAGCGTTCCTATGAAATGGTTCGTAAGCCAGAATGTCGTAAAGCAAAGAAGCAATTGCCATTAATTTATATGGGAAAAATCTGCAAGCCTTCGCAGACCCAAAAATAACCTACCAAATCATGCCAAATAACACATAAAACCTAAAATAACAGTAACATATAGTAAAAGCAGGAATAATATGATAAATACACAACCTATATAAAGTAGAAATACTTCTCCACAATCATTGCTGCACTGTTCTTGATAGCGAAAATCTCACGCAAGCGCTCTCAGCAGAAACACAAGCGCTCTCCAGTAACCTTTAACCTATGAAGCTGCCAAATCATACAAATAACATGTAAAAATACACAGCCGATATAAAGTAGAAATAATGTATGTACGGTGTCGTATCACTTACCGGAATTGGGACAGCGCCGAGCACACTGATGATGGTGTGTTAGGCCGAGTCGTCGGAGGTTGGGGCGGGGCAGCGGCCCCCACCGTCCGGGCAGCGAACCGATACTGATCTGCAAAGCATGCAGGGGTACAGCGGTAGCCGGGACGCATCCAGCACATCTTTAAGAAAAAAGCCAAAACAAACAAGCTAATTAATTAGGTGCCACCCGGCACGTAAATGTCGGCCCAGATCAGAGGCAACACAATTGACAATCGCCTCTGATCTGGGCCGACATTTACATGCCGGGCGGCACCTAATTAATTAACTTGTTTATTTCAGCTTTTTTCTTAAAGATGTGCCTTGTGCCTCCCGGCTACTG
Organism: Mobula birostris; assembly: GCF_030028105.1. Taxonomy (NCBI): domain Eukaryota; kingdom Metazoa; phylum Chordata; class Chondrichthyes; order Myliobatiformes; family Myliobatidae; genus Mobula; species Mobula birostris. The sequence continues at coordinate 90,741,271 of NC_092370.1, read as the reverse complement.
CTGCATTCTCCGCGGCAATGTATCTGTCTGAGGCCCGGGGGTTGGGGTGGTGGGACACTGAGGTGTCATCTCATTGTCCATCAGGGCAGGCAGGTCGTCATCTTCTATGTCTGCCTGCCTCGATGTCGAAGGTTGAGGTTCGTCGTCTGCTGTGGCTGAAGTGGAAGACTTGCTTGACTGCCTAGCGTCACGCATTTTTAGATCATACAGTTCTTTGTAAGCACTCAAACCATCCTGCAAATATCCCCTAAACCTATGTACCCTTTCAAAATTAAAGTCGTACTTTATCATTGCAGCACAAATCTCACGCATCTGATTCATGTTCAGTTCCTGGATTACTTCACTTTCAGTCCGATGGCTACTGCACTCGGTTTTGATTGGTATCCTTTCCTCTTCCAATTGCATCAGCTCTTCATCTATCAGTTCTTGGTCATGAGATGCCAAAACCTCTCCAACATCATCTTCGTCAGCTTCCACAAGCCAAACTCACTTTGTCCTTACCTCGTTCACCACGATCGAAACGCTTAATTATGTCTAGTTTTACGCTAAGTGTAACACCCTTACGAGCCCTTTCAGGCTTTTCCGATACCTTAGAACTCATCTTGCAAATGGATACTCAAAATAAATTGACATAAAGCACAGATGGTCACAGGCACGTGTTTAAGCAATGCCGGCAAGAATGCTGTTCCGAATCCCGGGAAGGAGCGGCTGCTCAGGGCACGCGCTGATTTTTTTTGCGTGCTGCCTTTTTTTGTAACAGTGAACACACCTTCTGTTAGCGAAAACAGGGAACTAATGTAGGTCTTTCGTAACGGTGAGGTTTCATAAAGCGAACATTCGAAAAGCGGGGGACACCTGTATTACTATCTACTCCATCTTTATTGCTGGGTTCAGTAATTGATTTAGCTAATTTAGTTCCCACATTAACAAAGAAATCATTAAACCTATATGCAACCAAATTAGTATCCTTTATTACGTCGACTGCTCCTCTTCCTGTAGATGCAGCCTGGCCTGCTGCGTTCCACCAGCATCTTGTGTGTGTTGCTTGAATTTCCAGCATCTGCAGATTTCCTCATGTTTGCGTAGTATCCATTACAGGTTTCCCCTGCCATCCGAAGGTAGAGCGTTCCTATGAAACGGTTCGTAAGCCGGAATGTCGTAAAGCGAAGAAGCAATTACCATTAATTTACATGGGAAAAATTTGTGAGCGTTCGCAGACCCAAAAATAACTTACTAAATCATGCCAAATAACACATAAAACCTGAAATAACAGTAACATATAGTAAAAGCAGGAATGATATGATAAATACACCGCTTATATAAAGTAGAAATACTTTTCCACAATCATTACTGCACTGTTCTCTGTAGCGAAAATCTCACGCAAGCGCCGTCGGCAGAAAATCTCACGCAAGCGCTCTCCAGTAACCCTTAAGCTATGAGCTGCCAAATCATATCAAATAACACACAAAAATACACAGCCTATATAAAGTAGAAACAATGTATGTACAGTGTAGTATCACTTACCAGAATCGGGTCAGCGCCGAGCACACGGATGATGGTGTGTTAGGCTGAGTCGTCGCAGGTTGGGGTGGTGCAGTGGCCCCCACCCTCCGGGCCACCAACCGATACCGATCCGCGAAGCATGCAGGGGTACAGCGGTAGCTGGGATGCATCCAGCACATCTTTAAGAGAAAAGCCGAAACAAACATGCTAATTAATTAGGTGCTGCCCATAATTGTCGGCCCAGATCAGTGCCGATTTCCGATTGCGTCGTCCCTGATCTGGGCCGATAATTACGTGTCGGGCAGCACCTAATTAATTAGTATGTTTATTTCGGCTTTTTTCTTAAAGATGTGCTGTGTGCCTCCCGGCTACCGCTGCATTCTCTGCGAATCGGTATCTGTCCGCGGCCTGGCTGTTGGGGTGGTGGGACACTGGGGTATCATCTTGTCGTCTGTTTCTGTTAGAGCAGGCAGCTCATCTTCTCCTATGACTGCCTGCCTCGATGTCAAAAGTCGAGGTTCGGCGTCTGCTGTGGCTGATGTGGAAGGCTTGCTTGATTGCTGAGCCTCGCGCATTTTTCTATCACACAGTTCTTTGTAAGGACTCAAACCATTTTGCAAATATCTCCTAAACCTATTTTATCAATGCAGCGAAAATCTCATGCAGTTGCTTCACGTTCATTTCACTACTGCATTTGGTTTCGATTGTTATCCTTTTTTCTTCCAATTGCCTCAGCTCTTCATCTATCAGTTCTTGGTCATGGGATGCCAAAACCTCTTCAACATCATGTTCGTCAGCTTCCACAAGCCAAACTCACTCTGTCCTTACTTCGTTCACCATGATCGAAATGCTTAATTATGTCTAGTTTTACGCTAAGTGTAACACCCTTACGAGCTCTTTTAGGCTTTTCCGATACCATAGAACTCATCTTGCAAACGACTGCTCACAGGCATGTGTTTAAGCAATGCCGGCGAGAATGCAGTTCCGACTCCGGGGGAGAGCGGCTGCTCGGTGCGTGCGCTGCCTTTCTTCGTAACAGTGAAAAAACCTTCTGAAAGCAAAAACAGGGTACTAATGTAGGTCTTTCGTAACAGTGAGGTTTCATAAAGCAAACGTTTGAAAAGCGGGGGACACCTGTATTACCATATCATTGTTGAATTAAAGTAATATGGGTAAATTGTTTTTCTTTTATCCTTTTTAATAATTTCATTTAAAACTCTCCAAGTATTTTTAATATTATTTCTATTATTCTCCAATAATTTACTATAATAACTCCTTTTACTGGATCTCATAATACTTGTTAACTTATTTTTATATATCTTGTATTTAATTTCAGCTTCCTTTGTTCTATGTTTTAAGAATTTCTTATATAATACATTTTTCTTTTTACAAGCATTTTGTATTCCCTTTGTTAACCAAGGCTTATCAATATACTTTGTCAACTTTTTAAACTAGTGGGCAATGTTTATCATACGAATTAGTTATTACAGAAACAAATGCTTCATAGGCTTCACCTACATCATCTACATAGACTCTATTCCAATCTTGTTTAATTAACTCCTCCTTAAGAGACTTAATGGTAGCTTCTGTTATATGTCGAGTTAACCTACTAGTTTTAATTTCATTATTAATCATGATGCGGCTCTCAAAAGCTACAAAAACAGGCAGGTGATCGCTAACATCATTTATGAGTAAACCTCCTGTTATTTTCCCATCAGTAACATTGGTAAATATGTTATCGATGACTGTAGCACTATTTACAGTTATCCTGCTTGGTTGTGTGATTGAAGGATATAAACTCATGCGAAACATTGTATTGATAAAATTTGTTATTTGTGTATGTCCATGAAGACTTAACAAGTCAATATTAAAATCCCCACAGACAAAAACCACCTTCTTATTGTTAATGTTATCATATAACCCAGCCAACTTATCTTTAAATGTATCTATGTTGGATCCTGGGGTTCTATATATACAGCTTATAATTGTATTTTTTGATCTCTCAACTTTAATTTCTGCAGTCACAGTGATTATGGAATAGCAGAGCAGACTCAGTGGGTGAATAGCCTAATTTTGCTCCTTTGTCTTATGTCATCACTTAATGCCACTTACACTTGCCCTGAAAGAGAGGGATCAGATACAAAACTCGCCTCACCACTCAGCACAATACAAGTGAGAACTGCTGTTGCATTCAGAGGCCTCAGTATGATCCAGCCCCATGTGTTCTGCACTGTTTCATGTCATTGCACTTTCATGAGCATTAATCTTTTCGCTGCTATTCAAACTGACTCTGTTTATACTTTTAAATATGCAAGCACAGACTGGTGCCAGTAGGTGCTGCATGAATTCACAATGACCAAAGCGGACACCAGGCAAGCTATGCTGAAGTTTCTCACCAGCCAGTTCATTATAATTTGAGGAAAATATTACTTCCTTTGAAGGAGGGCCATCATCTAACTCTGTTTTTACTCCTCTCCATAGCCACAGAGACTCTCACCCTTTGAAGTTTGGACATCCTTTCTAATGCCAACATAGCTACCTTTTTATTTACCTTTGGATCTATTAAAGTGACTTGCAGAGTGCCTTATAATTTAAGTTCATGGTAACTTAAAAAAATGTTGGAACATCTTTCCAGCATTAACTGTCTCAAAGTATGAACTGCACCTGATCAAGAAAAATCACAAACAGCTTTCAGCCAGGCTGTTGTTAGCATTTACGGAAGTGTGGTAAACTATTTTACACTGTTGTATTTAGAAGGATACTTTGCATTGAGGTTGAGTTGCTTTGTTTCTCAATAAACATAAAAAGATCTTTGCCTAGAACTTCCTCCTTGGTTGGGTAGCACTAAACCTGCAATGTAATAATGAATGTTGTACTCATTCATGATATCCAGTTCCATTGCCACCATAATATATGTTCTTTGTCATCTATTTAAAGATGAATTTCTCCCCATTCAGGGGCACTGCAGATTATCATTTCAGAAATGAAGGGAGCAGAATTTACCATCGCTTGCTGTACTGTTGCAGCTGATACTGATATTGTGAATTTAAGCTTCTCTTAAGGGTGGACGGGGACAATTTTATGCAAATATAAACAATACACCACAGTGCAAAGCAGTGGGTAAAATTCAGAGTAGTTTTAAGTGCTCCTCTCCATTTTTTAGGCCCTGAGTGAAATATGTGGAACAAAGGAAGCTTCTGAGTTTCAAGAAGAAGAAATGCGTAAAGCAAATCTTCAGAGGTAAGAGATCAAGTCTTCTTCTCTTCTGCTTGCTAGTTCTTCTATACCTTGAGCTTGGGCCACAAAATGCACACATTGTGTTGCTCCCAGGAAAACCGACGTCCATGGCCAAGAGGGAAAGACAGGTTTAAATATTACAATCAAGCCAGTTAAGGAATGTCCTTATTTTGTTATGGAATTAAGTTTACCTATGAAACAAAGTAGCATTTACCCTTTCATCCCTCTGCTGTTTGTAGTGAAATCAAAATCACCACAAACTTTTTTTTTACCACTGCTGCCTTTGATGCCTCTCCATTTCCTGACTGGGAAATAATTGTTCAGAATTCTTACCAAAGACCGAGGGGACGTGACATAGTATTGATCCCCTGCCCACTGGAAGTATCGATGTAATCTTCTGACAGCAGATCTTAGGAAATTCACTGGAGCCCACTGGTGTGGCAGGGTTTGGGTGGCAATATGTTGGGTTTGGGAGTTTGAGAATTTTCAAGGAGCATGGCAGAAAATGAATGAACAATTTAGTTCGTACCTCATGCTGGCATTCTGAAGGTTTCTCACTTTCATTGTCCCAGTCTCCTCACACTTACTCTGTTGAACATATGAGTCCTCATCTTCCAGCATCCCATTAGAAGATTGTTTCTCAGCGGTGCGGGGAATGTATTAGCTTTCTGTTCATATATTAGTTGTTACTGCCTGATCATCAAAATAGGTTTTGCTCACTTTCCCCACTGGCTTCTGATAGGCATCATACACGAAAAACACTTACATGTACAGTGATACACCTAAAATGTTCCTTTAATCATCCATTATGATTGTGCTGGGCCTTGAAACTTAAAGCTGAAAATAGGCTTCCTTGTATGGTCCAAATGTGAGTTGGGATTAACAATTCTCTCAATTCCTTATGTCAGTAGTACTGAATTGTTTGCATTCATTGAAAGAAGATCATGGTTTTCTTAGCTGGTTTAGGCTGTTGTTTAATTCTATCCAAAAGAAAAGCCCTTAGTGGTGCTCCTTCCTTCTGTATTCCAGTTTTCCATTGCTAAGTTGTGTAAAACAAAGAAGCCTCTGATTTGATTACAAATGATTCATCTGATCTCAGCTGGGGTGGGTTGCAGTCAGGGTTGTGGTGCAAGAGTCTGGAATTAGTGTCCCAGTTATTGAGTTGAGCAAAGAAACATCAATCAACCCAGGTACGGCTGTCTTTTACCAACCTGTACTCCAAGAGAAGTGTGTGAAGATTACTGGCCCCATCTTTCCATAGAAACTACAGCACAGAAACAGGCCTTTTGGTCCTTCTTGGCTGTGCCGAACCATTTTCTGCCTAGTCCCACTGACCTGCACACGGACCATATCCCTCCATATACCTTCCATCCATGTATCTGTCCAATTTATTCTTAAATGATAAAAAAGAACCCGCATTTACCACCTCATCTGGCAGCTCATTCCATACTCCCACCACTCTCTGTGTGAAGAAGCTCCCCCTAATGTTCCCTTTAAACTTTTCCCCCCTCACCCTTAACCCATGTCCTCTGGTTTTTTTCTCCCCTTGCCTCAGTGGAAAAAGCCTGCTTGCATTCACTCTATCTATACCCATCATAATTTTATATACCTCTATCAAATCTCCCCTCATTCTTCTACGCTCCAGGGAATAAAGTCCTAACCTATTCAACCTTTCTCTGTAACTGAGTTTCTCAAGTCCTGGCAACATCCTTGTAAACCTTCTCTGCACTCTTTCAACCTTATTTATATCCTTCCTGTAATTTGGTGACCAAAACTGAACACAATACTCCAGATTCGGCCTCACCAATGCCTTATACAACCTCATCATAACATTCCAGCTCTTATACTCAATACTTTGATTAATAAAGGCCAATGTACCAAAAGCTCTCTTTATGACCCTATCTACTTGTGACGCCACTTTTAGGGAATTTTGTATCTGTATTCCCAGATCCCTCTGTTCTACTGCACTCCTCAGTGCCTTACCATTAACCCTGTATGTTCTACCTTGGTTTGTCCTTCCAACATGCAATACCTCACACTTGTCTGTATTAAACTCCATCTGCTATTTTTCAGCCCATTTTTCCAGCTGGTCCAAGTCCCTCTGCAGGCTCTGAAAACCTTCCTCACTGTATACTACACCTCCAATCTTTGTATCATCAGCAAATTTGCTGATCCAATTTACCACATTATCATCCAGATCATTGATATAGATGACGAATAACAATGGACCCAGCACTGATCCTTGTGGCACACCACTAGTCACAGGCCTCCACTCAGAGAAGCAATTCTCTACCACCACTCTTTGGCTTCTTTCATTGAGCCAATGTCTAATCCAATTTACCACCTCTCCATGTATACCTAGCGACTGAATTTTCCTAACTAACCTCCCATGCGGGACCTTGTCAAATGCCTTACTGAAATCCATGTAGACAACATCTACTGCCTTCCCTTCATCCACTTTCCTGGTAACCTCCTCGAAAAACTCCAATAGATTGATCAAACATGACCTACCACGCACAAAGCCATGTTGACTCTCCCTAGTAAGTCCCTGTCTATCCAAATGCTTGTAGATTCTGTCTCTTAGTACTCCCTCCAATAACTTACCTACTACCGACGTTAAACTCACCGGCCTATAATTTCCCGGATTACTTTTCGATCCTTTTTTAAACAACGGAACAACATGAGCCACTCTCCAATCCTCCGGCACCTCACCCGTAGACAGCGACATTTTAAATATTTCTGCCCGGGCCCCCGCAATTTCAACACTAGTCTCCTTCAAGGTCTGAGGGAATACCCTGTCAGGTCCTGGGGATTTATCCACTTTAATTTTCCTCAAGACAGCAAGCACCTCCTCCTTTTCAATCTGTACAGTTTCCATGATCTCACTACTTGATTTCCTCCTTAGTAAATACAGACGCAAAAAACCTATTTAAGATCTCCCCCATTCCCTTTGGTTCCGCACATAGCTGACCACTCTGATCTTCAAGAGGACCAATTTTATCCCTTACAATCCTTTTGCTCTTAATATACCTGTAAAAGCTCTTTGGATTATCCTTCACTTTGACTGCCAAGGCAACCTCATGTCTTCTTTTAGCCCTCCTGATTACTTTAAGTATTTTCTTGCACTTCTTATACTCCTCAAGCACCTGATTTACTCCCTGTTTCCTATACATTTCATACAATTCCCTCTTCTTCTTTATCAGAGTTGCAATATCCCTTGAGAACCAAGGTTCCTTATTCCTATTCAATTTGCCTTTAATCCTGACAGGAACATACAAACTCTGCACTCTCAAAATTTCCCCTTTGAAGGCCTCCCACCTACCAATCACATCTTTGCCAGAGAACAACCTGTCCCAATCCACGCTTTTTAGATCCTTTCTCATTTCTTCAAATTTGGCCTTCTTCCAGTTCAGAACCTCAACCCTAGGACCAGATCTATCCTTGTCCATGATCAAATTGAAACTAATGGTGTTATGATCACTGGAACCAAAGTGCTCCCCTACACAGACTTCTGTCACTTGTCCTAACTCGTTTCCTAACAGGAGATCCAATATTGCATCCCCTCTAGTTAGTCCCTCTATATATTGATTTAGAAAACTTTCCTGAACACATTTTACAAACTCTAAACCATCTAGACCCCTAACAGTATGGGAATCCCAATCAATGTATGGAAAATTAAAATCCCCTACCACCACAACTTTACGTTTCCTGCAGTTGCCTGCTATCTCTCTGCAGATTAAAATTTCCTCAGAAACCTAGTGGCTGACCTGATTGAAATGGGAAAAGTTGAGTAGAAGATATTTCTAGTCTCAAGCCATTATTAGAACACAGTCTTGTGTATTCAGGACAGGAGAGGCTCCTTTTGCCAAGGGCGTTATAAATGAAGAACTGGTACTAACGACATGAATAGCTTACTTGTTTCAGAGAATTTAGGTAAGCATGATGGGCAAGGAATGGAAGGAAATGCAGGGATCATTAGCAGTGAATGGCTTGTTTCTGAGCAAATGCATTCTCAGAAAATATGTAGCAGATAGGGTGAGGTTAACGCATAAGGAACAAGGTAGGTGTGATTTTAATGCGATAATCCAACCATAGACTAGAAACCTAGCATGAGTTGATGCCTTGAAGTGTCACATGAGAATAAATATTGCAAAATCTTCCTGAAAACACTTTCTTCATGTCTCAGAGGAGTGTAGGTTTGAAATCAGATTAATAATCCTTTCGACTTTGTCCACTCTGTGCTTTGTAACTGCGGTAAAATTTGATATATTTGCTTACATAATATCAGGCATTGGATCCCTGAAGAGACTGATTTGTGAAGTGGAGTAAATATTTCTCTGTGTTATATTTGATATGACACTTTCACATTTTGTTTGCGACATGTATTCTAAAAAAAAATCTTGTGTTTTATTTTAAGAGCAAAGTCCGTTTCCTCCATGTCAGAGTTCCAACGCTTGATGGACAGTTCTCCATTTCTCCCTGAGAAGCACTTCATTAGTGATTCCAGTCAACATGCATACAAGACCAAGGATGAAGCAACCCCACCATTGTCTCCAGATGACTTGAAATATATTGAGGAATTTAATGGAAAAAGCTTGGAGTACACTAGCAAAGATAAGCCAGCAGAAGCCTGGCTGGAAAAGAGTGAAGATGAGAAAACAGTGAGCAGTTTACCGGCTGAGCCCTTCCAGGCTACCTCATGGTTCCTTACAACCAGTGCTACAATGACAACCAGTACAATCAGCGGGCAAGATTCCACTCAAAAGCAGCTCCAGCGCAGCAGTGCGGGCTCAGATAAGATAGGAATGCGACTGTATCACAGCCCACCAGTGATCCGCAGATTTGAAGGGTCAACGCGACCTAACAGTGATGTAATGAAGGTGCCAGATTCAGACTTTACTTTTTCCAGGATCAAGTCAAATGGGAATGAGCCAAAGGGAGGATCACCGAATGTGTTTGGAAGGTGGCCATGTGAGATTGGAAAGCACCACAAAGATCTGCTGGAGGGTGGTCTCCATCCAATGGAGCACCCAATCTGTAGTACTATAGGCTTTGCTTCATCACTGCATGATCTTAACATATCTGGCAACATGAGTGATGACATGAAAGAAGTAGCTCATTCAGTCATGAGTCGAATACGTTCAAACTCAGTTGAGCCCCAGTTCAAAGACATTGCCTGTCAGACTATTGGTGCTACAAGTACAGGAACACAGACCACACAGACTATCAGTGTAGGATTGCAGACTGAAGGCCTTAGGAACATCACCAGCAGTCCGCACAAGTGCTTGACACCAAAAGGAGGTTCAACTCCTGTATCTTCACCCTCACGAAGTTTGCGGAATAAGCAGGTGGCACCAGTAGTTGAGAAAATGCAGGCAAAGTTTGAACGAGCATGCTGCTCACCCAAATATGGCTCCCCGAAACTACAAAGAAAAGTTTCTGCAAAATCAGATCAGCCAAAGGATCGTATTTTGCCAAGTACTCCACAGAAGGGATTCAATGAATCAGCTTGGGCAAGATCAACCACCACTCGAGACAGTCCTGTTCACACCACCATTAATGATGGCCTTTCGAGTTTGTTTAATATCATAGATCACACACCCATAGCTTGCGACAGTGTGCAAAGATTGACCAGGTCTGTGAGTAGATCAAAGCCTGCAGAACCCAGGTCGAATTATATCTTAGTTCAAGAGTTTCTGAAGACTGTTAGTGGCGGATCACCAAGTCCAGTCTGCATGTCAGTGGAATCAGAGGTGGAAACAGATGGCGACGATCTTATTGGGAAGCAGGAACTGTCTATTTCTCCAGGATACAGCCTTACTGAAAGTCCTGTCAGGATCTTAAACAAACATCTACTTGAACAGGCCCTTAATGATGAACAAAGTCAAGCTAGGAACAGCCAGAAATCTGCCAATGATGATAGTAAGGCAGAAGATGCAGATGGAATTTCCCCGAACTTCCTTGAGGTATATTGGTCATTTTACTCTTTCTGTCTTGAATTTTACAAAGCACATTGTTTGGATTACATGGATCAGCTAATTAAAATTAAATATTTCTGTGGTTTCTGCAGACAATATGTGGCTCCATTCACTAAAGTGCTTCAGATCAATCCAATTCTATTCTTTGAAGTTTCATTTTGGACTTCAGAGCCAACTAATGCTCACATTGTGTGGTGATAGTTAATCTCGTAAAATTGAAGGATTTCATTGTAGGTCATACCAGCAGCATTGAAGTCTTCTCACATGGACTTTTGTTAAAAGGCTGCCACCTTTCTTGAGCCAGTTTTTTGTATAGTTTCACCATGACGCCGTTCACTATCACCTCTGAGTTAAGTAAGCCGTGGGTTCAGATCTCACCTGTGTGTGAAAATCCAGACTATTACTCCAGTGCAGCACCAAGGCCCCGTGTGTTTTTCTTTGGATAAGCTGTTAAAATATGGCTTTGCAAACAGATGTAAAATATCCTCTGATGCTATTTGGGGGGAAAAGCAGGAAGTTATCCCTTTATGCTAGTCAATTAGCTATGCTGAAAACAGATTCTCTGCTCATTATCATGTTCCTGCTTTTGAGATGATTCTGTGTACAAAAAGGCTTCTTATTACAGAAGAGCTGCACTTGAAATGTTAAAGCCATTTAAGGATTCTTACGGTGTCACGGTGCTATATAAGTACACGTCAGTCTTTTGTGCTTATAGCATATGTGCCTGTACTGCAATACTTTAAAAATTTTACTTTAGTATTGCTTTGATTTCAGAATTGGAAATTTGTTAAAGTTCTTACATGTGTTGGTATCTATGAATATTCTTTCCTGGTTGAAGTGTTCTCCTACTCAATGTAAAAAAAAATCTGAGCTTCTCAGGTTAACATATTTCATGCAATGTTCAAATGGCCAGGGATTTGTCCATCCTTGGGGTAAGAGACCAGACCTTTTCACAATAATCCAGATGTTAGTAGAGCAAACTATTTCTTCTTTTTCTCTCAAATTTTCTTGTACTTACCCTCCTGATTGCTTGCTGCACGTACATACTATTTGCCTTCCTCAGGGTTTCCCAAGTGCTTTAAAGCAAGTGAAGTGTTTTCAACAGTTGCTCAGAACCTTAAGTGAATTTCCCCTCCTGACCATAAGCATTGAAATTAGGATGCATGCAGTGTGCTAAAATAGTAGGTAAAAACAGCATCTTTGGGTCCAATTAATCATTGAGTAAAGCCACTGAGCTTTCACAATGAGTTGATTTTTTTTTTATTCTTGTTCTTCTTGGGAAGCAGTGATGGCAAGACAGGAAAGAGGCAGCAAAGTAGAGGGGATCAGGAAACGGCTACAGGCAGGTGCGAGCAGTAAGAATTGAGGTGGTAAATCTGGCAGCCATCTGATGGAATTAAAATTAGCTTGAGAGTGAGTGAGTTTGCACGTAGTAAGGAGAAATATGCCAGTCGTAAATGAATCCTTTTTCCCCTATAAGGGAGCATTTTGACTCTCTGAAGCTGCTATTGTTTTATGCCTAGGACATTAATAGAAAAAAACAGACTATTATTTAGAAGCCAGCAGGCTTGAGATTTCTGGAATTTTGAGAGGTACTCTTTGGGTGGTGGATAAAGAGTGAATTGATGGGGGTAAAGTAGATAGTAGAAATCTATCCCATGACTAAATTAATATTTGGAGATTTTTTCAAAGTCAAAGTTAAGACACATAAATAGAATACATACAGATCAGCCAAGATCTCATTAAGTGGCTATACAATGAGCTGTCCTTGTTCCTATGCCCCAGTTAGATTGATAGCAAATTTATATTTTCAAAGTTTATGCTGAAACTTTATTTAATTTAGGATCAAACCAAATAATATTATTCCCTCCAACAATCTCACAATAATGGGGTTAGAGTCGGCAGTCCTATATGAATCAGAGTATTGTATAATATCACCCCCACCCCCCCCAGGTCTCAGAGTATGGCTGATTAGTGAGGTTTCATCATCATAATGCACACTCATAAAATCAGATCTTAAAGGGAAGGTTTTCATAAACGCTGAAACAAATGGGGTCCTGTGACCAGTACTCAGAGTACAGAACCAGCATTGGTATAGTTCAGCGCTGCATCTGAGGGGTAGGAATTGTTATAAACAGTCCACCAGTTTATATAGCTCTCAGTGTAACCTTTTGTTTAAATTTTGTTAACAAATGTTCTAAATATAATGTACAAAATAATATCACTGGTTCAATTTAATATCAAAGAATGTAAACAACCTACAACCTGAAATTCTTACTCTTCACGGACATCCACGAAACATAAAAAGAAACCCAAAGAATGAATGAGAGAAAGCATTAGAACCCCAAAGGCCCCTTCCTCCCATGGACAAACAGCAGCAAAAGCATTAACTCTTCCCCCACTTGCTCTAGCAAAAGCATCAAACCCCACCACCCACCATGCAAGCAATAGTAAAGACCTCAAAGAGACTATGATCTAGAGTCCATCAAAACCACTGTCCATCCCAACACTTCAATATCTCGGACAGGCTCTCTCTCTCGCCAGTGAGAGACAGAGATATCACTCCTGCAACAAGAAGGGGGGAAACCAGCAGCTAGCTATTTCGATGTTACAGTCTGCTGCGTCACTTCTCTGAGTTCTCCAACTCGAGGACCAACAGACTCTCACTCACCATCAAGGGAGAGAGAGAGAGATCGCTTGAGTGCAAGGGCCTTCCAACAGCAGCACACACTCCTGCTGCCTGGATGTTTCAATCTGCGTAACGCTTCAGTCAGTGACGTCAGCGAGAAACCGTGTCACCCACTGAAGGTGCAAGTCTTCCAGGCCGCACCTGGAGATATCAAAACGTCAGGCTGCATGGCAAATCAGAGAAGAAGAGCTCACTGCCCATTGAGAGCTGTAGCTGTAGATCGCAGACTCCGACTGGACCCTAGCCACCTTGAAAGGAAAGGAAAGACATGAAAAAGGACAAAGAAGAAACTTTTTCACAGACAGACTGGAAGATGGCACCTGGGTCTGCAATAACCTCTGGTGCCATAATATATGTGAAAAGCTACATTTCCTCTTCCTAGCTTAATCTCATTTTCAGGTTTGAAAATATTTTGAAAACAATTGTTACTAGTGCATAGTATTCAGCATTGATACTTGATCCTTCAGGTTCATTATGCTCCTGCTTCCTTGTAAACTCCCACCTTTGCTCCAAACTTGCCTACCATTAGTGGATACTGACTGAAAATCCTGTTCAAGTTCGATCCCTTCTAAAAGTAAGCGATAAATTGGTATGGTGATTAAAATACTAGAACAACAGTCAAAGTTGTGGATCACAGATCCAGAGGCATAAATTTGAATCCAACATTGCAGCTACTGAATTTAAATGAACAGAAATTATATAAATTGGAATTAATTAAATAGCTAGTTTTGGTAACATTAAGCACAAACTGCTGGATTGTTGTGTAAACCCATCTTGTGTGCTAACATTGTTCAAGGAAGAAAGTCTACCATCCTTACTTATGTGTTACTCCAAACCTATAAGCATATGTAACCCTTTACTGCCTCTTCAATTAGAGATGGACTATAAATGCAATTGATAGTCATGTCCACATTTGTGGACCAATAAACTATAAAAACTCGCAATATTTGTAATTGGAGATTAAGACTGGTTAGCTTGTGAGACTAAGAGTCTGTGGGATGTATTTATTTGTTACATTTAGACAAATTTCAGGGAGGTCTGATGAGATCATTAAATTTCCATCCTTCCACAAACAAAAAAAAAAGATACCACAGATTAAAGTTGGGCAGCTTTTAAATTGCTAGTCACCAGATCCGTAAGTATTCTAACCACCACCAAACCCAAGCCACAAGAGTTGGTTTCATTAGCCTAACTGGCACTAATGACCTAGTACAGTGGGAGAAAGATAAAGGATAGGTTGTCATTACAAGAAAAACTATAGCAAATCAGAATGATAGATGCTTCAGCATTCACGCTCTGCCTTAAACTGAATTTGTCTCAAGCATATCCTGTCGGGAATTCAGTGAAGACTTCTATATATAGAATGTGGAACGTTATGCCATAAATTGTTGTCAAGGTGAATAGCATAGCTTCAGGAAACTAGGTAAGCATCTTTGGAATATGAATAGGAAGATGCGTTGATGCAATTAGCTGAAGTAAAGGAGGAAGCTCAAGTGGAGTACACATATTCATTTGAAATTCTTAGGTGAAATATCTTTTTCTGCACTATAACTTCATTTCATGCAAGCACCTTCTGCAGTGCCAAGCATGAGTTGTCCAGTTACTTTGCATACTATGTCTTCCTACAGTATTATTGTCCACTTCCAAAGGAATCGATACTTTATGTGGACGGTCCTCCACCTTTGCTGGTTGCCTCATAATGTACAGATTTTTCTATTAGAAGAGTGGAATTCACTTCATATGTGCTGCAGGCAAGGATTCCAATATGACTGACATATTTTATTTGATTGTGGATAATGACAAGAAACTGCAGCTAAACGGGGTATCCCAGAAACAGGATCAAACTGCTGCAGACCCACAGAGAGGTCACTACTCTCTGGACTGAAGTTGAAATCATCATTATCACATTGAAATTAGAGAAAGCTTTAGGGTTGTATACCTTTCTGTAATTGCAAATATTATCTATTTCTGTGCATGTAATGTTTTTACCTGATATTTACAGTTGATTATTTTGTTATTTTCTATATATAAAGTATACTACAGTTTACTGATAAACTGATACAAATCTTTGTATAATCGCAACAGTTCAATTTGCAAATAAGTGTTGCCACAAAAGCTATGGGAACCTCCACTGTTGACCAGTTGTGCTTTTGTCAGCTGGTCGTCAATTTCATTTAGATCCATAGTAAATTAGTAAAACTCTGTTACATCCAATGCAATAAACAAGAGGCTCTTGGATATAGTCATGAGCTTCTTTTGTTAACTGATTTTCTGTCTGTTGACAATTAGCAGAGGCCACAAAAGGATTAACGTGCTATCTCAATAGTTTGCCTCTGTGGGAAAGCTCTCTTCCTGTAACAGTTAATGAGGAAAGTTTGCAAGCCCTGACATGTTGCCAAGTATCTTTCTCTTACGTTCAGTGAGCATCATGGGCCATTGCTACATAGAACCTTCGGAAGCCTATTCTTTATTAATTACCCTTGTTTAATAATAACTGTTTCAATATGTAACTTTGCTGCTTACCTTGTCTTATTTTTTTCTCCTATCTGTTCTACCCAGAGCCAAACTCTCTTACTAACCACCCCTTGGGGACTCTAACCCTGCCTGCCTCACTACTGTAAGTTTTATGTTTCCAACCTTGGTGCTGTTCTGACCGTCCATTATAGAAGCTTTTGGCAGAGCGATTCATGCTCGTAGGTTTAAAAACAAGTTGCTTCTTTTTATTGCGTAGATGCCAGACCTTGTGCTTCGTAGTCAAGTTTGTCATTGCCACGTGCTCTTAAGTTTTATTTTCGGATGCATGGCATTTGATAGGCTGAGAGTAAAGTTAGCGTAATGTAAACCATGAGGCGGTACTGTGTCTCTGGAACCTGGATGCACTTCATGTGGATGCCATCACACTGTTCTTTCTCACTCAGTGCTGGTAAATATGTGTCTTAAATTCTGTAGTTATCTTCAGAGTGCATCTATCCAGACCTCAGAATAAAGCCAGTCTACGTAGTTTCTCTTGACAATATGTATTACATATATTTACCAGCTAACGATGGAATATTGGATGTGGCTTTGCAACTCTGGTGAAATAAGCACAAATTCCATGGCTACAAGAATTCCATCAGCCCACATCAGCCTATGTTAGTGAGCCCTAACCATTTCAAATCTGGAGATCCTGTACCATGTTCCAAACCGCTCTAGCATCATCATATTAGGTCATGCTGACGTCATGGTAATGGCCTCACTGAAATGGAAGTTATGAACTCTATAGCTATCTGGTGCAACCAGGGGTTCAAAAGACTAGTTACTTATGAGTTCAAGACTTCTGGAGCATTAGTTCAAGTCGATCTCCAAGTTAATTTATTTGAGACCTACTGAGAGAGTCACAACTTCTCCTGAAGTTCATCTTCTTTTGGAAGGACCATGGAGAATAATTCTGCTTTCCTCTCCAATCCTGGAAATGGGAGTGCAAGAGGTGGAACCCTAATGAAGTTGGGTTCTGGCTGATATGGCAGCTTCTTTGATGGTGGCTGCCACGTCTTCCACTCACAGCTAAGAAAAAAAAATGTTTTCAAGTTTGTATTTGTTGATTGGCTTCCACAGGGAGCAGTGTGTTTCCATCTCACCTATGCTGTACCATCCTAGAATGCTTGCTCATCTCTCTGCACATAAAGCATAAACATCTTCTCAGCTTCAATCCTAAACATAATCACTTCAAATCATCAGAGTGAAGAACAGTTCCCTGCTTGACAAGCTAGCTGAGACAAAGAATGATATTTCAGTCAGTAGCACAGGGTTTTATTTTTTAACACATTATTAATTTCTTTTCTAAACACAAGAGATTCTGTAGATGCTGGAAATCCAGAGCAACACACACAAAATGCTGGAGGAAGTCATTAGGCCAGGCAGTATCTATGAAAGGAATAAACAGTCGACCTTTCAGTTTGAGACCCTTCATCAGGACTGGAAAAGAAGGGGAAGGAAAGAAGCCAGAATATGAAGGTGGCGAAGGGGAAGGAGCACAGGCTAAAAGATGATAGGTGATAACAGGTGTGTGGGTGGGGAGGATGAATTAAGAAGATGGGAGGTGATAGGTGGTAAAGGTAAAGAGCTGGAGAAGAAGCAATCCAATAGAGGAGGAGAGTGGACTATGGGAGCAGGGGTGAAAGAGGAGGGGTACCGGGGGTGGGGGTGATAGGCAGGTGAGGAGAAGAGTAGAAGTAAAAGGGGAGCCAGAGTGGAGAAAGAAAGAAGGAGGTGGGAATTACTGGAATTTAAAGGAGGCCGTGGACTGGCATGTCATAATGGGAATGGGGATTGGAATTAAAATGTTTTGCCACTGGGAAATGCTGCTTTTTGTGGATGGAGCAAAAGTGCTCGACAAAGAAGTCCCCCAGTTGAGCCTCCCCAATGTCTAGGAGGCCACACCGGGAGCACTGGATACAGTAGATGACCCCTACAGACTCACAGGTGATGTATTGCCTCACCTGAAAGGACTGTTTGGGGCCCTGAATGGAGGTGAGGGAAGAGGTGAATGGGCAGACATAGCACTTCTTCCGTTTGCAGGGTTAAGTGCCGGGAGGGAGATCAGTGGGGGGATTTGTTTTCTTAGATGTGTCAGCCTAGGTAAGGCTGGTGATGTTGCAAAGGAGTTGAGGATTCCAATTATGGGTTACAAATTCAAGCCCCACTTTAGATGTGAGGGCCTTAACCAAATTTACATCGTTATGTTACAGTAGGAATGCTCTAGCGTCAGAGGTACTGTCCTTTAGATTAAATATGATTGTCAGAGCACCAAACCCATCCTCGTATGTTCTTATTTGAACAATTGCATCAGTGCCCTGATCACATATTCATTCTACAGCGACCATCATCAAAAATAGGTCATTGAATCATTGGGTAAACCAGTTGAGGTAATTTTGACACTTGGCTGTGTTCACCTTTCTTGCTACATTGTCTGTACAATAGTAGTAGGCATTGCCAATAAAAAAAATGGGAAATCAAATACATCTTTCTTGATTGCTTCACTTCCTACCCTTTATCCTAGCCTCAATTAACCCCTAGGTATGAAAACTGGTGAGGCAAGTTGCCTGTCATTAATATTTATTTGGTTTGCTGCCAGCACCAGACATTAGGTCTGTTAAAGTTGCCTGAAGACCAAGCTCCACATGTCCTCAGGCTTAATGTAAGATTCATATCAGTATATGCTCCTGCATTTTCAAAAGTTTCAAAAAGGATGGTCATATAAGTAAGGTATAAAGCAAAACAAATGTTGGAAATCAGAGGCAATAAACCATCGTAAGTCTGAAACCTGAACTGTTTCTTCTACAGATTCTGCCTGAGCTGCTGCATCTTTCCAGCATTTACTGTTTTTTATTCCATTTTCCATACCTATAGTTTATATAACCATTGATTATTCTTTAATCAAGATTTTCTTCCAGCCTTTTAAATATTTTCAAGTTTTTTAAAATTCTTGAATGTGCACGAGATTTTGTTTAGTGATTTTAAGACAATTACATTTTAAGCTATAGATGATTTGTTCTTGGGTCATCCTTCTGTATATTTGCAGAGATGATTTTGCATTGCACTTGCAGATTCTATTAGTGACGCTGCTGCTCAGGTGTAATGTTCCAAGCGACTTACTGTAATTGGAAGATAATTGGGAAAAAAGCGGATGCTGAAAATCAGAAGTAAAAACACAAAATACTGGAGTTACTCAACTGGTCAGACAGCATCTGTGGAGACAGAACCGATATCAACATGTCAGGTTGATAATCTTTCATCTTGCCTACTCTGATGTAAGGGTAATTATTAGCACTGTCTCTGTCCACAGTTTCTCCCTGACCTGCTGAGTATGTCCATTATTTTCTGTCTCTAATTAAAATGTAATTCCTTCATTATAGACCATGTATAATGAAGTCTATAATGGTCTACATTATAGACCTCTACAGGGTCTCCACCCAAAATGTCTGCTAATCGTTTGCCTTTGGAGATGCCTGACCCCAGAGTTCCTCCAGCAACTCTGTGCCTTTGGTTAAAAAGTAAAAGAAGAGAAAGCTGCTGAAGGAACTCAGCGGGGGTGGGGGGGGGTGGTGGTTGGTGGAAGATGGGGATCTGAACATGGACTTGGGCCAAATTGTCAACCATCCCTTTGCCTCCACAAATGCTGCTTTTTTTTGTTTGTTTTTAATCGTGTATCCCCAGTGAGCAAAAGATAAATGAAATTATGCAGATAAATTGTTTCAGGAAGGGAATAAAAAACTCAGTTAAACTTGCAGATAGCAGGGATAAAGCAGTTGTTTACAAGCAAGATATAAACTGCTAAGAGATTTAAAATTGGGGCAGATGTAACATCTTTTGAGTTGGATCAATATTCCTGATAGGATTTTGAAAGCTTATGGTGCCAGGTTACACCATAACAAGAAGCATCTTGCAAATTCATGGCAAGATTCAACTTAGGTTTGGGGACTTCGAAATTATTGTTGACTAGTAGGCATTAAAATGACAGCATTCCTCACCAGGTTCATAACTGAATGTATAATCCTGCTCTCTTAATTAGCAACAGGGGACTTGTAAATATTAAGCACATTTTAGCTGGCATTTCAGAATTTTGTAATTTTTGGGGCTTATTTGTATGTCCATAAGCCCTGTGTCCATAATCCAGGGACTGCCTGTTCATTTCTATTTCAGAAGCTCTTAGTAAATAATAAAAATGTATTCTCATATGAGAGGATCACAGCCAAGATCTTCTCTGATTGAATGATATATCATTAAGAGTTTTGGCAAAGTAAAGGATGCAGGAACCATTCCAATTTTTGCTGGTTTCATATTTCTGGCCATTCTAGTATGTAAACTGCAGCTGTTCCCTTTTACAAAGAAAGTGTAATTCAAATCGGTCCAAACATAAGTATTATTTCAGATATAATAGTAAATACATTTATCTTTAATTTGTGTGCCATGCTTGCAAACACTTGATACATGATACAACAAAAACTGGAATTTGTTACCCTATTTCTTATGTTTGTAGCAATAGAAAACTAGCATGGTGCATCTTTCCCCTGACTTTGAACTGCAGCATAGATGTTGGTTATCTCCAAATGGCACACACACAAATTATTGCGAATTTGGACAAATATAGAAACAGAAATATAGGACTTTTTCAATATTTGACAGTGGCATTCAGAAAGACCTGGTGTTCAATCCATAACTGTGAAAGAGAATATCACGGTGATGCATTTTGCCATTGAAAATGCAATTATTGCTTAAACATCTTAGCGTAAAACTATGGGTGTTGCCCTACAGTTGAAATAAGCATCTTCTTGAAAAGGAATTTGCCAAAGTGCTTTTTTTTTTTGCAGAAGTAACCTGCCTTGAAATATTTATTAGCATTTTTAACCAAGATTGACACTATCACATTGCATTGAAAATTTTAAAAATGTATATTAAGTAATAAAGAGTCTGTGTCTCTAATTTCAGCACAGCTGCAGAAAGTACTTAACCCAGTGATAATGTGTGGTACCCTCTAGCACTCTTAGAATGTAGTCTTTTCCAAAATTTGAGTTTCAAACAATAACATATTGGCTTGATTAAAAAAACTTTTTCCAAGTACAAATTAGGGATCTTAAATATTGCTTTTGATTTGTAATTTAGCCATTTCATTTTGCTTGATGATTTAACATATTATGTTTAAAGAGAAACACAGCCTGCTTAAGACCAGTTTGGATTTAATTTAGAAAAATGCGAATTTGGCACACTCTGATACGCATTTCGAGGGTTTAAGCCATGCCATCCTTTTGAAATCTACAGTACTCAATCTGTTCCACTGTTTGTTCTGCCTGAGGTTTTCTGCCACACAAAGCTGTTGATAGCTACAGGTGACTGAATTTTAGTGTTGGATGTTTAATTTTAATTTACCTTTGTGCAGGTTTAAGGTTATCTATCAGTTAGTTATTCGTTCTAATCAATCAGATGTGATCTGTGTCCTCAAGCTCCCTGATTTTCATGAATGGTACTTGGTCTTTTTTTGTCTGTCATGTATGGTCCTGAACAGTTTATTTGAATGGAAAGGTATTGAATTAATCAAATTAAGATCAGAAGCAGTAGGTAGCTTTAGGATGGAGGAACAGATAATTGGCTTTCAATGGTTGTAATTTAGATTTTGCTTGGTGGAATAAAATGGACAGCAGCAAATGATAAAGCTTGGAGTTTTCACTTTGATTGAATTCTCAGCAGCTGGTATCCAGGGAGATGTACAGCATGGAACTTCATGGATATGGTCAATTTTAATCTGTAGCCTAAAACTATCCTTGCCTCCAGTACGTTAAGCTGACACCAGAAGGACAGGCATGTAGTGTGTATTTATCTCTTTTTTTTCATTTTCATGATTGCTGGCACAGTCAGCATTTCTCACACATTCCTGGCTACCATGAACAATTAGATGCAGCTCATTTTCTCAAAGTTATTGTCTCCTTATGGTGGGTGCCCCTGAGACACCTTCGGTAGCAAGGCCCAAGGCTCTGATCCAAGAATACCAAAGGAATGTGTATGTAAGTCCAAGTTAGGAAGCTATAATGCAGAGAACATCACAGACATAGTATTCATATGCTCCTGCTGTCGATTTCCCTCTGTGTAATGGTTTAAGAGGAACTGCTAAATAAGCCGAGGTGAGTTAGTGCAGTGCATGCTGCAACCCCAGAGTGGTAGTGATGAAGGAGCTGGATACTCAAAAAGGTAAATGGCAGTTCAATTCCTGACACCTGAAGACATACAGCTTCTTCAGTTTTCAAGACATGAAATTTCTGCATTCATTTTCAGAGTATTTTAGTCCCTGAAGGACATCTGGAGAATGCTCAGAAATTTCTAACATAATAAGACATAGGAGCAGAATTAGTCCATTTCGCCTATCGAGTCTGCTCCGCCATTTGATCATGGCTGATTTATTTTCCTTCTCAAACCCATTTTCCTGCCTTTTTCCTATTACCCTTGACCCCCTTACTAATCAAGAGCCTATAAGTCGCCATTTTAAATATACCTATTTGCTTGCCTAACATATCAGATATTGTCAAATCAAAATGAGTAGATTTGCTCCATGGTAGTAACAAAGGGTTAGAGACATGAGCGTATGAATTACGAGACCAATGTGGTTCACAGTACTCCAGATGAGATCTCATCATAACCTATATATCCATATCATAACCCCTCTGTTTTTGTCTTCAGTTCTCCTATCAATTAACAAGAACATAGTGTTAGCTTTCCTAATTACTTGCTGCACCTGCGTATAGGCTGTTGGCAAATCATTCACAAGCACACCCTGATCCCTTTGGATCTCAGACATCTGCATTCCCTTACCATTCAGGTAATTAGTTATATTTACTTTTCTTTCTGAACGCTAAAGATGAACTCTTGAAATCTCAGTCTAACTCCTCATGGGCCTTGCATCTTAATTGTCTACCAGTACTGCACTTTGTAACTATAGCACAGTATCTGCTTTCTGTTATTGTTTTTTTCTAATTTGCACTACCTTATGTATAGAATAATCTGTTTGGATGGCATGCAAAGAAGGCTTTTCACTGTCTCTCATTACACATGACAGTAATAAATCACTTACCAATTTCTATTATACTAATCACATATCAGTTGTTCACACTGCTTAATCTGTGACCACCAAATCAATAAAATACACCATATAGAAGCCACCATGTCAGACAGTTACTTTAATTCTCTTCCCTTTAATTATACATACAATGTCATATACAATAGGACATCAAAGGTGTACTCTCAATATTTATCATATCTTCCCTGTAGTATCAGGGGGGACATTTCACCTTTGACATCTATCTTAGAATGTATGGCTTAGAAATATTGCACATTTCAGGTTGGTTTAGACTGAAACAAAAAAGAAACAGCCGGAGGAACTATCTCCCTCTACAAGTGTTATCTGACTTCCTGACTTCCTCCGGCAGTTACTTTTTGTTCCAGAGTCTAGCAACTGCTGTCTCTTGTGCCTCTAGATTGAAGCTTGGATTTACTTTGGAACAATCTTGGTTATTTTCTCAACCCTGACTATCAACAGTTTTTTTTTCCAGAAACTACAATAGAAATATTTTCCCTTTCATGTCGTTCTTTTCTCAGGAAGGATAGTTTATAGTTAAACAGAATCATTAATTGGCAAAAGTACAACAGTAACGGTAATTATTAAGTACCGAGACCATGGATCTGCGCCTGGAAAGTCTTCAGGGCACAGGCCTGGGCAAGGTTGTATGGAAGACCAGCAGTCCCCTCTCCACAACATCAGTGTTGTCCAAGGGAAGAGCATTAGGACCCATACAGCTTGGCACCAGTGTGATGTGTGATTAAGTGCCTTGTTCAAGGACACAACACGTTGCCTCGGCTGGGGCTCGAACTCACGACCTTCAGGTCGCTAGTCCAATGCCTTAACCACTTGGCCACGTGCCCAATAAGTACCAATCACAATGGAAAATGTTTAGGTTTTAGATTTCAGCGTTGTGGGCATTCTGGGACATTTTTACTTTCAGTTCCCCTGCATTACAGACATTACAGATACCCCAGCACAAAAGCAGCTGTTTGAATCTGAAATAAAACCATGCTGGAAATGCTCAGCAACCCAGACAGCCTCCATGGAGAGAAACATTTCAACTAAGGAATCTTTCAACAAGAGGAAGTCATCACCCAGAACCATGGTAGCATAGTGGTTAGCACCATGCTATCACAGTTTGGAGTGTTTCCAGAGTTCAATTCGGCGCTGTTCTGTAAGGAGTCTCTATACGTCCTCCCCGTGAGAGGTCCTGGGTTTTCTCTGGGTCCTCCAGTTTCCTCCCGCAGTCCAAAGAATTGTAAATTGTCCCATGATTAGGTGAGGGTTCATGGTTTCATTGTCCAGTCAGAAATCTGATGGTGAAGGGGAAGAAGCTGTTACTGAATTGTTGATTGTGTGTCTTTATGTTCCTGTACCACCTCCTTAATGGTAGCAATGAGAAGAGGACATGTCCTGGGTGATGGGGGCCCTTATTGTTGGGTGCCTACCTTCATTAGTCAACCCAAAGGTAAAAAAGTTGCTCCTCGACTTCCTATTAAATTTTTTTTCCCCTTTCACGCCAAGCCAATCTCCTATAGTTTTTGATTCCCCAACCCTGGGAAAAAGACCATGAGCAGTCACCCTATCTGCACAACCCCGGTAAGTGCTCATTATGGTGGACTCTATGTTACCATTGAATTTGCACAAATAAAAGTATTAAAACAGAGGTATAAAAAAATTAAAAGTACAAATTTGTCCTTAGTCACATATGTGTCGTATTCCATTTCTGAAATGGATTCCAGTGAAACATTTCAGTCAAATAAAGCTTTATTTACTCTGGATCTATTGTGACAGCATTCATCCAAACTATATTGCTGAGTTTTCAAGTATGACTCAGCTGTTAAAATCTGTTTGCCTGTGTACTTTGGCTGGTGTCTATTACCTAGGAAAATGCTGCCTTGTGTAACAGATTTACTGTGCTTGGGGATTTTTATTTTGATATTTCTCCAGTTCATGAAGGTTGATCATTGTATTCTTCCCTCACATGAGCTCTTCACATCACATAATAGTACTTAGTGACTTACTGATTAAGCCAAAACTTGTTCATGCTTGTTTTTGAATTGGAGGCACAAGAGACTGTAGATGCTGAAATCTGAAATAACAAACAAGTTACTTCAGAGATTTCCCTGCATCTTGTTTGTTGCTTGATTTTGAATTTCTCCATGGTCCTGCTTGTACTTTTGGTGTGATGTTCCTTACAACACTCCAGTACGTCTGCGATCTTCCAGCTCAGTCTTGCTCGGTATCCCAGTGCTTAGTTGCTCCAGATTTGGCAATCTTGCCTTCAGCTCCCATCCTCTCTCCTTCAAATTGCTACTTAAATCCACCTCTGTGGTCAAGGACAGGAAATGCTGGAAATACTTAGTAGGTTAGTCAGCATCTGAGAAAGCTGAGAAAGAAATGGAGAATGGTTTAGATTGAAAGCTTTTTATCAGAATAAGAAAAGTTACGAAATAAACTTTTTAAATTGCAGAGAATGGATAGGGATGAGGACAATGTCAGTGAGTCTGTAGAGATTCGAGGAGACTGAATGATATAAATGGTTGTGGTGCCGGCTGAGAAAGGGTTGTGAAGATGTTTTAATCATAAATGAGCCAAGTAGGGGCAATGTAAATAGAACAAAGTAAATGCTAACAGCGGGAGAGGAAATAAACACTGGAACTAAGCTACAAATTAGTGAAGCAGAACACTGCAGATGTTGGAAATCTGAAATAAAAGTAACGAATGTGGGTATATTTAGTAAGGCAAATTCTATAGAGAGTTAATGTTGCTGGTTAAGACCTTTCATTAGTTCTGGCTATTTTTGATACTGCACAGAAATGAGCCATTAAAGCCCACCTCATCCATATCATTCCTGCTGCCTATTTACACTAATCCTTTTTACCTGCATTAGGCCTGTATCCTTCTTTGCCTTTTCTATCTGAGTACCAGCACAAGTGTTTTTCAGAAAATGCTGGTTATCTGAAATTCTTGAATTCACAGTTAATGCCTGGCACTGTGATGTGCCAAATAAGATGTTGTTCCTCAAGTATTTTTGGAATACTGTAAAAGGCCAAAGAAAGAGTGATAAGAGTTGGGGGTGGGTTGAATGGTGAAATAAAGCGTTCGGCATTTGGAAGCTCAGGGTCATTTTTCAGACTGAACAGAGATATTTTGTGAAGCATTTGCCCAGTCAGCATTTGGTTCTTCTGGTGCAGAGTAGACTACAATGTGAATACTGAATGCATTTCTGTAACTTAGGGCAAGCAGGTTTCTTCAGATTGTTGTAGCTGGGGATGGAGGCGGGGATTAGCTCCCACTACCTACTAAATGCTCCCAATGGCATGCGTCTCAAATAGTCTCCAACAATCAAGTCCAGCTCCTGGCCTTAACATGTGGCTTAGTTACTAAGCCCAGTGGAAAGGTTTCTACTGTCAGAAGGGGCAAAGGCTGGGGTTACTGATGCCTTAAAACCAGTCGCTTCAGGCAGATGGGGCTCGTCAGCTGTGATTGGCAGCTCATCAGGAGAAGGAGAACTCTGATCTCAAACCTCCGCTGCCTTGCGGCTATACCAAATTATGGGGAAGGCTTCTGGAGTAAACCCCAAGGAAAAGTCCAGAGCCGAAGTCCCTAAGTCCCGAGTTCAACATTGACTGGCAAATCCTGTGACATCGTTGGTGCAAAATTGAGTCGGTCTCTGTCATTCATTTGGATTCATCAGCTGCGTGGAGAAGGCAAGCCTGCTGCATGGGCAACAGCTTGCTCTCCATATTGTACTGCCCTGGCTTGTGTATCACATAGACAGCTGGGGCACAACATCCATGGCCAGCTCTGACCAACGGAGGGCCTCAAGGGCAAGCACTAGACAATGAGAAGTGTGTAGATCTTGGATGGTGGGGATAAGATGATAGGGCAGGTGTTGTATCTCTTCATCTGTTGTAACGATTTTTCAAAATCTTCTACTGTGTGGCATGAGGTACAATTTTGTTAAATGACACTCCTATTGAAGCAGCTTAGGAAGTTTAATGGCTTGAAAAGTTCTAAAAAAACTTGCTTTTTTTTTAACTTGCAAATTGTTGCAGTTGTTCAAATTGTAAAACCTACAATACCACATCGACAATTTCTAGTCTCATGCAGAACATGCCAGACACAATTTCCATGAAAAAAGGCCAAATAGAATGTTGGAAATCTGGACTAAATATCTGTATACCTATCCAATAGATTGCAATAATTGGAGTACTGGTCAAAATTTGCCATGTAACAATAAAAAACAAAAGACCAAAGCAGTTAGTATATCAGTCAATGTCTGTGAAAAGTGTAGGGATTGTGTTGATTTTGGTGTTCTGTTCAATTTGTTTAAGTATCTCTTTTTCAACTGTCTAGGATACATTGATTTAATAATCTCCTTCGGTGTCCTAAATTTCTGTGATTCTGTATTACTTCCCCCTGCCAACAGGAACTTTGATCTTTTTGGCTCCAGGCATTAAAACATATTTTATCAATTTTGTATAGAATTTTTTGATCCAGATTATATTGTGGATAAAATTACCCAATTTGTGAAGCGGCTTGCTAACTGCTCACTCAGCATTTCAGTTTCAACAAAAAAATCTTCAATTTGATTCAAGGTAATTTAGATTTCTGCTGGATGTTGATGAAAATCCCATACTGCAGATCAACCATATCACTTCATTTGAGCAACTAGAATGTAGGAATTGAGAGTAATACTCTGGATGTGCCAGCAATGCAGAATGATAGGAACAAGTAATACTTCAGTGCAAGTCCTTCTCTTATGTTGCACACAGAGGGAACATGAATCAAACACATTGTCTAGGTCAGGGTAATGTTATACAGTGAGGCATGAAGGAAATGTGAGATTAATACAGGGAGGTGGCAGAGAGAACTGGGGAGGCTGGCAGAAAGTGAAATGGATAAAGGTGAGGATGGAGAAATGGACTTCAATGGAGAAGACTGACGGGCAAAAGATATGCATCGAGACTTGGCTCAACAGCTACTTCAACAAATTCTGGTCATGATTCCACTTCCTTTTACACCTCCTTTAACTGAAACACCATCTCCTATTTACACTCCCTCCAATCATGATTCCTCTCATTTATACCCCCTCCAATCATGCTCATCCTATCTAAACCCCCTCCGATCCTGCTCATCCTATCTAAACCCCCTCCGATCCTGCTCATCTATCTAAACCCCCTCCGATCCTGCTCATCCTATCTAAACCCCCTTCGATCGTGCTCATCCTATCTAAACCCCCTTCGATCCTGCTCATCCTATCTAAACCCCCTCCGATCATGCTCATCCTATCTAAACCCCCTCCGATCATGCTCATCCTATCTAAACCCCCTCTGATCATGCTGATCTTATCTAAACCTCCTTCTATCATGCTCATCTTATCTAAACCCCCTCCAATCATGCTCATCCTATCTAAACCCCCTCCAATCACGCTCATCCTATCTAAACCCCCTCCGATCGTGCTCATCCTATCTAAACCCCCTCCGATCCTGCCCATCCTATCTAAACCCCCTCCGATCGTGCTCATCCTATCTAAACCCCCTCCGATCGTGCTCATCCTATCTAAACCCCCTCTGATCATGCTCATCCTATCTAAACCCCCTTCGATCCTGCTCATCTTATCTAAACCCCCTTCGATCCTGCTCACCCTACCTAAACCCCCTTCGATCATGCTCATCCTATCTAAACCCCCTTCGATCATGCTCATCCTATCTAAACCCCCTTCGATCATGCTCATCCTATCTAAACCCCCTCTGATCATGCTCATCCTATCTAAACCCCCTCTGATCATGATTTCTGTTATTTACATCTCCAAGAATTGTGATTGCATATTTCCCTTTTACAATTTTTCCAGTTGCCGTATTTTTGCATCATTTGCTCCATTACTTCCACCTGCTACACTCATCAGTCCTTCAATCTTTCCAGCTTTCTCTTTACCACAGATCTCCCCTTTTGCTCTTCCCTCCTCATCTGCAATTGCCCCGCATTTTTATCTCTGATTAATATTTTTATCTTTAATATTGTCAAATTCTGGTGAAAGCAATTCAGCAACCTCACATATCCAGTGTTCCATAAACAGCAGAAATGTGATAACACAGAAAGAGTTGGGGGGGGGGGGGTAACAGAAGCTTAACTGGCAACACAGTCCAGATATGAGGAAGCAAAGAAGATCTCAATGCAACACTGTTCCACCCTGCTAAGTAAATATTCCAGCCATATTCAAGGCCAGGTTTTTTAGGCTTAGTTCGAGTTTCCTTGGAGTGAAGCAAAGGGGTAAGGATGGAGAGTCCTTATTGTGAATGTGTGTTACAGATGTCCGAAAGCTCGTTGTCAAGCTATTACGTAGGGTTAGAAAAGGACTCAGGCAGATCAAATGAATGTCATAAATTCATTGAATTGTATACCAGGGAAACAGCCCTGTTGGCACAACTCACCCACCAATCACGATGCCTATCTAAGCTAATCTTATTTGCCTGCATTTGGCCCATCTCACTAAACCTTTCCTATTCATGAGCCTGTTCAAATGTTTTTTAAACATTGTAATTGTGCCTTCCTCTGCTGTTTCCTCTGGTAGCTTGCTTCATATATCCCCTACCCTCTGTGTAAAAAAAAAATCATCCTTCAGGTTTCCTTTAAATCATACCCCAACTCACCTTAAACTTATGCCTTTTAGTTGTAGACTCCATTACCCCGAAAAAAAGACTGTGACTATCTGTCATATAAAGTACTGTGCAAAAGTCTGAGGCACATTCTGTGTATCTAGCTACAGTGTCTCAGATTTTACACAGTACTGCATTTGTCAACGTGGAGTGGAGAGCAAGTTTATAAATCTGGCAGGAGCAAAGGATGTTGGGAATGATGGCGGTGGAGCGCCTTGGGAGGGATGTGGGACAGGTGGCAGGGAAGGAGTGTCAGGGCTAGGGAAGGCTCGCATGGATTCTGACACACCAGGCAAGGTCATTTGATTCCTTAACAATTGGTTTATTGATCATTAAAGAACGTCTCTCTGATGCTTCCCACACCCTCCCCTCTCCCTTCCCCTTTTCCCAGCCACGATTCCCCTCTTCCCCTCTTCCCCTCTTCCCAGCCACAATTCCCCTCTCTCTGCTCCCTTCCCATTCTCAGTCCACAATAGAGACCCATATCAGAATCAGATTTATCATTGCTCACGTGCATCATGAAATTTGTTCTTTTTTGCGACAGTACTATAGTGCAATACATAAAATTACTACTGTACTGTGTAGAAGTCTTAGGCACCCCAACTCTATATATTGTATGTGCCTGAGAGTTTTGCACAGTACTGTATATGCTCCTCATAATTTTAAAAACCTCCACAAATTCATGCTTCAGTCTCCCTTGTTCCAGCAAAAACAATCCCTGTTTATCCATTCCCTCAGGCATCAATAATCATCAGGGAGGAGGTATACCAGCCTGAAGATGCACACTCAACATACTAGAAACAGCTTCTGCCCCTCCACCATCTGAATGGTCAATGAATAATACCTCATTATTTTGCATTACTTTTATATATTCCTATTTTATCTTATAGATTTTAAATGTATTGTACTGTACTGTAGCCTCAAAAGAAAAATATCACAATGTACAGTATGTCAATGATAAACCTGATTCTGATTCTAATTCCTTCCTTGTAGCTCTAGTTGGACCACACTTGGAGTATCGTGTTTAGTTCTGGCCCTCTCGTTATAGGAAGGATGTGGAAGGTCTAGAGAGGGTGCAGAGGGAATTACCGAGATACAGCCTGGATTACATGGAAACATTAAGCGAGCTTTGGCTTTTCACTTTGAACTGAAGAAGGATGAGAGGCAACTTGATAGAGGTGTATAAGATTATGAAAGGCATAGATAGAGTAGACATCCAGCAACTTTTTCCCTGGGCAGCAATGGCCAATATCTGAAGAAACCCATTTTACCTGAATGGAGGAATGTTTAGTGGAGATATCAGAGGTAGGGTTTTTATTATACAGAGAGTGCAAGGTGCCTGGAATGCACGGCTGGGGTGGTCGTAGAGATTGATATAATAGGACCATTTAGAGACTCTTAGATATGCACATGGATGTAAGAGGGGCACCACAATAGAATAGCGGTTGGTGTTACGTTATTACAGCCCGGAGCAGCAGAATTCAGAGTTCAACTCTGGAGTCCTCTGTAAGGAGTTTGTGCAATCTCCCCATGTCCGCTTGGTTCCTCTGGGTGCTGAGGTTTCCTCCCGCAATCTAACCAGTTAGTATGTTAATGAGTCATTGTAAATTGCCCTGTGATTAGATTAGGGTTTAGTAGGTGGGTTGCTGGGTGCGACTGCCTGTTTTACACTATATTTCTGAATAAATAAAAATAAATAACCATTTATATAGGTTGGCACAACATCAAGGGCTGAACAACAGCGCGGTGCTGTATTCTATGTTAAGGTCTTGGAGCTCATCTGAAGAATTGGCCGTGGTGAAGTGCTCATCGAGATTTGAATCATTATCTGAATTGTAAGATTAAAATAGGCAGTTTTTACTAAGGCACATGATGCTTTTGGGAAAGAAGTGTGAAAAGATTGAACCATTGTGGATGGAATACCAAAATCATTACAGTATTTTTTAGGTAACTATTATCAATGTTAATAGGATCTGAACTATTGAGCTATTGGGGCAGAGCCATCTTGAGGTCAGAGCCTGGAAATGCAAGCTGGTTGTGGATTTCCTGATTACAATATCGGATTCTACTTTTCACGGTAACATTTTTTTTACCATAATTAGCATTAATGTTCATTATTGGAATCATATCTCGCAACAAGCATGACATATGACTCTTAACTTTTGAAATTAATTTTCTCAGATGGAATTTTCAATGCAATTTAAAGTGTATTGTTGGAATGCCTTTGATCTGAACAATCAGGACTAACTTTGAGTCGTGTTAATATGACTGCCTGGCTGATCAACTCTGCCTGAGTGTGTCAGCAGTGCTTCTCATTTAGCCCAGTAACTGATTTAAATTGTCCACAATGATCTTCCAAAATATCAGAATGCAGTTTTCCTGTTTTTTTTTATTGTGTCAGTCGGAACTGTAATAGGGATGGGCGAATGGTTAATTCTGGCTGAAACTTTTGGAGATGGAGCAGGGTTAATGTATTAATTCAATGTCCTATCATCAGAATAGAATAAATTTTACTCTATATTGACAGCATCTGCAGTACTTTATTTTTGGCCATCTTGGGGTAAAGCCACAGGTATCAGCTCTGTAGCACCACCAGACTCCACCACCACCTTATACCATGTCAATGAGAACTGCCTGGATTTCCCTCACTCTCTCCAATTGAGGTCATAAATGGGATAGAAACCTGGGCCATGGAGAGATTACCACTTCCACCCTCCCTTCTTCACAAAGTGAACCATTGCACGATGTGATACCACATTTTTCAGTGTCAGAATCAGACTCGTTTATTGTCACTGACATATGTCATGAAATTTGTTGTTTTGTGGCAGCAGTACAGTGGAAGACATGAAAAATTACTGTAAGTTACTATAAGAAATATAAAATAATTAAATATCATGGTCCATTCAGCGATATGGTGGATGGGAAGACGCTGTTCCTAAAAAGTTGAGTGTGGATCTTCAAGCTCCTGTACCTCCTCCCTGATGGTAGTAATGAGAGGAGATATGTCCTTGATGGTGAAGGTTCTTATTGATGGATGCCGCCTACATCCAATTTCTAATGCTTTAATTACATAAATTGAAGTACAGAAAAAAATCACCCATGAGATAACCATTAGAACCTAGCAATGCACTAGTTCACTGAACTTATATTCCACAAGCTACGCTGAACAAGTGGGGCACAAATCACCTACCAAGGATGACTGACATTGAAATATTTGATGCACTTCTTCGAAATCAGGTTCAATAAGCTACTAAGAGACAGATGCCAATATTGCAATACTTAACACGACGATTGTGCCAACAACGGGATTCTTCTCTTTCCTCCTTCACTGTCTTGGGTAATTTCTGTATAATTTATGTTCACTATGTTGTCTGAATCTACGTTACCGTGATGCAAGTTTTTCATGGTAGCTGTACCTCATCATACTTGTGCACATGACAATGGACTTGACTTAATCCCTGTTTGCTCACATTAGAGCTTTGCTTCTGAAATTTCCCCCATAGGTGCAGACTCTGAATGTGGGATAGTTACCTGGAACCCAGGCATGACCAGCTTTTTCAGTTCATCCTGTACAGCAACTGTTGAGGCATGATTCAACTGTAATGCCAACACATCTACACATAACAACAAGTTGTTTTTCAGTGCTGGGGCCAGTCCTGTAGTCTCCTATGGTTGGTTGTTCTTCAGTATTATTATGCTTCATGGAAATATCTGTGTGACCCAGTCAATTTCAGCATGGCTCTTCCTTGAGAATTTTCCCATCTTTTAGCTCTAAAGACAATGCATCATTAAATATTATGGTTGTCAATGTTCAGGAGCATAAATAAATCTTGATTTCTAGTTTTAAGATTTTCAGTTAACTAGAGCATTGGAATAATTTATCATATGGGTGACAGCATTACTGTGTAAAACTTTGGAAAGGAAGCGATTGGTGGTTAATGGAAGTGCATGTGATTCACTTTTATTGATGCAGGAATTGCGAGATTGATGGAACTGAATAATAGAGCTGATCCCATGAATTTGAAATGTACCCCTTATCACCAAGCCAACTAAATGCTTCAATGCCCTTTCAGTTATTTGTTTAAGCAGCTTGTCCTGTTGACGTCATGAAAATAGTTCCCTCTGCCCAGCACTGTCCTAGAACAGGAGCAATGACTGGTGGTAACCATGGTGCTGTTGGAATATGCTCTGTACAAAACAACATTCAGGATCTGTTGAAGTGAAAAAGATGGTTAAAAAAATGAGTTGATAGATGCCAAACTTGACAATTAAGACATGGACTTTTCCTTGTTGTTGCTGCATAGGGCAACATGAATACCACTGTCTTGTTTTGCTGGTGACAAAAGAGCTTTGGAAAATAGTTGATCTGGCTTTACTGTTCTCCTTTTTAAAAAGTAGAAACTACAGCAGTTTACTAAAAGTTTCATTTACATATGTATATGTATTTGCATAATTTGGGCAGAATTGCTGCTGCATATCTCCAGGGACCCAGGTTCCTTATCTGGATTTCTTAAATGAGACCAAATGGGTTTCCTTAGAGTCTCTGGTTTCTTCCCAAAGGTGTGCAGGTAAGTTAATTGACTATTGTAAATGACCTCTTAGAGTAGGTAAGTAGAAACAAAACAGAGGGCCATTGAACAGCAGGTGGAAGAGAAAGAGAGGGTGGGGAATAAATTGCAGGGGTACGAGGAAATAAGAAGAGGGGGAAAGAGATTGCTTTGCCAGCATATGTTCCTTTCTTCTGTGTTGCAATAAGTAATGCATGGCTGCTGTGGCTTATGTGATTTTCCATTTACTTTTTACCATTGCAATGTTCTAATCTTTCCTCCTCCTATTTTCTGCTTGCAAGGAGTTTCCCTGGCCCTCAGTAGCTCCACCACTGGAACCCTGCTTCTCACGGCCTGCCAGGCCAGCCAACCAGCGCCCACCATCGCGGTGGGCTTCACTCTCACCTTCTGCCTCACAGTCTTCATCCTCTGGGGATTTAGTTTGCATCGGTCAACCGAGTGAACCTCCTGCAACGGATCAAGAACATGACCCAGAGCACAAGCCTGCATAGTACACAAGATAATAACAAAAAACACTAATTCACAGTCCCAATGATCCTGTATGGCGGAAAATTCTACTCAACATTCAGTTATGAAGGATTCAACAAATCAGGAATGAACTGTTGTGTATCAAACCTATAATATAACTGCAGTGTCTGTGCTTAAGAATGAGAGTGCTATCCAGACAGACGGCTGGAAAGATAGCAGTTTCTTTGCTTGTAATGCAGTAGTTTATGAGTGTTTATTTTATTTAGCCATATTGTTTGGCAGACAAAGCGATTTGAAAGGTAGACTTTGAAGATACACTCCTCCCATCTGTCTGCTTTTCTATCAATGGGACTGGAACTGTGTGGTGAGGATTTTTTTTCCCACTGCAACCAGGTGACGTGCATTCAGTGTCATTTTCCTGGCAGCTGGAAATCTTGTGATTACAGTGCAGATCTCCTAAATAAGAATGGGTAGATATGGTTTCTATGTTCCCAGTGCTACCTGTTAGATATGTCTGAAACTGCAATTGGAATGAACTTTTCTGTGTTTTTAAGCTGGATAATTTGCTTCAGGTCCAACAGTGAGAAGACAAATGTTCATTGCCATCTTGTCAAAGATGCTCTGGCTGGCCACCAAGTTGCCCTGCAGTTATGACTTAATCACCCTACCATTCCTGATGGTTGAACAGAGCCATTGGACCCATTCACGTGTGGATCTTTTATCCAGTGGAAAAAAAATTATAATAAATGCAAAAAAGTATTTTAAGGTATCACAATAAAAAAAAACATTATATCTACACAATCTTGTAATTCATTGCTTACGGTAGCTTCACAGTATTACCTTACGGCATTGCACGCCTCAGTAGGATGGCTATGGTGCCAAGGTTTTTGTTTGTAAAATGTGTGCTATCCAAAAGAGGAAGGTTCTAGAGAAATTGAAGGGGTTGGAGTGGTCTCTCAGTAATTTGGGCTGCCTTTCTTTTACATTGCACTGTATTGGTTTCCATGTAAAATAGTCCTAATTATATTCTTTTAAAAAACACATTAGTTTTTATTTTACTATTGATGCCAGTGTGATTTTGTAAAGTGCTTCATATGGATTGAAGCTTTAGTTTTAATGACACAGAGTTTACGGTGCTCTCAAGTAAAGCAAGTAAACCCAGGTTTAGGGACAAGAAAAGAAATTATATTGAATAGAGTTTAATTTTTTTTTTTGCTAGAGCATAAAGCAAAAAAGAAGAATGATAAGGACAGTCTTAATAAGTTAGTTAAATGATGGTACAATACTTGACTTGCATGCCATTGGGTCCATAGCACTTTAGTGCATGTATATAGCTACTGTACCCCAATATCACAAAAATGAACAAAACAACAAAGAATCCACTGTTACGATGTTGTGAGGTTAATCATGTACTGTATTTTAATTATTGGTGTTTCTTGCATTAACTAAGGAGAAAGCATTTTTAACTAAATTATTGTAACAGTTCAACTGTCTGTGTACAGTATTGATAATTTTTGGAAAATATTGAGATATTGTTCAAACTTAATATTGTAATGAATGTCTTTAGGGTTCAGTGTAAGACAATTTACCCATAAATAAAAGTTCAAATTTCCAACACCTGATTTTGCTTCTCAAATCCTTTTAGAGAGAAACAATGCCTGGTTCATCTTTGCAAGTTGACATGTGTCTAGGTGTGAGAGTTTGATTGTGTGTGTCAGAATGAGAAAGTGCATGGTTCTTTGTATGAAAGAATGTGTTGTGGTTGAGTGTGCATGCAAAAGTTTATGCATCTGGCTTTGTGTGAGACTTATCCTGAAATCCATCTAGGAATATGGAAGAAAGAATATGGATCAGGATATTCTAGGGTTATCTCTAGTCAATTGCCTTAGTACTACCTTCTACAATTTATTTTTTTTATGAATTGTGTACATGTTGCTAAGTGCCCATGATGCTGCTACACACGTCTTTTACTGCATACGTGTACTTGTATTTGACAATCAATTAAACCATGACTTTAGATAAGTCAACACACTACCCACAATACATACTGCTCATTTCCATCTGCAGATACTGCCTGACTACTGAATTCTTCTAGCAGTTTGTTTTTTTTTCCATTATTCCTGTTATTTTGTAATCAAATGCCTTTTTGGAACAAATCTCATGTCTTCCCAGTTGTTGGATGTTATGTTCACAAAAGAAACTGTTGTTCCCTGTTTACACAGTCCTAGCTCCGACTCCGTGTGAACCACAAGAGAATTAAGATCACCAGACCTGATAACATTCCCAGTCTCTGGCACAATGGTTTATGCCAAATGAGAAAATAAGCAAAAATTGGTCAGGAGACTTTGAAATCTGCCAGTTTCCCAAAATTTTAACATGTTGAGTCTCAATACAAACTGACAGGATGTAAAAACAATGTGGCTTTCTTTTATTATTCATGTGGCAAGCCACTTTTTTGTAAATTTGATCTTCTTCTAGGGAGTCATTATCATATAGGATAAAAACAGGCCCTTCGGCCCAACTGTTACAAGCCAGCCAAGGTACCCATCTAAACTAGTCTCATTTGCCCACATTGGTTGATAGTCCTCAAACTATTTGCCACTTGAAGAATCTGTCATTTTTCTCTCAGGCACCACATCCTTACAGAATTCCTGGTTCAGCTTCCAGTCACCTTCATTCTAATCTTTCCCAATATTGTATCATTCAACCACAGGGGATGCAATAGACCCCAAGATACTTAATTACTCCCACACAATACTCCAGGCCCGCAATTACGATTCCTCAAGACACAGCAATTTATTCCCATAATGGAGAGATATGCAAGAGGCAGCTGGAAATGCCCTGTGGGTCAAGCAGTGTCTGTGAGGGAAAAGGACTGTCTACATTTTTGGTCACAACCCTGCATTGGGACCTGAAAAGGGCAACGGACAAGCAGAGAAATGTTTGTATATACATTCAAACGGTTGCTTTTTAATTTAAGAGGGGAAGGAACATTGTCCATGGCCTTCAACACATTCCTGCCAACAAATTGAATTACACCACATCTAGGCTGAGGGGAAGTTCCCAGTTGAAGCATTTTTGGGGAGAAAGTTGTGCGCAGTGTTGGATGTGATGATTGTAACAACATAACATCTTGAAACAGCAGATGATTAGGTGTACAAAGACAGCCATATCAATCTTGGTTAACATACAAAATCATTCAAGCTCAGAGCTGCAGTGTGGACCACACAGTCTCACAATGGGTAAACCCCCATGTACCAGGTCAGATTGCCAAATGAATGGGGAAAGTGCTCTACAGAGTTATCACAGAAGGACATCACTGGCATTCCCACATCAATCAGTTGCAGCCATGTGCTCCTGAAGGCTCTGTGAAAATGCTGTCCCTCATGTCCCCTGTAAATCTTTCCCCTCTCACCTTGTGCCTATTTTTGAACTCCCCTGCCCGAGGAAAATGACTGCGATCATACACCTTATCTATTACCCTCATAATTCTATAAACCTCTAAGGTCACCCCTCTGCCTTCTAGAATCCTCTCAGAGACTGCAGAGTGCTGATATACCTAAACAATTTCCAAAGTGCAAATCATAGGCTCCAACATTTCCAAAATCACATTCAAGATGAAAAGGAAACATAAAAGACATAAGTAGTGAAATATATGGTTTCATGATCTATTCAGAAGATGTTGCCCAAAGGAGCATTATACTGAGGTGCCATCCTAACCAGAAGTTCCATTCCGAATCAACCCTCGGTTCAAATCCAACATGTAATAACCTTCACGAGGGAGATGTTACAGCGAGACAGAACATTCAGCACCCAGTGGTCAGCTGAAACCAATCCCAGCCTCACTGATAGGTCGATATCCCAACCAAGGACTCACTTGTTCTGGGGTAAACCATTTAAGTAGTCATACTGGAGAGTGAGAGTTTGGGTTGAGTTTTGAGACTGACGTAGTTTTACCGAATAAAGGGTTGTTTTGAATTCCAGCTTGTTCTATTGTCTGGCTATGGATCTCCTCAGTATTTATAGGCAAGCGAGCACCATGTTATCTAAGGCCTGAAGTCCATACAAGCCACATGCATCACGCTGTCCTTATCAGCTTTCTTGGTCACCTCAAATATTTCAATCAAGTTCCTAAAATATGATCTTTCATACACAAAGCCATGTGACTAATTAACCTCCATCTCTTCGGACGTACATATATATTTATCCCTCAGAATCCTCTCCAGTAATTTACCCACCAAGGATGTTAGACTTACTTGTCTATGGTTCGCAGGTTTTTCTTTGCCACCCTTCTTAAATAAAGGCACTACATTTGCTACCCACCAGTCTACCAGCACCTCGCCAATATCTAACAATGATGCAAATATCTCAGTCAGCACCCCTGCAATTTCTTCAGTAGTCTCCCAAAGTGTTCTTTGATAACATGGTCAGGTCCAGGAGTTTTGTCTACTTTCATACAAGACCATGAGATATGAGAGCAGAATTAGGCCATTTGACACATCAAGTCTGCTCCACCATTTTATCATGCCTTATCCACTTTCCTCTCAGACCCCATCTCCTGCCTTCTCCCCTTCTCCCCATATCCCTTCATGCCCCAACTAATCAAGAATCTATCAGCCTCTGCCTTAAATATACATAAAGACTTGGCCTCCACAGCTGCCTGTGACAATGAATTCCACAGTTGCAAGACTCTGGCTAAAGAAATTTCTCCTCATCTCCATTCTAAATGTTTTTTTTAAAGAATCCAACACCTCCTGTACTGTAATGTGGACTATCCCCAAGACCTCCCTATTTACTTTGGACAGAAACAAACAGGTAACATTTTGGGCTGAAACCCTTCATTGGGATGTCTGCATCACAAAAAAAGAAGAAGACATCAAATCCTTCAGGTCTTTCTCAACAGTAAAAATGGGAGAAGTATTCATTAAGGACCTTGCCCATCTGCTGCAGCACCACACCAAGGTGTCCTCTTTAGTCAATCAGAGGCCTTAAAGACTTAGTTTTCCCTTGTACTCTCTCAATGTGATGTTGTGATGAAATGATTTGTACAAATGGCAAGCAAAACTAAGTTTTTTCACTGTACTTCAGTATATGTGACAAGAAACAAATCTACCAATTTTATACTTTACATTTAGCAAGTTGGACATAGTGTGGGAAACAGTTAAGGAGATTATAGTACTGAATCAATTGCCCCCTAGAATGGGCAAATTTGAAGTCAGAGATGCAAGTATTGGATAAACCCAGGAGTTCATACGGGGATATTTCCATGATCAAACTCTAAAATGCAAGCAAAAGACTTCCGTGGGAAATACAACAAAAATCTTGTTTCTGTCTGTTACAACCAGAAAGGCAAATATTGTTTGCTCTTTGTTCGACCCCGGACTGAGCCCACACTTGAGCCTCAAGCTGGTACAGATCACAAAGGAAAACAATGTTATTACATCTACCCATTGTCTGTCACTGTTAGAGCTAGCCAGTTAGTCCCAATCCTCTTTTCCCTTACTCTTGCAACCAATTTCTCTTTAGTCAACTCCCTTTTAAAGTTACTATGAAACTTGCTTCCTAAATTTTGAACAATGCATTCCAGATGACAAGAAACCTTATGCCAGGACAGAGGGCGTGAACACCTTCCAGTTGCACCAGTACTTACCCACCAATTCAATTCTGTATCTTTGTGCTCAGAGCATAATATTTGCCTGTGCACTCAATGATGTTGCATTATGATTCAGGCTTCCTTGTGTTGTCCAGGATATGAGAATTTGAATCCAGGTTTAGAAACATTACTAATAACCAGTGTAGCATGGATGAGCAGCTAACAATAGGCAATGACAATGATATTAGGCTGATAATATGAACAAAGAAATAGTTGTCAAATTGAGGAAAGCAATGAGATGGCCTACAGAACAACAAACACAAAGTGCTGGAGGAACCCAGAGGGTCAGGCAGTATCTATGAAGGGAAATGAACAACCGATGAATCAGCCCAAAATGTCATCTCTTCATTTCCTTCCATTGGTGCTGTCTGATCAGCAGAGTTCCTCCAGCATTCTATGCGTTGCTCAAGATTTCCAGCACCTGCAGAATCTCGCGTATCCCCTAGATGGTTTATAGGTTTATGCACTGGACTAGGCCAAGACTTTACCAGCACAGTAGCAAAACATCTGCAAGTAATACACATTAAAAAAATATAAATACTAGCTCTCTTGAGAGCTTCTACAAGAGTTGCAATATAACTTTCAGGAACCAAGTATTCAAAGCCCCTAGTGTAGTTATGTTAGGACACAGAAATAATCCACAACATCGAGAATCAGGACATACTCTGGCCTCTGTCCTTCCTCTAGAAAACTCAGCTGTTCCATTTACAAATAGGATAAATAACATTTCCTCTCACAATAAACAACATGTTTAACTTTCCTTCTTCATTCTAAATGATGCAATAGAATCCACAGATTCTCTGCTTCTTTCACAACACTACCATTGCTAGAGAGGGTGCAGAAAATTTTTACAAGAATGTTGCCAGAAATGGAAGACATATTTTGCAGGAGACTGAATAGGTTGTGACTGTTGTTGCCAGAGTGGAGGTGGTAAGAGGGGTGACCTTAGAGGTTTATAGAATTATGAGGGTAATAGATAAGGTGTATGATCGCAGTCATTTTCCTCGGGCAGGGGAGTTCAAAAATAGGCACAAGGTGAGAGGGGAAAGATTTACAGGGGACATGAGGGACAGCATTTTCACACAGAGGGTTGTGGGTATACAGAACCAAGTACCAGAAGAAGTGATCGAGATGAGTACAGTTACAAAGTTTAAAAGATATCTAGACAGGCATATGTGTAGGGATGTGCTCCAATGAGACTTGATCTGGAAGAGAGCTTGTCAGCATAAATATGATGGGCCAAAAGGCCTGTCTCTGTACATGTCCATGCCATTGACACAATTTTCCCCAGTACTCGATACTACTAAATCTCATCTGAACAGCTGTTAATCGTACAACTCTCAGAACTCCCGGCATCATCTCACCCTACGTAACTGAAGCACAATTTCCTTACTTACTGCTTTCATTTCCTCTCACAATAAACAACATGTTTAACTTTCCCTCTTCATTCTACATGATGCAATAGAATCCACAGATCCTCTGCTTCTTAGCCTCACTAAATCTCCTCCAATGCACACTCATTTATCTAGCTAGCTTGTTTCCCCTATCCTCTCCTCTGCCTGGATCCACCTGCCAACTATTCCCTCTCCACATGTCTCCACCAATCTTCTACCAGCCTCTGAAACACCACTGTTATCTGGTCCAATCTGCCCATCATCCCATCCCCACCTCATTCTACCTATTATGTAGCAGTCTCCATCTCATTCCTCTACATACTACTACAATGGCAGATTTTCCTCCTCAGTTTCTCCAATCCACTGCTTTTGCCTCCACAAATTGCAGTGTAGATTGGTGAAAGGCTTACAATCATACAGCTTTAGGGGAATTTTATTCTGGCTGAGCTTTTAACAATAGCATCTTTTTCCATTTCATTCACTGCCAAGACAGAAGATGGCTTTGGAACAAAGGAATGCCATAAATCATTTGATGAAATCTCAAGCCCACACAAAGATCAGAGGGAGTATGTTGGTCTAACAGTGAAACATCAGCAAGGCTCATTAAAGTGATCAGTATGAGACACCTTTGATTTGAGCAGATAGATTAAGATCAGACATCACAAAGAAATATACAGTAGCTCTGCTTTAGATAAATAACCAGTAGCTTTCTTGTCTATGGATGGAAAATTAAATATTTTGGATGTATAATATGTTGAGATATTTAACAAGACAGTGTTCCAATCTATATAACTGTTGTGGATAACTTGATAATCCCTCAGGAATATTACCACACAAGATGGATATTTGATATCAAATCCGCCAGGGGGTTAAATTATTTTTTAAGTGCATCATTGTTAAAAGTGGAAACGTGACAGAGACTGCCAACCACCGCACACATAGCCAACTCTTAGCAGACAGACATCTCACAAGTGTGAGAACTAATTGGAGTTCAAGAAGCACGAAGAAATGTGAACAGACTGAGACCCCAATCTTTCAAATGGGATTTTCATTGTTTGAAATGTGTCATAGCTTGCAGCCATGAACAATATGTGCAAAACCACTATATGG
Organism: Mobula birostris; assembly: GCF_030028105.1. Classification (NCBI taxonomy): domain Eukaryota; kingdom Metazoa; phylum Chordata; class Chondrichthyes; order Myliobatiformes; family Myliobatidae; genus Mobula; species Mobula birostris. The sequence goes on along the minus strand of NC_092370.1, from coordinate 90,698,420 downwards.
AACATTTTCCCTGCACCTATCAGAATCATTGGGCCCAATTATATGCAATTAATCTGCATTATTTTATACTGAGAGTACCGTCATATCCACAGGCCAGTTAGCTTATATTTGAACCAAAAAAAAAATATATATATATATAAAAGCTATGCAAGGAAATGTTTGAAGAATGTTTTAGCAAAGACAATGAGAAACAACTCGATAGGTGTACAAGATGGTAATATGCATAGATAGAGCAGGCAGCCAGCAACTTTTTCCCCCCGTGCAAAAACGGCTAAAACAAGGGGAAATAATCTTAAGGCGATTGAAGTATTGGGCTGTGTCAGAGGTAGATTCCCCCCCCCCCCAACCCCTGACAGAATGCCAAGTGCATGGAACACTGCCAGGGGTGGTAGTAGAGACAGACAGCTACATTAGGGACATTTAAGGGTCCAGATAGGCACATGGATGAAATTTTAAAAATGAGGGGTTATTTGGGAGGAAAGGGTTATATTGATTTTGGAGTAGGTTAAAGGGTCGGCACATCAGGGGCTGAAGGTCTTGTACCAGGCTATACTATTCAATGATCATGTTCTATAAACCTTAGAATGTCCATAACTCAACCTCAACCCGTCTTACCTTACAAATTGATAGCAAGAGTTCAATTTGAAAATCTCATGTGCCTGATTAGAATGGGCCATTTGAGAACTTGCCTAGCTGGATGCTGACAAATTGCTGTCCCTGTTTGGAGAATCAGATGCAAGGGTATTAGTTTCATTAAAAGAAAGCAACTATTTAGGACTGAAATAACCTTTGGAACTCTCTGTCCCAGGCACATTGGTCTTGGGATTAGAGGAAGAAAATAGACAGGGTAGGAGATCAGCTAAGATCAGCTAACAGCATAGCCCAATCAATGAGGAAAATGGCCTACTCTTGCTCTAATGCCCAATACTACATGCCTAGAAGTTGTCCTATTCTCTAAAAAGTCAGCATACCTCAGGAAGAGTTGGTCATTTTCAAACTTTAGTATATTCTCAGATTCATTCTTCTATATAAATTCTCTCCTGAATACAAAACAAAAGAACACTCACTGCTTTATTTCACAGGAAAATAAAGCACTTGTTTGAATTGACACAACTGATCTTTGTGCAGCAGTACATAGTCATAGTCATACTTATTGTTCCCGGGGGAGGTTAGTTTTCGTTACAGTGGCACCATAAATAATAAATAGTAATAGAACCATAAATAGTTAAATAGTAATATGTAAATTATGCCAGTAAATTATGAAATAAGTCCAGGACCAGCCTATCGGCTCAGGGTGTCTGACCCTCCAAGGGGGGAGTTGTAAAGTTTGATGGCCACAGACAGGAATAACTTCCTATGACGCTCTGTGCTGCATCTCGGAGGAATGAGTCTCTGGCTGAATGTACTCCTGTGCCCACCCAGTACATTATGTAGTGGATGGGAGACATTGACCAAGGTGGCATGCAACTTAGACAGCATCCTCTTTTCAGACACCACCATCAGAGAGTCCAGTTCCATCCCCACAACATCACTGGCCTTACGAATGGGTTTGTTGATTCTGTTGGTGTCTGCCACCCTCAGCCTGCTGCCCCAGCACACAACAGCAAACATGATAGCACTGGCCACCACAGGCTCGTAGAACATCCTCAGCATCGTCCGGCAGATGTTAAATGACCTCAGTCTCCTCAGGAAATAGAGACGGCTCTGACCCTTCTTGTAGACAGCCTCAGTGTTCTTAGACCAGTCCAGTTTATTGTCAATTCATATCCCCAGGTATTTGTAATCCTCCACCATGTCCACACTGACCCTCTGGATGGAAACAGTGGTCACTGGTTTTTAAGCTCTCCTCAGATCTACCACCAGCACCTTAGTCTTTTTCACATTAAGCTGCAGATAATTCTGCTCACACCATGTGACAAAGTTTCCTACCGTACATTACCTACAAAGTAATGAATCAATAGATGACTCATCACAGACCCAAAAAAAACAGGTGATATGTCTTCTTACATTGGAGATCACCAGACTAGGGACAAACCATCATGCACCCCCATGTCTCCCGATGATCCTTTGGGATCAGTATCTGAAGATGATGTGGCTGGCTGCCTTTAAGAGGAAAGCAAGGAAAGCATCCGGTCCAGACGGAGTACCCGGCTGAATACTGAAGATCTGTGCCGACCAACCGGCTGGTGTATTCACAGGCATCTTCAACCTCTCACTCTGGCAGTGAGAGATATCCACCTGCTTCAAGCAGACTTCAACCATACCAGTGCCCTAGAAGAGTGTGGTAACCTGTCTAAATGACTATCACCCAGTGGCACTTTCATGCAGTGATGAAGCATTTTGAGAGGCTGGTGTTGAAGCATATCGGTTCCTGTCTGAAGCAACAAAAGCAACAGATCTGTAGCAGATGCCATCTCATTGGCTCCTCACACAACTCTGGAACGTCTGGACAGCAAAGATGCATACATCAGCATGCTCTTTATTGATTACAGCTCAGCATTTAACACCATCATCTCCCTCTAAACAAATCAGTGAACTCCAAGACCTGGGCCTCTATACCCCCTTGTGCAATTGGGTCCTGGATTTCCTCACTTGTAAAGCCCAATCAGTTTGGACTGACAAAAACATCTCCTCCACAATCTCCATCAGCACAGGAGTACCACAGGGATGTGTACTTGGCCCCCTGCCCTACTTGCTTTACACCCAAGTACAGCTCCAATACCACATACAAGTTTGCTGATGACACCACCGTTGTGGGTTGTATCAAAGGGGGTGATGAATCAGAATACAGGAGGGAGATTGAAAACTTGGCTAAGTGGTGTAATAACAAGCTCTCACTCAATGTCAATAAGACCAAGGAACTAATTATAGACTTCCGAAGACGGAAAACAGACGTCCATGAGCCAGTAATCATCGGAGGATCAGAGGTGGAGAAGGCCAGTAAATTTAAATTCCTGGGTGTCACTATCTCAGAGAACCTGTCCTAGACCCATCATATAAATATTATTGTGAAGAAAGCACAACAGCACCTCTACTTCTCACGAGTCTGCAGTGATTCAGCATGTCATTAAAAACCTTGACAACCTTCTATAGATGTGTGGTGGAAAGTTTGTTGACTGGCTGCAATATGGCCTGGTATGGGAACACCAATACTTTTGAGCAGAAAATCCTACAAAAGATAGTGGATTCGGCCCAGTACATCACAGGTAAAACTCTCCCAACCATTGAGCACATTTACATGAAACGTTGTCATAGAAATTCAGCATTCAAAGATCCTCACCACCAGGCTATGCTCTTTACTTGCTGCTGCCATCAGGGAGAAGGGTCAAATGCCTCAGGACTCAAATCACCAGGGTCAAAAAGAGTTACTACCCCTCAACCATCAGGCTCTTGAACACTATGATGTTTTGGCTACTACAGAGACTTGGATGGTGCAGGGGCAGGAATGGCTACTTCAAGTGCCAGGCTTTAGATGTTTCAGAAAGGACAGGGAGGCAGGCAAAAGAGGTGGGGGTGTGGCATGGTTGATCAGAGATAGTGTCACGGCTGCAGAAAAGGAGGAAGTCATGGAGGGGATCTCTACGGAGTCTCTGTGGGTGGATGCTCGGAATACAAAGGGGGTCAATAACTCTACTGCGTGTTTTTTATAGACCACCCAATAGTAACAGGGACATCAAGGAGCAGATAGGGAGACAGATTCTGCAATGGTGTACTTATAACAGGGTTGTTTTGGTGGGAGATTATAATTTCCCAAATATTAGAACATAGAACATAGAACAGTACAGCACAGTACAGGCCCTTCGGCCCACAATGTTGCGCCGACCCTCAAACCCTGCCTCCCATATAAGCCCCCACCTTAAATTCTTCCATATACCTGTCTAGTAGTCTCTTAAACTTCACTGGTGTATCTGCCTCCACCACTGACTCAGGCAGTGCATTCCACGCACCAACCACTCTCTGAGTAAAAAACCTTCCTCTAATATCCCCCTTGAACTTCCCACCCCTTACCTTAAAGCCATGTCCTCTTGCATTGAGCAGTGGTGCCCTGGGGAAGAGGCGCTGGCTATCCATTCTATCTATTCCTCTTATTATCTTGTACACCTCTATCATGTCTCCTCTCATCCTCCTTCTCTCCAAAGAGTAAAGCCCTAGCTCCCTTAATCTCTGATCACAATGCACACTTTCTAAACCAGGCAGCATCCTGGTAAATCTCCTCTGTACCCTTTCCAATGCTTCCACATCCTTCCTATAGTGAGGTGACCAGAACTGGACACAGTACTCCAAGTGTGGCCTAACCAGAGTTTTATAGAGCTGCATCATTACATCGCGACTCTTAAACTCTATCCCTCGACTTATGAAAGCTAACACCCCATAAGCTTTCTTAACTACCCTATCCACCTGTGAGGCAACTTTCAGGGATCTGTGGACATGTACCCCGAGATCCCTCTGCTCCTCCACACTACCAAGTATCCTGCCATTTACTTTGTACTCTGCCTTGGAGTTTGTCCTTCCAAAGTGTACCACCTCACACTTTTCCAGGCTGAACTCCATCTGCCACTTCTCAGCCCACTTCTGCATCCTATCAATGTCTCTCTGCAATCTTTGACAATCCTCTACACTATCTACAACACCACCAACCTTTGTGTCGTCTGCAAACTTGCCAACCCACCTTTCTACCTCAACATCCAGGTCATTAATAAAAATAACGAAAAGTAGAGGTCCCAGAACAGATTCTTGTGGGACACCACTAGTCACAATCCTCCAATCTGAATGTACTCCTTCCAACACCACCCTCTGCCTTCTGCAGGCAAGCCAATTCTGAATCCACCTGGCCAAACTTCCCTGGATCCCATGCCTTCTGACTTTCTGAATAAGCCTACCATGTGGAACCTTGTCAAATGCCTTACTAAAATCCATATAGATCACATCCACTGCACTACCCTCATCTATATGCCTGGTCACCTCCTCAAAGAACTCTATCAGGCTTGTTAGACACGATCTGCCCTTCACAAAGCCATGCTGACTGTCCCTGATCAGACCATGATTCTCTAAATACCCATAGATCCTATCTCTAAGAATCTTTTCCAACAGCTATCCCACCACAGACGTAAGGCTCACAGGTCTATAATTACCCAGACTATCCCTACTACCTTTTGTGAACAAGGGGACAACATTCACCTCCCCTCAATCCTCCAGTACCATTCCCATGGACAATGAGGACATAAAGATCCTAGCCAGAGGCTCAGCAATCTCTTCCCTCGTCTCATGGAGCAGCCTGGGGAAAATTCCGTCAGGCCCCAGGGACTTATCTGTCTTAATGTATTTTAACAACTCCAACACCTCCTCTCCCTTAATATCAACATGCTCCAAAACATCAACCTTTCTCATATTGTCCTCACCATCATCAAGTTCCCTCTCATTGGTGAATACTGAAGAGAAGTATTCATTGAGTATTTTTTCAAGTATTTTTTCTTCACATAATTGAAGAATGCCTTGGGGTTTTCCTTTACCCTACTCGCCAAGGCCTTCTCATGCCCCCTTCTTGCTCTTCTCAGCCCCTTCTTAGGCTCCTTTCTTGCTTCCCTATATTCCTCAATAGACCCATCTGATCCTTGCTTCCTAAACCTCATGTATGCTGCCTTCTTCCACCTGACCTGACTAGATTTTCCACCTCACTTGATTGGCATCTCCCTAGAGTGAGGGGTTTAGATGGGGTAGAGTTTGTTAGGCGTGTTCAGGATGGTTTCTTGACACAATATGTAGATAAGCCAACAACAAGAGAGGCTGTACTTGATCTGGTATTGGGAAATGAACCTGATCAGGTGTCAGATCTCTCAGTGCGAGAGCATTTTGGAGATAGTGATCACAATTCTCTTTACCATAGCATTGCAGAGGGACAGGAACAGACAAGTTAGAGAAACGTTTAATTGGAGTAAGGGGAAATATGAGGCTAGCAGGCAGGAACTTGGAAGCATAAACCAGAAACAGATGTTCTCAGGGAAACATACGGAAGAAATGTGTCAAATGTTCAGGGGATATTTGCGTGGGGTTCTGCATAGATACATTACAATGAGACAGGGAAAGGATGGTAGGGTCCAGGAACCATGGTGAACAAAAACTGTTGTAAATCTAGTCAAGAAGAAAAGTAGAGCTTACGAAAGCTTCAAAAAGCTAGGTAATGATAGAGAGCTAAAAGATTATAAGGCTAGCAGAAAGGAGCTCAAGAAAGAAATTAGAAGAGCCGGAAGGGGCCATGACAAGGCCTTGGCGGACAGGATTAAGGAAAACCCCAAGGCATTCTACAAGTATGTGAAGAGCAAGAGGATAAGACGTGAGAGAACAGGACCAATCAAGTATGACAGTGGAAAAGTGAGTATGGAACCGGTGGAGATAGCAGAGGTACTTAATGAGTACTTTGCATCAGTATTCACTACGGAAAAGGATCTTGGTGATTGTAGGGATAACTTACAGCGGACCGAAAAGTTTGAGTGTGTAGGTATTAAGAAAGAGGATGTGCAGGAGCTTTTGGAAAGCATCAAGTTGGATAAGTCACCGGGACCAGATGAGATGTACCCCAGGCTACTGTGGGAGGTGAGGGAGGAGATTGCTGAGCCTCTGGCGATGATCTTTGCATCATCAATGGGGACAGGAGAAGTTCCGGAGGATTGGAGGGTTGCGGATGTTGTTCCATTATTCAAGAAAGGGAGTAGAGATAGCCCAGGAAATTATAGACCAGTGAGTCTTACTTCAGTGGTTGGTAAGTTGATGGAGAAGATCCTGAGCGGCAGGATTTATGAACATTTGGAGAGGCATAATGTGATTAGGAATAGTCAGCATTGCTTTGTCAAAGGCAAATCGTGCCTTACGAGCCTGATTGAATTTTTTGAGGTTGCACATTGATGAAGGTAGTGCCGTAGATGTAGTGTATATGGATTTTAGCAAGGCATTTGATCAGGAACCCCATGCAAGGCTTATTGAGAAAGTAAGGAGGCATGGGATCCAAGGGGAACTTGCTTTGTGGATCCAGAACTGGCTTGCTCACAGAGGGCAAAGAGTGGTTGTAGACGGGTCATATTCTCCATGGAGGTCAGTGACCAGTGGTGTGCCTCAGGGATCTGTTCTGGGACCCCTATACTCTTTGTGATTTTTATAAATGACCTGGATGAGGAAGTGGAGGGATTGGTTAGTAAATTTGCTGATAACACAAAGCTTGGGGGTGTTGTGGATAGTGTGGAGGGCTATCAAAGGTTACAGTGGGACATTGATAGGATGCAAAACTGGGTTGAGAAGCGGCAGATGGAGATCAACCCATATAAGTGTGAGGTGGTTCATTTTGGTAGGTCAAATATGATGGCAGGATATAGTATTAGTGGTAAGACTCTTGGCAGTGTGGAGGATCAGAGGGATCTTGGGGTCCAAGTCCATAGGACACTCAAAGCTGCTGCGTAGATTGACTGTGTGGTTAAGGTGGCTTATGGTTTAGTGGCCTTCATCAACCGTGGGATTGAGTTTAAGAGTTGAGAGGTAATGTTGCAGCTATACAGGACCCTGGTCAGACTCCACTTGGAGTACTATGCTCAATTCTGGTCACCTCACTGCAGGAAGGACTGGAAAGGGTGCAGAGGAGATTTACAAGGATGTTGCCTGGATTGGAGAGCATGCCTTATGAGAATACATTGAGTCAACTCGGCCTTTTTTCCTTGGAGCGACAGAGGATGAGAGGTGACCTGATAGAGGTACATTATCTTTAATGAGAGGCATTGATCGTGTGGATAGTCAGAGGCTATTTCCCAGGGCTGATATGGCTTTCACAAGAGGGCATATTTTTAAGGTGCTTGGAAATAGGTACAGATGAGATGTCAGGGGTAAGTTTTTTATGCAGAGAGTGATGAGTGTGTGGAATTGGCTGCTGGCGGCGGTGGTGGAAGCGGAATCGATAGGGTCTTTTAAGAGACTCTTGGATAGGTACATGGAGCTTAGAAAGATAGAGGGCTATGGGTAAGCCTAGTTAGTTCTAAGGTAAGGACATGGTCGGCACAGCTTTGTGGGCCGGAGGGCCTGTATTGTACTGTAGGTTTTCTATGTTTCTAATAAAGGGGATAACTACACTTTATTTATTTACATCTGCATTTGCACAGTTTGTTTACAGTTCCTGATGTTTGCAGTTACTGTTCTATATACTTGCTCAGTGCCTGCAGAAAAAGGATGTGCATGCAATCTGATAATAAAGTTTACTTTGGGTGTTATTGTTACGTAACCAGCAGCAATGAATATTAATCGAGACTGGTTATATAAAAACAACCAAACGTTTATTAAACACGTATAAACGATAAGGAAAAATAAAACAAAGGAAAACTTTAACCGGAGGTTAACAGGTACACAGCCGTTCACCAGCTCCACTCAGCTCTGGTTCTTAAAGCGTTAAATGCGAAACCAGTTCTTAAAGTGATACAGTCAGATATAGTTCTTAAAGCGATAACTTCGGAAGTCCAACAGTTTTACACATTCAATTGGGAGAGATTTCTCTGGAGAAGGATTTCTTCACCGACACACCTTTACTGCCGGTTCTGTCCACAGGATTCACGATGCCGAAAATAAACAGTTTAAATTGACTGACCTTAAATTCCTTTTAGAGAGAGAGCACCTTTTTGCATGAACTCATTGCGCTTTTGCAAGAGTTATCTCAATGCAGGTTCTCTCCAACGAAGACTCAATAAGGTCGATTTTTTATTAAACTGCCAAACAATGCCGACTTCTCTCGATCCCTCAGTTCAATGAATTCTTCACTCTCCCTTCAAAACTGTCGGAATTGAGTAAATTGGCACTTCCAGCCACAAATTCCCAGTCCAATAATACAAATCTTGTAAGAGAACGCACCTTCCGTTTTAAAAATGAAACTGCGTCACAAAAACAAACGCAACAGAAACGGAGGCACAACACGTTCTACCTGGAAATCTACAAACTCAAAAACCTACTGCGTCACCTGAGTCGACCCTTATATAGTCACGGGGCACATGTCATCACGTGACCTCACATCGGCAGGAAAATCACATCAGCTGACCTTCAAAAGACCATTACATCATTCTCACAAAAAAAAACAGATCTCCTTGAGCATGTAACATTATAAACAAAATTGCTGGAGATTTCTATTGTCTGACTAGCATGCTAACAACAATAGATCAATACTTTGACCATTAATACAACTTTAAGTTCCCTGGCCCCCACTGCTTTATTTTCACCATGGATGTCCGGTCCCCATATACTTCCATCCCCCACCAGGAAGGTCTCAAAGCTCTCCGCTTCTTTTTTTCGATTCCAGACCTAATAAGTTCCCCTCTACCACCACTCTCCTCCATCTAGCGGAATTAGTCCTTACTCTTAATAATTTCTCCTTTGGCTCCTCCCACTTCCTCCAAACTAAAGGTGTAGCCATGGGCACCCGTATGGGTCCCAGCTATGCCTGCCTTTTTGTTGGCTTTGTGGAGCAATCCATGTTCCAAGCCTATATCGGTATCTGTCCCCCACTTTTCCTTCGCTACATCGATAACTGCATTGGCTCTGCTTCCTGCACGCATGCTGAGCTCGTTGACTTCATTAACTTTGCCTCCAATTTTCACCCTGCCCTCAAGTTTACCTGGTCCATTTCCGACACCTCCCTCCCCTTTCTAGATCTTTCTGTCTCTATCTCTGGAGACAGCTTATCTACTGATGTCTACTATAAGCCTACGGACTCTCACAGCTATCTGGACTATTCCTCTTCTTACCCTGTCTCTTGCAAAAACGCCATCCCCTTCTCGCAATTCCTTTGTCTCCGCCGCATCTGCTCTCAGGATGAGGCTTTTCATTCTAGGACGAGGGAGATGTCTTCCTTTTTTAAAGAAAGGGGCTTCCCTTCCTCCACCATCAACTCTGCTCTCAAGCGCATCTCTCTCATTTCACGCACATCTGTTCTCACCCCATCCTCCCACCACCCCACTAGGAATAGGGTTCCCCTTGTCCTCACCTACCACCCCACCAGCCTCCGGGTCCAACATGTAATTCTCTGTAACTTCCGCCACCTCCAACGGGATCCCACCACTAAGCACATCTTTCCCTCCCCCCCCCCCGCTTTCCACAGGGATCGCTCCCTACGCGACTCCCTTGTCCGTTCATCCCCCCAATCCCTCCCCACCAATCTCCCTCCTGGCACTTATCCTTGTAAGCGGAATAAGTGCTACACATGTCCCTACACTTCCTCCCTCACCACCATTCAGGGCCCCAGACAGTCCTTCCAGGTGAGGCAACACTTCACCTGTGAGTTGGCTGGGGTGATATACTGCGTCCGGTGTTCCCAATGCGGCCTTCTATATATTGGCGAGACCTGACGCAGGCTAGGAGACCGTTTCACTGAACACCTACGCTCTGTCCGCCAGAAAAAGCAGGATCTCCCAGTGGCCACACATTTTAATTCCACGTCCCATTCCCATTCTGATATGTCAATCCATGGCCTCCTCTACTGTCAAGATGAAGCCACACTCAGGTTGGAGGAACAACACCTTATATTCCGTCTGAGTAGCCTTCAACCTGTTGGCATGAACATTGACTTCTCTAATTTCCGTTACTGCCCCACCCTCCCTTCATACCCCATCTGTTATTTATTTATTTATTATTATTGTTAATTTTTTTCCTCTCTCTCCTTTTTCTCCCTCTGTCCCTCTCACTGTACTCCTTGTCCATCCTCTGGGCTTCCCCCCCCCTCCCCCTTTCTTTCTCCCTGGGCCTTCCGTCCCATGATCCTCTGATATCCCTTTTGCCAATCAACTTTCCGGCTCTTAGCTCCATCCCTCCCTCTCCTGTCTTCTCCTATCATTTTGGATCTCCCCCTGTCCCTCCCACTTTCAAATCTCTACTGTACCTCTTCCTATAGGTCCTGCCTGGCCTGCTGCATTCACCAGCAATTTTTATGTGTGTTGCTTAAAATTCCAGCATCTGCAGATTTCCTTGTGTTTGCGTTAATTCACACCATTCTTGTGCTAAAGTTATAAATAATCAACATAAATCTGGAGGACATTCTCAGTGATGATAGAGAACTGACCTTGGTTGCAAGCAGTAAACACATAAAAGAGTGTTGATGACAGACTTCACTCATTTCACTCATTTCATTAACTTCAGTGGAACTGATTGTGTCAAAGGCAAGAAGAATCAACAACTGAAATAAATGGCCCAATCAGGAATCAAACTCAGGTCACTGGGTTTTGAAAATTCAACACTTTACGTCTGCAATCAAACTTCAAATGTCTTCCTTAACTTTTCTGTCTTCTCTCTCAAAGTCCATGACAGAATTCTTTCCAGCCACCTTCTTATTCATTTTGCAGTCTCGTGTTTGGCTGGTGCCCATGAAACATTATTTTATCAACAACATGTAGATTAATGCTCATTTTGGAGATGCGACCTGACCTTTTATCTTTTTTCTTTTCTCTGTGCAGTCCATTTATTTCTATCTGCCCAACATGCTCTTGGTATGTGTCCTAATTGTTTGTAATTTTCTGCAGGTTTCACATTTAAACCTGCATCTGTTTGGTGTAGGGGTACCACAATGGTAACACAATTTGTTCAGCCAGGTGGGTTTCTGTTTAGATGATGCAAATTTGTTCATGCTCACTTTTGTTCCTGACTGCAACCCAGTTGCATCTCTGCGGTTTCCATTGAAATAGCAATTTCCACTGTTTTTTTAAAAAATATAAGTTGTGCTTATAGGAGCTATTTTTGAATGCTTTCTTTTAAGATTCCACAAACTAAATATATCTTAGTATATCATTAAGGTCATTACCAAACTGACAATGCTCCGCTTCTTTTTGATTCCTCTTATGAAAGCTAGAGCATCCTGCAATCAGCAGTGGCTTCAGTTCTAAATATTCCTGCAACAGTTTTACAATACCTGCAAAGCTCATTTCTGCTGGTTTGGTTGGAGCAGTCAAACTTTGAAGCAAACAGTATGCCTTGAAACCAAATGCACTTAGCGAAATTGGCACTCACTTCTCACTGGCCATTTCATTTGCTTCAAAATGCTGTTCCAATAGCTCCATGAGCCAATTGCCCATTGTGTAATCAAACTTCTCAATCCTTCCGATGTAACCAACCATTTCTGATTTTTTTAAATGTTTGTTATCACCCAGTACTCACTCTTTATGAACCCTGAATTTTCCTGTTTACGGCTCTTCTTTAAACTCGACGATTCTGCACATGCTGGCCTGTATCCTTTGAATTCAATCGTTCCTCACTTTTTTTTAGTACGAACATCTCGCTGCACTTTAACAGGTCGGTAGCCATATCAGGCTCGTTTTAAATGTACCTCATTGCTAATATTATGTTTAGTATCTTTAAAACATCAAACTAATTCAAAGGAAGATTCAGAAGTCTAGGAATGTAGTTATAGAGTCTACTTTAAGCAGAGTGTGCATGTATCACGTGGTAGTGTGATCACGTATACAATTCATATATTTGTACACATAACCTGTAAGGAATTATTTAAAGAACAAGAATGTATAATCAACCTATACTTACACACGTGCACAAAAACATATATATACAAACAAGATTACGCAAATATAACTGAAATATTAAATACATCACATGTAGTGCAGGAAAACAGCTTACATGCGAGAGTCATGATAGGGTAACTTGGGAGATCAAGAATTCACCTTTAGCAGAGTCTGATAACAGCAGGACGAGTCGGGTGGTTCATTCTCTCAGGCTTTACCATCTTCTGCCCTTTGGAAGAGTTGAGAAGAGAATGATCAGGATGGGTGGAGGGGTGTCCTTGATTATGTTGGAAGCACAGGAGAACTCAAATAAAATTTGCAAACTTTGTCATGCATAAACCAAATCCTTGAATTTTAATCCTTTAAAAAGGGATAGCGTGGACTACCTGGCCTATGTGTTGGGGTGAATTATACAGGTGGGAGTCATTACTAGTACTGGGACCAATCAGACAAAAGATCATCAGGTTCTATCTCTGTTTTCCCTCATCTCCATGGTAACTGTTTCTGCAACTGTTGTGTTACTGTTGCATTACATGACTTTAAGGCTTCGTGCTCTACCAGTGATAAGGGAGGCAAGAAGTAGTTATGGAATTTTCATGCAGCTCCTCTTGGATTCATCACAGATCCCACTTTAGTCCATGATTCTAAGTTTAAAGCACCACTTCTCGCCAATTTCACAATCATCTCTACATGCAACACATACTTGGCACATTAAAAAACTGTGAAATCCAATTTCTAAGCACATTTCAATTTCATACTCTTCAGAATATGACTCATTTGTTCCCATATTAATCTGGTTAAACTCTTGTAGAAAATACAGCATGTTTAATTGAGATTGATCCAGATTGTTAATCAATTAGAACCAAATTACAAACAGTCACTGCTTTCAGAATGAATCCCAATAATTATAGCGATTCAAGATAGTGAATGGATTAGTGACTTGGCTTAGACAGATATTTTAGTCAAATCTGAAATTCAGGCTAATCCTTCAATTCTTTTGTAACCTGTGTGGTTCATCTATCATTTGTTCATTTGAATTTTATAGCATGACTAATTTCAAAATAAATATATTAATCAAGTTTTTTTCCTCATTGATATTCAAATTACTTACTGATTATGTTATCAATGAAAGCAATTAGCTATTGGCAGTGTGATGGGTGATGCCTGCTATTAAAACACTGTCATTTACAGTATTATAACCTTCTGAAATTCACAGCTATTACCATAAAACCATATGACACAGGAGCAGAATCAGGCCATCTGGCCCATTGAGTCTGCTCTGCCATTCAATCATGGCTGATCCTTCTTTTTCCCCTCCTCAGCCTCACTTCCTGGTCTTCTCCCCATAAATTTTGATGCCATGACCAATCAAGAACCTATCAAGCTCTGATTGAATACACCTAACGACCTGGCCTTCACAGCTGCCTGTGGTAATAAATTCCACAAATTCACCAGCCTCTGGCTAAAAAAATTTCTCTGAATCTCTGTTTTAAATGGATGCCCCTCTATCTTGAAGCTGTGCCCTCTTGTCCTAGACCTCCACACCATGGGAAACATCCTTTTCACACCTATCATGTTTAGGCCTTTCAACATTCAGAAGGTTTCAATGAGATCGCCCTTCAATCTTACTGGCATTATTAGAGCATTGATTGATTGGTAGGAGGCTGCGAGTGGGAATAAAAGGACCCTTTTCTGAGTGGCTACCAGTGACTAGTGGTGTTTTGTAGGTGTTGGGACTGCTTCTCTTTATGCTGTATATCAACCATTGAGATAATGGAATAGATGGCTTTGTTGCCAGGTTTGTAGATGATATGAAGATTGGTGGAGGGGCATGTAGTGTTGAGGAAACAGGTAGGCTGCAGAAGGACTTAGACAGATTAGGAAAATGGGAAGAAAGTGGAAAATGAAATGTAATGTTGAAAGTGAATGGTCATTGACTTTGGTAGTAGAAATGAATATGCAGACTATTTTCTGAATGCAGAGAAAATCCAAAAATCTGAGATGCAAAGGGACTTGGGAGTCCTTATGCAAAACAAACTAAAGGTTAACTTGCAGGTAGAGCTGGTGGTAAGGAAGGTAAATACAATGTTAATGTTCATTTCAAGAGGTCTAGAATATAAGAGCAGAGATGTGATGCTGAGACTTTATAAGGCATGGGTGAGGCCAGTGCCTTTAGCATTGTGTACAGTTTTGGGCTCCTTATCTAAGAAAAGATGTGCTGGCATTGGAGAGGGTTCAGAGGAGGTTCACAAGGATGACCTGGGAATGAAAGAGTTATCATATGAGGAATTACCACAGCACATAGAAGCATAGCACTCAATCTGTGAATGGTATGAACCTCAGAAAAAAAGCCTGCAATGCTCTTTCTGTGTACAACCAATGATAGGACAAAAAGAGAATTGACTACAGGAAAAAAAATAGTGGCAGAATGGCGGTTGTCATTTGCTGGTTGTGCCAGAATGACCTATTTCAATTTCAAAAGAAAATATGGTAATTGCAACTTATTAATAGGGAGCACTGACCTCAAAGTAACTATGTTGGGGAACCCCACTAGTGCCATTCCGTTAGTCATGCTGCTGAATTTGCTTTATTTGCAGCCTCACAAACATCAGCCTACTGACCTACGATGCTACTTCAATGCAGTTTCTAGGTCAAAAAGCAATTTGTCAAACATACCAAAAAGCACCATTCAACTTTATTTAGGACCTTATTTTCCCAGGGATAGCCCTTTACGTTTCAGATCCATCCAAACTGGAATTCAGTTGCCATTTATGTGCCCATTCTGCAGATTTGTTAAAGCCTCTTGTATTTTGTTGCCAATCTCCTCAGTACTAATTACAGCTCTCAATGCATTGCCAACTTGATAATTATAGTTCTGATTCTCGATTCTAAGTCATTAGTGCAAACTGTGAGCATCAGTGATCTCATTAATCTGTACTGAGCACCACTCATGATTGAATGACAGAACTGAATCAGGAGATGAATAGCCTACTTCTACCTATTACACCAAAACTATGCAGCCAAATCTGAAAAAAAGGCAACAATTCTCGTCCAACACATACATTAGACTAAAACAATGTTCCCAAAATAGAAGGCAAGTTGGAAGAGAACAAATTATTGACTCACCACAATCCGTAAAGGTGTTAATAGCTAATATTTTAAACAATAGCTAATAAGTAGGAATTACATAAGTTAAGGAATACAAGGAACACACACTAGCTCTCACTAGCTCCTCTTTCAGTTAGTCCTGACGAAGGGTCTCGGCCTGAAACGTCGACTGTACCTCTTCCTAGAGATGCTGCCTGGCCTGCTGCATTCACCAGCAACTTTTGTGTGTGTTGCTTGAAATTCCAGCATCTGCAGATTTCCTCATGTTAAGGAATACAAATTGGAACTTTAAATTATAAAGGACAACTTGTAACACAACATTGCTGTTACAGATTCTGAATGAATTTATTAGAACTCTATTAACCAGCCTCTTACATAAGTGCTCTTGGGCTCCATATCTGCCATTAGTATCATTATGGTTAAAATAAAAGGTTTTAGGTGTTGAACAGGAAGGAAATTCATTCGCTTCTAAATGAACTGAGGTAAGGAAAACAGAAAAGGTTCAATGATTGTTCATTAATTTTTCAAAGCGATAGCCTTTCTTCCATTATATGAAATGCAGCTTCAGAAAACATTCCACACCAGGTTCATGAACTTTCATAATAGCCAAAGTTAAGGGAGAGAGCATAATGAGCGTGAGATAAAAGTACAGCAAGTTTTCTAGTTTCAATCTTACAGATTCTACAGGCAGATTTTAGTTGACAGATGATAATCACTTCATTGCAAAATCTACCACAACATCAGTGTAAAATTGTGAAAGATGGGGTTGTTAAGAAAGATTGAGATATGAGGTAAACATTTCCAACAGTTTCTTTCAAATACTGCTTTGTTTTGCACTATAATCTTTTTCCCAATAGGGCTCAGCCCATTTAAGTTAGAGCCAGGTAGAATTAGGGTAAAATTGCACCAGATAATGCTGTTTCAAAGCAGACTGCTGGAATTTAATTCAGAATTCACAGCTCCTTGTGTTGAAAGTCAGATTTTAAAAAAAGGCCAATATCAATAGAAGTTAATCTTGAGTTCATTTCTCAATTGGAGTGAAACATAGGAAGAGAACCAGACTCCTTGCTCCTTGAGTCTTTCCTAGCATTCAATCAAACCATGGTTAATCTGCACATTAAATCGAATGGTTGCAGACCTTAGGAAGGGGAAGTCAGGAGAACACACACCAGTGGAAAGAGTGAGCAGCTTCAAATGTCTGGGTGTCAACATCTCAGAGGATTTATCCTGGCCCAACATATTGATGCAGTCATGAAGAAGACACACCATATTTCTATACTTTATCAGGAATTTCAAGATTCAAAATTGATTAATGTGAGAATTAAATAATTGTTGTAAACGAGAGAAATCTGCAAATATTGGAAACCCGAGCAATGCACACAAAATGCTGGAGGAACTCAGCAGACCAGGCAGCGTCTATGGAAAAAAGTACAGTCGACATTTCGGGCCAAGACCCTTCAGCAGGACTGGACTGGACTGTAAAAGCTTTTATAGGTATGTAAAAAGGAAAAGACTGGTAAAGACAAATGTAGGTCCCCTACAGACAGAAACAGGTGAATTGATTATGGGGAGCAAGGACATGGCAGACCAATTGAATAATTACTTTGGTTCTGTCTTCACTAAGGAGGACATAAATAATCTTCCAGAAATAGTAGGGGACAGAGGGTCCAGTGAGATGGAGGAACTGAGCGAAATACTTGTTAGTAGGGAAGTGGTGTTAGGTAAATTGAAGGGATTGAAGGCAGATAAATCCCCAGGGCCAGATGGTCTGCATCCTAGAGTGCTTAAGGAAGTAGCCCAAGAAATAGTGGATGCATTAGTGATAATTTTTCAAAACTCGTTAGATTCTGGACTAGTTCCTGAGGATTGGAGGGTGGCTAATGTAACCCCACTTTTTAAAAAAGGAGGGAGAGAGAAACCGGGGAATTATAGACCGGTTAGCCTAACATCGGTGGTGGGGAAACTGCTGGAGTTAGTTATCAAAGATGTGATAACAGCACATTTGGAAAGCGGTGAAATCATCGGACAAAGTCAACATGGATTTGTGAAGGGAAAATCATGTCTGACGAATCTCATTGAATTTTTTGAGGATGTAACTAGTAGAGTGGATAGGGGGGAACCAGTGGATGTGGTATATTTGGATTTTCAAAAGGCTTTTGACAAGGTCCCACACAGGAGATTAGTGTGCAAACTTAAAGCACATGGTATTGGGGGTAAGGTATTGATATGGATGGAGAATTGGTTAGCAGACAGGAAGCAAAGAGTGGGAATAAACGGGACCTTTTCAGAATGGCAGGCGGTGACTAGTGGGGTACTGCAAGGCTCAGTGCTGGGACCCCAGTTGTTTACAATATATATTAATGACTTGGATGAGGGAATTAAACGCAGCATCTCCAAGTTTGCGGATGACACGAAGCTGGGTGGCAGTGTTAGCTGTGAGGAGGATGCTAAGAGGATGCAGAGTGACTTGGATAGGTTGGGTGAGTGGGCAAATTCATGGCAGATGCAATTTAATGTGGATAAATGTGAAGTTATCCACTTTGGTAGCAAAAATAGGAAAACAGATTATTATCTGAATGGTGGCCGATTAGGAAAAGGGGAGGTGCAACGAGACCTGGGTGTCATTATACACCAGTCATTGAAAGTGGGCATGCAGGTACAGCAGGCGGTGAAAAAGGCGAATGGTATGTTGGCATTTATAGCGAGAGGATTTGAGTACAGGAGCAGGGAGGTACTACTGCAGTTGTACAAGGCCTTGGTGAGACCACACCTGGAGTATTGTGAGCAGTTTTGGTCCCCTAATCTGAGGAAAGACATCCTTGCCATAGAGGGAGTACAAAGAAGGTTCACCAGATTGATTCCTGGGATGGCAGGACTTTCATATGAAGAAAGACTGGATGAACTGGGCTTGTACTCGTTGGAATTTAGAAGATTGAGGGGGGATCTGATTGAAACGTATAAAATCCTAAAGGGATTGGACAGGCTAGATGCAGGAAGATTGTTCCCGATGTTGGGGAAGTCCAGAACAAGGGGTCACAGTTTGAGGATAAAGGGGAAGCCTTTTAGGACCGAGATTAGGAAAAACTTCTTCACTCAGAGAGTGGTGAATCTGTGGAATTCTCTGCCACAGGAAGCAGTTGAGGCCAGTACATTGGCTATATTTAAGAGGGAGTTAGATATGGTTTTGTGGCTACGGGGATCAGGGGGTATGGAGGGAAGGCTGGGGCGGGGTTCTGAGTTGGATGATCAGCCATGATCATAATAAATGGCGGTGCAGGCTCGAAGGGCCGAATGGCCTACTCCTGCACCTATTTTCTATGTTTCTATGTTTCTATGGCTCTGGATCCTATGCAACAAAAAAAACACAGTAAGTTAGAGAACACAAATCACCAAAAACTCTTGCAACTTTCTACAGATATATGGCGGAGAGCATCACAACCTGGCATGATCTTCCAATGTACAGAATCAAAAGAAGGTACTAGACTCAGCCAGCTCCACCACAGGAACAATCCTCCCCACCACTTGGCACATGTTAAAGAGCTGTGGCATCTACAACTAAGGACCTTCTGGGACATGCATTCTTCTCATTAGAGCCATCAGGGTGGAAGTAGAGGAAGATGAAGACCCACACTCATTGACTTAAGAACAGCTTCTTCCCCTCTGCCATCAAATTTCAGAGCAGTTCATGACCTTATGAACACCACTTCATTCTACCCTTCTTTTGGACTATTTATTTTGCAATACACAGTAATTCTTACATCTTGTGTAAAACAACAAATTTCACAACATATGTCATTGATGATAGACCTGATTCTGGTTCTGATATTTAAACCTCTTGGTCCGGTAATCCTCAAATTTATCCATAAATCTCAGTTTTGAAGGCTTCAGCTGACTGGCAGACCTCAAGAGCTTTCCTGGGGGAGACAATTTCAAGCTTCCACCACCTGTTGCATGAAGGCGTACTCTCTGACAGTATCTTTGTAATAATGCAGATATGCAGAAAAACTTTCACGCACAACACAGTTACGATTTGGAAATCACTGACCCTGAGGGCAATGCAAACAGAATTAATCTAAACTTTAAAAAGAATACTGCGTAGCACTTGAGAAAGAATAATTTGCATTGTTAACAGAAATGAGCAAAGGAATGAAAATTACAGAATTACTTAACTGGGACTCAGCATGGACTTAATAGGCCATATTTGTTCTGAAATTCAGAATGGTACAGATTTAATTTTTAGATTGTTCCTCCACTTTATGGACCATCTAACATATGGAACTATTCTATCTGCTCTATCAGCCTCCTTCAACCATTTTAAACCCTTGTTTCATTGCTGCTAAATCTTCATTGATGAAGCTAGTCGTGATGTTTTAGGCAAGAAATAAAAGAAGGAGCTAATATAACAGTATAGCAAGGAACAGGCCCATGACTGTGTTGACCATGATGTCAATCTAACAACCATATCTGCCTTTACATGATCCTTATCCCTCCATTCCTTGCCTGTTCATATCTCTATCTTAAACATTGCTCTTACATCTGCTTCCACTGCCACCCTAGAAGTGTGTTCCATGCACCTGCTACTCTCTGTGTGAAAACATACCTCACAGATCCCTTTTAAACTTTCTCCCCTCACCTTAAACCTATGCCCTGTTGAATTTGGCATTTCCATCCTGGGAAAACGACTTTGACTATTGACCCTATCTGTGCCCCTCATTGTTTTATATACTATCAGTACACCCTTCAGAAATCAAAACTACTCTTACGTGAATGAGGCAAAATAAAATCTTATTTATCTTCTGAAAATTGTAGCAATAGTAATTTATTTTGCTTTTCCCCCTTTGTTCACTTGTTTTCCTAAAGTTCCACCTTAACACAACCTGCAGTGGCAGCTCAAACAAGCCAGTGCCACTGCTGGTGACCTCACGGATGGTCATCCTTGTATGATGTGCACTCCGATCAATCCTATAATGACGTTCCACTAAGTCGAAAAAATGTATTCAATCCTTTATTAGCATCTAGCAAAGCAAACAATCTTGAAGCGATCCAATTAAATGGTCGACAAAGGATATGACACCCGGCGGTCCACGGCTCCAAACTGCCCGGAACAAAACATGGATAAGGAGCTTATTCTCTTTGCCTTTACCACACCCCCACCCATGTGACTAGTTACCATAACAAACACGCAACACAAAATACAATACAGATGGAAAACAGATACATGGCTCCTACATACCAGCCCCCTAATTATTATACTATAATAATTACAGCTACCAACTACCAAAACACAGGAGACACGAAATCCTGACATTCACGCAAATGTCCTCTTTCTGTTAAGTGGTCCATCCTAGATTGTGATCTTCTCTTGACACACCAGGTTGTTCCTTTTGACTGCACTTGGGAAAATCTGACTTGAATTGCTGCTGCCAAGTTCAAAAATAAAATCCCGTTAACTGTCAGCCCTGGCTGAGCGTAATCTCTTTCGCCACCATGGTCTCTGTCAGCCCTGGCTGAGCGTAGTCTCTTTCACCACCATGGTCTCCTTTCAATGGTCCATTAACAGTCCAACCCAGCATTGATCTGATTGTATAGGATCCACCATTAACACTGCAAATCACTTGCTGCAGCTCCAATACTTTAGGCACATTTGTCCTATCAGCAGCTCAATTTCTGAATCAATTTCCGACAAGTAGATATGATTCAGGTGAGACCATTCCTGAAGATCCCTTTGATAAGGACTGTTCCTGAAATCCTGAAATGACATAGCTTCTCATGACCTCTCTTGACCCATGGTGCATAAGAGAATGAGCTCCTTTTTCTGTCAGATTGCGTTTCTTCATGAGTTTCACTGTGCAGAACACTGCCGTACTTCTTTGATCCAGGAAAGCATAAATAACCACTGTCTTGTTACCCTTCTTAGACTTCACCTGGCCCCCATAAGGCCATTGGATACCAGGGTGTTACTCACTGCTTTGTCTGATTCTTTCACGGCTTCAACTCAAGTCGTCACTTTTTATTGTCACTTCAACCATAACCGTTGGTACAGCGCACAGTAAAAACGAGACAACGTTTTTCAGGACCATGGTGCTACATGAACAATACAAAAACTACACTGAACTACGTAAAACAACACAAAACTGCACTAGACTATAGACCTACCCAGGACTGCATAAAGCGCACAAAACAGTGCAGGCATTACAATAAATAATAAACAAGAAATAATGCACAGTAGAGGGCAGTAGGTTGGTGTCAGTCCAGGTTCTGGGTATTGAGGAGTCTGATGGCTTGGGGGAAAAAACTGCTACATAGTCTGGTCATGAGAGCCTGAATACTTCGGTGCCTTTTGTCAGATGGCAGGAGGGAGAAGAGTTTGTATGAGGGGTGCGTGGGGTCCTTCACAATGCTGTTTGCTTTACGGATGCAGCGTGCGGTGTAAATGTCTGTAATGGCAGGAAGAGAGACCCCGATGATCTTCTCAGCTGACCTCACTATCCACTGCAGAGTCTGGCAATCTGCAATTTTTTCGAATCTGCAGCCTCTTCAGCAGAGTCACTATGAAGTATACTGGGCTGCTTGCCACTGCATACCTTGCTTGAAAAACACTTCCTTGCTGATGTGTCCTGTACACAAACAACCAAAGTACACACCATTTTGTTTTAGGCAGGCTATCTTCCTATTATGAACCTTTTTCTCCAGCTGAGAGCACAAATCTGAAGTATATTCACCCTGGTAGAAGAGACACATCCTTTTGGCTGAGAAAACCGTTTCCCTTTCATTAGTCCTGGGCTCAGTTTTAGCTTTACTTTTCACAATAGCCACAGTAGTGGCAAAGCTACTTTGGAACAAATTTTTTACTTACTCTTATTTACACGTTTGCTCACTGCCAGTGATGTATACATTTCTAACACTAGTTGTGTAGCAATCTTTACTTGCCTTTCAATAAATTGAACAATGTCAGTGAAAGTAATCCAATGGTTGTGCCTTTTTTACAGATAATAGGCCACTGTTCACCATTTATCCCTAAGCATGTAGGGCAATTTCTTTACAACAATCAACATATTAGCAGGCATGTCCAGCTCACACATGTCCTGCACTTCTTCCACGGCATTGCGACAGCCTCTAAGAAAAAGACTGTAATCTTGAAGGGCTTTCACGACTTCTGATTTCATATGCAGCCAAGGAAGAGCCTTTCCCATGTAGGCTGCAGCAATTTTGTTCTCATCACCAAAATGCTCCAGTAGTAAAGCTTTGGCTTTTATATATCTTTGGTCCAGGTTGGCTTGCTGGCAAATTTTGACAAGCTCTCTAGGGTAACCTCTAGTGAGCTGTTCGACAAAATAGAGACGGTTGCTATAATCATCAGTCTTAATTTCAATGCTATTCTTGGATTTTCTCTGCCATGTCAACATAGGAACTCACACCATTGAACTATCTTGCTGAAGCACCTTTACCACCCATAGCATCTGAAGCTTCATTGCTTTCACTTTGGTCATCCCGGCTGCAATTTCGTCCTGCAAATTAAGCTGCTCCAGCTTTCTTCGTAGCTGCTTATGGTTTCTCCAAAGCTGTTCTTTCATCTGCTCCTTTCCTCCCCAAAGCTGTTCTTCCATCTACTCCTTTCTTCTCCGAAGCTGTCCTTCCATCCTCTCCACCTCTTCTTCCAATGTATGTTTATCAGTCAATATTTGTTGCCTTGCACATAACTCAGCTAAATCAGTCTCTATTCTAATACGTACCAAAGTGTTATCAGATGCACAGGATGCTCTGCTAGCAATAGAGCCTGCAGCATGCATGTTAGATGCACTGTCTTCAGGGTGTATGTCATCCTGAAAACCATCAGCTTTATATGTGGTCAAAGCATGCCCTGTGGCTTGGTAAGTATTTTCATATACTCCAGCAATTCGATCTTCAACATTGCATGTTCTTTTCAGCCATGGTTCAACCTCTGCTGTAACTGTATTAATAAGAGTCTGAACATTCGCAAAGCTTTTGGTTTGATTATCTTGCCCTGAGCTAGGCGTTAAAGACAACGACACATTATGTTACTTATCAAAATCTTCACAAAGATTTTTCAAATCGTCCAAACGAGATTGCACTTGAAAGACATTTTGCTTTTCTTGTACTAGGAAATGGCTAATTAATAGTATTAAATCATTAATCTTCTTAACAATTTTATAGTCCTTTTGAATACTACCAATTCTACTTGCCAAATTTTTTTCAGTAAATTTAATTTCTCTTTTAGTCCTGACTTTAAGGACGCTGTTTCCAGTTTGACTCATGTTGTTTTCAAATGTGAGAACTAGACAAAACAACACCATTCAATTCAGATGTCAACAATGAAATATTTCAGCATTTTAACAGCACCAAGTGGCAAACTCTAAGGCGAACATCACATCAGGATGACCAACCCCAAACATGCAGCATGAATCAACAAAAGGTTTCTGCTCGCCACAATGCAGTTAGAAAACAGATGCATTACTCCTACACAAGCCATTCCACTTCTAGTTCATTCTTCGGGTGCACTAGAAACTAAGTAAGCTAGACATCTATCTAATTGCTGGGATATAAGAATATATTTGTACGTCATATTAAAGTTACCATCAAGTGATGTAAACCAGATCATTTCTATAAAAGGTAACCTATCTTTTAAATTTGGGTATTAAGCTAAAATTCTATGTAAGTACAGGGAAAACATTCCACTAACAGTATGAAAATCCTTTATAGATTACAGGATTTGTCAACGTCATCATTAACTTGTCAGAGCTGATATTGTGGCCTTCATTGACCATGGCACATCCTATTTTACTGGACAAATATAAGCAAGGAATTCTCTGTACATAGTGCATTGGGCTAAAAGGAATGCAGCTTCAAGGCCAGGACTAGGGTGCCAAAAATAATTACACTAATGATATAAGAATACAGTAACCAGTTGATGTACTTGCAAACCAGAGAGCATGAAGTCAAATTCCATCAAATCAAGTTGGAAAGTTAAAAATAGTAAATGCCATACGATGTCTGAGACAAGATAAAATTACCGTGAAAACAGCTGAAGAACTGTAAGTTACCAACAATTCATTAATGGAACTTAAAGATAGCAAGCTTCCACTCCTAGCAAGCTTAGTGTTATGTACTCATGTATATTTTAACCCTTACTGGTTGCTGTCAAGTGTCCCTGTGTGTTACGTACTGAATGTAATGTGAGAGGGCATTCAGGGCAGATGACTTGCAAGCAAAATAGACAGCTGCAAGTTTGCTCCTAACCTCTCTGTCTCTCATGTGTGGTATTCACGGCCACCCCACTTCCCAGTATCATAAACGTAACAACTGGCAACAAGGTGACAAGTCCTCACACGATATTTATTGTTCTGTTCCCTTCAGCAAGAGAAGTCCATGTGCAATGTTGGTGGTGTACCACTGTGAAATATGAGTGAGTGAAAAGAAAACGGTTGCAGGAAACATGGCGAGTGAAGAATCTGAGGAGAGAGAACTAGGACAAGATGGTTAAATAAAACAAATAAGAGAGGGAGAGAGAGACGGATAAGACTAGTTAATTTTTCTGGAATGTGATTGTATTTAAATATGGCAACAATATTTGGAGATATAGGGCCATGTGATAAAATGACAGAGCAATGGAGTCCATATACTGAATGATTTGAATATCTTGCACTGGCAAATCAAATTTCAGATGATACTCATGTTCCAACTTTTCTGACTGAGATGGGTGCAAAAATGTTTAATTTATTATGCAGTCTAGTGCAACCTGCTATGCCCAACGAAAAGTCATAGTTACAGCTGAAACCGAATTGTTTCTTTGGCTGCATAAGTCTAGGAAAGACACTCTCCAGTCCTGCCAAACTCAGGAGATTGAGACAGCTTTCCCACTCCAAACCCCGGTCTGTGTGGATACTGTGTCATTTTCTACCCTGTTACAAATTAGTGCCATGAAATGACAGACAGTACATTGCATACAATTAAAGGAATTATATTTATGAATCTTAACTAAAGGGTTAGTAAAGAAAAAACAAAAAGAAAAGGGCCTATTTTATTTAAACAGTCAAATGTACAGAAGTTGGAGCTCAACGTTTCACCATATTCATCGATCATCAATTGATCATTGCCCCTGCCTTCATTGAATCATGGTCCCGCTCCAGGTCGAATTCTACGACCTGTTCTCTCCAGGAACATCTCTTCATCTCCCGCTGAACAAAAGCCCCAAGCCTAAACTTAGTGTCCCTCACCAGAAAAGCCTTCCCTCAGTTCTACCATCCTAATTGGATGGTACACATTCCTCTTATCCAAACAAGTTGAAAGTAGAACAGATTGCTCTTACAGAACTGCTAAATGAAATACATATAGCATAACAGTGAAAATATGAACCAGAGCATTACACAGTCTTAAGGGACCACTATTCACCTAAACATTTGATTATTACTGAGAGGTTTAGATTTTATAAAAGGGATCAAGAGGAAGTCAAGACTATTGCACAATTGTCTGAACAGTGTGATTTTGGGCACATTACGTGATAGACTTGTCATGTGGTCTGCATAGTGAACCAATTCAGAAACATTTGCTTACAAAAGACAAACTAACACTATTGAAGGTAATTGAGATTAGTACATTTATGGAGAAGGCAGCTAAAGAAGCAAGCTATTGAACAAATCTTCCTAAGTTCATAAAGTTTCTACTGATTTTAAGAATAAGACACCTATTGGCAATCAATGTTACCATTGTGGCAAAACTGGGCATTCAGCAAAAGAATGCTGATATGAGGATTTAGATTGCCAAAGCTGAGGCAAAAAATGTCATATTGAACACACTTGTAAAAGTAAAACCCGTGTGTGTAAGTAAATGGGCAACTCTAGTGGTTCTTGTCAACACCTCAGGTTCCTCTCCAAGTCGCATATCATCCTGACTTGTGTCACCAAGTCCAGCTCTTGGAATTTGCTACCACCAGCATTGTGAGTCTACGTTCACCAGGATTACAGCATTCAAAAGGTCAAAAAGACCAGGGTGACCTCACCATTGACACCAACATTATGAAACAGCTTTAAAAAACACCGGGCCTAACAGCATCTGAATCCTTGAGGACACATTAGATGAACTGGATTGTTTAATGTACCACAAGACCAGCAATGGTTTCCTCGTGTAACAAATTAAATTGAAGTAAATTTAAACTAATTTATTTTAACTGCCTCAGTTGTTTGGGCATTAGGTTTTTGTGTAAGGCAAGTCATGTTGCAGCTGTATACAACGTTGAATAAGCCACACTGGAAGTATTGAGTGCATCTCTCGATGCCTTATCATAGGAAGGATATGGTGGCTTTGGAAAGGTGCAGAAGAGGCTTTTCAGGATACTACCTGAATTAGAGAGCATTTGCTATAAGTAGAGGCAGTATAAACTTGAGCTGTTTTCTCTGGAGCATCAGAGGTGAAAAGCCTGATAGATGTGTGTAAAATTATGAGAGGCATAGACAGGGTAGATGGTCAAAATTGTTTACCCAGGATATAACTGTCAAATATTAGAGGACAGGAACTTAAGGTGAAAGGGGGAAAGTTTAGAGAGATGTGCAGGGTAAGTTTTTACATAGGGGTGTTGGGAATGTGGTGTCAGTAGATACCACAGAGGCACTTAAGAGGTTTTTAGATTGACACATGAATATGCAGGGAGAAGAGATTTAATTTAGTTTGGCATTATGTTCAGCACCGATATTGTTAGCTGCTGGATTGTTCCTGTGATGTATTCTTCTATGTTCAAATACTTGTGTCTTTCTGGTAGCTAGAAGAGGCCATATATAGTGTAAACTGCCAGAACCTAGGTACCACTGCTGCTGAGATGGAACAGGCGATTAAACAAATTGTGTTGCCCCAATCATTTTCATGTAACCTGCAATATAAATACACGGTTGTGCAGGAGAAACAGAATGAACAGGCACGTGCATAATTTCATTATCTATTAATACCCCTCCCGGAGCCTGAGAATAGATCTATCACAAAAATGGGACAAGCTGACATAAATAGAACTCCTTGATCTGTAGAGAGTAGCGCACTAGGATTCAGGCTCAGAGAAGGATGAATGCATCTTCTCAATTTCTAACTGAATATCTATGTCAGTCAGGAAACATTACTACGAGAG
Organism: Mobula birostris; assembly: GCF_030028105.1. NCBI lineage: Eukaryota > Metazoa > Chordata > Chondrichthyes > Myliobatiformes > Myliobatidae > Mobula > Mobula birostris. The sequence continues at coordinate 90,670,661 of NC_092370.1, read as the reverse complement.
TGATATACCTCAAGTAACACATATTTTATAGTAGCTGAAACATTCATTTATTTAATGACTTTCCTTTCATTTATATAAGCCATTCATGGTTAAGTGTAATAAGTATGTACGTGTTGTATTGAAAGATTTGTTTCTTTATTGTATGACTCCATGGCTTCCAAAAGCACTTTACAGCTAGCTAGCAAATACTTGTGATTTATTTAGTTAAAATTACAGAACTGGGGATACAGCTGGTCTACATACAGGAAGCTCGCACAAAGAACAACATTATCATGATCAATTGGTGTTTTTTTTGTGTGATGCTGGTTATTGTATACATGTTGGTCAAGAGTCTGAGGATAATACATCTAATCTAAAAATGAAATAGGTATTGGTTTATTCATTTAACATGTACCAAGATACAGTGAGAAGCCAACAGAAAAGCATCCATACAGAGCAATTCAAAACATCTGGATGAAGATGTAGGAGATGTGGATGAATACATTTGCTGATGACACAAAAGTTGGGGTGCTATGGATAGTCTGGAGGGTTGTCAGAGGTTACAATGGGACATCAATAGGATGCAGAGAAATGGCAGATGGATTTCAATCCAGATAAGTGTGAAGTGTTCATTTTGGTGGGTCAAATTTGAAGACTTAATATAATATTAATGAAAGACTCTTGGCAGTGTGGAGGATCTGAGAGATCTTGGGGTCCGTGTCCATAGGACACTCAAAGCTGCTGCAGGGGTTGACAGTGTGGTTATGAAGGCATATGGTGTGTTGGCATTCATCAGCCATGGGACTGAGTTCAAGAGCTGTGAGGTAATGTTACAGCTGTATAAGATCTTGGTCAGACCCCACTTGAAGCACTGTGTTCAGTTCTGGTCACCTCACTACAGATACTAAGGAGAGAGTGCGGAGGAGTTTACCAGGATGTTGCCTGGATTGGAGGGTGTACCTTTTGAGAATTGATTGAGTGAACTTGGCCTTTTCTCCTTGGAGCCATGAAGGATGAGATGTGACCTGATTGAGGTGTGTAAGGCATTGATCATATGGATATCCAGAGGCTTTTTCTCAGGGCTGAAATGGTTAACATGAGGGGCATAGTTTTAAGGTGCTTGGAAATAGGTACCAAGGGAATGTCAGGGGTAACTTTTTCCACGCAGAGAGTGGTGGGTGTGTGGAATGCACTGGAGCTTAGAAAAATAGAGGGTTATGCGCTAGGGAAATTCTAGGCAGCCTATAGAGTAGGTTACATAGTCAGCACAGCATTGTGGGCTGAAGGACCTGTAATGTGCTGTAGAATTCTATGTTCTATAAGTACTTTGCCATAGTACAGCGGAAAACATTAAAATGCAGAATATAGTATTACCGTTACATTTACAGAAAATTGCAGTGCAGGTAGGTAATAAGGTGCTCGGGCCAGGACAATGTAGATTGTGTAATCAAGAGTTCATCTTCAACGTCCAAAAGGTACCATGTAATAAAAGCTGTACCATTGATGATGAAGCATTCCCACACTAGAGAGGCTGTTTGAAATTTTGCCTTCATATCTCTGGAGATGGATTTAAATCCACAAACTTTTGACTCAATGTATGCTCGCAACTTGGTAATATACACTCAGCAGCCACTTTATTAGAGAGGCCTGTACACCTGCTCTTTAATGCAAATATCTAATTAGCCAATCATGTGGCAGCAAATCAATGCATTGAAGCATGCATACATAGTCAAGAGGCTCAGTTGTTATTCAGAACAAACATCAGAATGGGGAAGAAATATGATTTAAGTGACTATGACTGTGGAATGATTGTTGGTGTCAGATGGGGAGGTTTGAGTATCCCAGAAACTGCTGATCTCTGGGAATTTTCACACGAGTCTCTAGAGTTTACAGGAAATGATGCGAAAAACAAAAAATATATATATCCAGTGAGTTGCAGTTGTGTGGAGGCAAAAATGTCTTGTAAATGAGAGGAGTCAGAGGAGAATGGCCAGATGGGTTAAACCTGGCAGAAAGGGACAGTAACTCAGGTAACCATGCATGACAACAGTGGTGTGCAGAAGAACACCTCTGAACACACAACACGTTAAATCCTGAAGTGGATAGACCACAGCAGCAGAAGACCAGAATCATATGCTCAATGGCCACTTCATTTATACAGGAAATACTGAAATACTTTGCCCCATTGCCAATAGGGATAAATGTTGGGTTGGACACTGGTTATACCCTAATATTGATATGAAGATACAGTGAAAAGTTTTGTTTGCATGCCATCCAAATACTCATTACATATTGAGTAGACTGAGATATTACAAAAGGAAAAATAATAACATAATGCAGAATATAGTCCAATCACAAACAAGAGAAGATCTACAGACGCTGGAAATCCAAGTGAAACACCCTGGTTTCCTTGGCCGTGGAAGTCTAGGGGAGACAACGTCCGGCCCCGCCAAACTCCTGATATTGGGGAGTGCTCGATCCCACCCCAAGCCCCGGTTTGTGTGGCTGCTGTGTCATTTGCTACCCTGTTACAAATTAATGCCACAATTAAAGGAATTATACTGATGAATCTTAACTAAAGGGTTAGTAAAGAATAACAAAGGAGGGAGGGAGAAGATGGCAGCGCGATGCAGCGTGCGCGGCCGTTCCGAATGATATCGTAATGTGTTAACTGGGGGCCGTGCACAATCCTGATTTGATGGAGGCAGCCGTGAGAAGCACGGAGGAACACCTGGAGAAACTTCTGAAATGCCCGCTTCGCTGCCACTGCTACTGTGCGATCGAGAATCTCCGGAGGGGAGGGCTCCAAATCCTCGGCTTTGCCTATTGCCTGTTGCCAGGGCCGGGGTCGAAGCGCTCGGCAGAGGTGGTGCTCGATGTCGAAGAGCTGGTCTGAGGCTCAGAGTTTTCAGACGGACTCCGGGTCGGACTGTGGTCGGATGCTTCCAGGATGCTGCATCGGCAAGTTTGCGGCGCTGGAGGTTCACCGTCTGCGTGAGATGATGGGACTTTCGAGAGACTTTGAGACTTTTACCATGCCCATGGTGTGACAAGAATACACATAAATTAAGATGTTAGCTGGCCTGGTCTGGCACAAGTGGGATCAGCAGTTGGTCTGCCACCTGTCTTCAGGAGAAAGAGAGATAAGGAAAACAATGGAGCAGCATTTGGAGATGTTAATGAAGGGACGGGAGAGAGTAACAGAAGGAGAGCTGTCAAGATCGGCTCCCCCTTTGAAACCTGAACTGTTTGAAGTGATGGACAGGCGATACCCCAGCAGGGGGATAAAAAGGGACAGGTTCGCTAAGGCAGGACACACACACGACACCCCGAGGTAATGAGACCCTGGAAGCGGTGCGTCTCCCACAAGTCGGTGGGAAGTTTTGGACAGCTGGTCGTGGGATCAAGCCATAGACGTACAGGGTGGAAGGCACGATCGGCAGGAATCTGGTGTGTGTCCACCCTTGCCTGGGTGCCAGGTTCACTGCAGAGAAACGATCGTATCTGGAAACGGAGGGGGTCACGGTCAGTGACCTCAGATGACATCACAAAGGGCTCGCCCAAAAGCTGACTGCGAAGGTCTGTGTGGAAGCCATTTGAATATTCATTCATTTTGCTCTCTCTCTCCTTCCCCCCATTGTCCATCTCCCACGGCAGTGATTACTGCGAACTGAACTGAACTAAATTGAACTGAACTTAGCGTCACTTTGAAACTGGTCATTTACCCCTAGACAACGATAGAGCTTGATTGATCCTGTTATCTTCATTCTGTGTACATGTGTGTTTATCATTGCTGAACTGTTGCATTTATTATCTTTTTGATTAGAGTACTGTGTTGCTTGTTTCTTTAATAAAACTTTCTTAGTTCTAGTAATCCAGACTCCAACTGAGTGATCCATTTCTGCCGGCTTGGCAACCCAGTTACGGGGTACGTAACATAAGTGGGGTTCTTGTCCGCGATTTTGAACGCTAAATTTGGGACGGAGTAAATTGATTGGGTTAAAATTCCCGAAAGAAAGAAAAGACAAACAGCAGAAATGGAGGCTGAGGAATTTATAAAGGCGCCGACCTTGGAGGCATTAGAGGATGCCAGGAAAACGGAATTGGTAGCTGTGGCCAAACGGTTGAATCTTGCTAAGGGGAAGTCGACAATGAGGAGAGAGGAGATACACAGAGCTATCGTAGAGCACTATGTATCTAAAGGTGTGTTTCCCCAAGGGGAGCTGGAGGTGGTGTCTATTGAAAAACCTGCTGGAGACACGGTACAGGTGCAGCTTGAAAAACTGAGACTCGAGCACGAGTTCCGGGTACGGCAGTTGGAGCGAGAAGAGCAAGAGAGGAACAGACAGTTGGAGCAAGAAGAGAAAGAGAGGGACAGACAGTTGGAGAGAGAAGAGTTAGAAAGGCAGGAGAAAGAGAGAGAGTTAGAAAGGCAGGAGAGAGCGAGAGAGAGACAGTTGGAGCAGGAGGAGAAACAGAGGGAAAGGGAATTCGAGCTGGAGAAGTTAAAGATAAGGGCAGAGCAGGGGCCCGTGCCAAACCAAGGTGGAGGGTTCCGGGCGACCCAGGAGGTTAGGCTGGTTCCCCCATTTGATGATACCGACGTGGATCCGTACTTTCTCCATTTCGAAAAAGTTGCTACAAGTCAGGACTGGCCGAGGGATAAGTGGGCTGTTTTGCTTCAGAGTATACTGAAAAGGAAAGCCCAACAAGCTTTCTCAGCTTTGTCCGCGGAAGATGCCCAGAGGTATGAGGTGGTGAAAGAGGCCATCCTCAGGATTTATGAGTTGGTCCTGGAGGCATACCGGCAGAGGTTCCAGAATGCGAGGAAGCAGTGGGACCGCACGTACTTAGAGTTTGCCCGTGAGATGCAGACATATTATGAGCGTTGGTGCGCCTCGAAGGGGGTAAATGGGAATTATGACAGACTGCTACAGCTGATCCTGATTGAGTAGTTTAAAGGTTGTGTCCCTGAGGGTATGAGACCCTACCTAGATGAGAAAGAGGCAGCCACGTTAGCCGCAACTGCTAAGTTGGCGGATGAGTATGCGTTGACACATAAAATGAAGTTTGCCCCGAGTAAAGGCTACCAGAAGGGTAGTCAGGACGGCGGGAGAGTCCGCCGGAAAAGTCAGAAAGTAAGCCGGGGACTAGTGAGAAGGATAAGGCAGACCGGGAGCAGTCTGGTAGGAAGTCTCCTGGGGTCATCTGTTATAATTGCGGGAAAGTCGGACACTTTGCGTCCAGGTGCTTTGCCCCAAAGAAGGAGACGGGAAAAGGAAAAACGGCGATTTTGACTGGCTGTATCGAGCTGGTAAATGAACCGCTAGGGGAGGACAGGTCTGCCAAAGCTCAGGAAGGGCGCGAGAGGTTTATCTCGGTCAGATTGGTGTCAGTGAAGGAGGGGTTAAACCCAGTTCCAGTGCGGATCTGGAGAGACACGGGAGCGTGTCAGTCACTAATACTGAAGAGTGTATTAGAGTTTAGCTCAGAGACCCAGACTGGGGAGGTCAAGGTCAAAGGTATTGGGGAAGGGACAGAGGCAGTCCCTTTGCACCAGATACACTTACAAAGCAACCTGGTCTCTGGACTAGTCACGATCGGGGTGAGGCCCGAATTACTGATGAAAGGCGTGGCAGTCTTGCTCGGTAATGACCTCGCCGGGGGAATCGTGTTCCCAGCAGTGAGATTGACAGGTCAGCCTGCCAGCATTGAGGCCCCGCCCATGGACTCACAGGTTCATCACGGGACTGCGGTAGTAAATTTAGCTGAGACGTTTCTGCCAGCCTTGTACAAGAAGGGGGTAGAAAGTGAAAAGAAGGAGTGTAGTGAGACAAGAGGTAGTGAGGGAGCTGAGACAGACTTAGCATTAGCCAGGAAAGAATTTGTGCAGGCGCAGGAGCGGGGCGAGGGGCTGATGGTTTTGGCGGAGACAGCTCTCTCTGACACAGAATTAACAAGGGAACTAGTAGGCTATTGTGTGGAGGAGGAAGTGCTAAGGAAGAAAGGGAGACCAAGTACCGTACCCGCAGATGAGGAATGGGGGGTGGTGCAAAAGAGTTATGGGGATGAGATTTTTAACCTGGCCCACAAGGTACCCCCCGATGGACATTTTGCGGTGCTGAAGGAAACAGTTGGTGGAATCATGAAAGAGGTTTACTGGCTGCCCAGGAGGAAGGATGTTACTGATTATGGCAGACGCGAACTGAGACGGTCACAGGCTTTTGATATGCTAGCAAACCTAGTCGGTGTTAGCGCGGAAATCAATGAAGCTAGGGTCTCCCTGATAAGAGAAAAAAACCATTTTGAAAAGGTGAGTATGGTATCGACCAGATGGGAGAAGGCTATTGTTTTGGCCAGCTCTGCTGATAAGGTCTCTACCTTAATCCCCGAACAAAGCGACTCTTTAGGAGAAGTAATTAAACAACTCGCACACGTGTGTTTGATTGTCCCGAGGCAATGCAAAGAACTGGGACGTTGGGTGGTGTTTGTTACACTAGATCAGCCTAGAAATCAGACTGGAGTCTACCCAGACAGAATATAAGGTGTTGCCCCTCCAACCTGAGTGTGGCCTCATCATAACAGTAGAGGAGGGGCCCTGAATGGTAGTGAGGGAGGAGGTGTAGGGGGCAGGTGTAGCACTGGTTTCACTTGCAAGGATAATGCCAGGAGGAAGATCAGTGGGAAGGAATGAACGGATAAGAGAGTGCATAGGGAGCGATCCCTGTGGAAAGCAGGAAATGGGGGGGGGGGATTGGAAGGAAAGATGTGCCTGGTGGTGGGATCCTGCTGGAGATGCAGAAGTTTCAGAGAATTATGTGCTGAGCACGGAGGCTGGTGGGGTGGTAGGTGAGGACAAGAGGAACCCTATCTCTTTTGGGTGGCGGGAGGGCAGACGTGCATGAAATGGAAGAGATGTAGTTGAGGGCAGCATTGATGGTGGAGGAAGGGAAGCCCCTTTCTTTGAAGAGGAGTGCCACCAGAAAAAGCAGGATCTCCCAATAGCCACCCATTTTAATTCCACTTCCCATTCCCACTCCAACATGTCAGTCCATGGCCTCCTCTACTGTCACGATGAGGCCACACTCAGATTGGAGTAGCAACACCTTATATTACGTCTGGGTAGCCACCAACCAGATGGCATGAACATTGATTTCTCAAACTTTCGGTTATGCCCCCCCTTCTCCATTCCCCATTCCCATTTCCCTCTGTCACCTTATCACCTCCCACTGGTGCTCTACCCCCTTTTCTTTCTCCCATGGCCTTCTGTCATCTCCCTTCTCCAGACCCGTATCTCTTTCACCAATGAACATACCAGCTCTTTACTTCACCACTCCACCACTTCCAACTCCACCTATTACCCCATTGGTGACCATGGTTTTCCATATTGATCTGTCCCTCATTTTTTGGATGACTTCCATTTCCTTGATGTGTCGCCACCTGGCTATGCTTTTGATGTACATAAGCCGAGGTCTTCCTCTAGGTTTTCTCCCCTCAATCTTTCCAGAGAGTATGTGTTTTTCTATTTCATCTTTCCACATGCTGTGTCCTAGGAACCTGAGTTGTCTTTCTCTTATTGTTGGTATGAGTGATCGAACTGCTTGGGCTCTTCTGAGAACTTCTTCACTTGATGTGTGTGTGTCCATGATATTTTTAACATTCTCCTGTAGAACCATAATTCAGCTGCTTCTAGTCTCTTTTCCATTGCTGGGGAAATGGTCCAGCATTCACTTCCATAAGTCAGGATAGATGTAGCACTACAGTATTCTGTTTTTAGTGTACGTGCTCATCTTTCTGTCTGTTAATATGGTCTTCATTTTTTGGAACGCTTCTTTCGCCATTGCTATTCTGTATTTGATATCTGTGTCTCACCTGCCATTACTTGTAATTAGGCTGCCAAGATATTTGAATTTGTTGGCTTGTTTGATGTTTGTATTTCCGATCTTGATCACACATTGTGGGATGTTTGTCTTTCTGGAGATGACCATGCTTTCTGTCTTCTTGGTGTTGATTGAGAGGCCTCTGCGATTACTTTCCGCTGCCACTATAGTGAGTAGTTCCTGTAGTTTTGTTTCTGAGTCAGCTATTAGTACGATGTCATCAGCATATCTGATGTTACTTATACTGTGGCCTCCAATTGTGAATCCTTTGATGTCTTTGATACTTCAAGATATTTTCACTATACAGGTTGAATAAGTCTGGCAAAAAGACACAACCTTGCCTGACTCATCTCATGATATTCACATACTCACTCACTTCTTCTATTCTGATGGATGCTGTCTGGTTCCAGTATAAGTTTCTTAAGAAATGTACATCTTTCCCATCTATGTCAAGATCTTGAAGCATTTCCAGAAGATCTTGCTGTCTGACAGTGTCAAAAGCTTTTGTATAGTCGATGAAACATAGGTAGATCTCTTTTTGTACCAGAATGGCTCGTTCACAGATCATCCGTAGCATGAAAATTGCATTTCTGGTCCCAGTGTTTTCCACAAAGCCGCATTGTCCTTTACTGATTTCTGGTTTTATACAGCTTCTTGCTCTCATCATGATTACTCTGAGAATAATTTTTGCCACGTGGCTCATCAGACTTATTGTACGATGTAACTCACATTCTGTAGCTCCCTCTTTCCTTGGAAGTGTGATGAACACTGATTTACTTAAATCATCAGATATCTCCCCATGATCATAGATTTCATTTGTTATTTCTGTTATTTTCCCTATTCCAAAATCTTCTAAGGCCAGTATCATTTCAACAGCGATGTTGTCTGGACCAGTTGCTCTGTTACGTTTTGTTTTATTTACGGCTGCTCGAATTTCTGATTTTAGAATGCTAGGCCCTTCAAGATTCTTCTTTATGTTTGGTTTTTCTCCTCCGGTCTTCAAAAAGTTCTTTTATATATTCTGTCCATCTGTTCAGGATTTCCTGTTTGTTCCTAATCAAGCTGCCATCTTTTGCCTTGATGCATCCATTTGCTGAGCAAAGTAATTTCCCCATTAGTTCTTTAATCTTATTGTGCATCAACTTTGTTCCAGGGTTATGGGTTTGTAGCATTTCTATCTTGGAGCATTTCTCATTTAGCCATCTGTCTTTAGCTTCTCTGCATTTTCTTTTTATTGTCTTATCAAGTTGTTTGTATTCTTCGCTGTCTCTTAGTTTGATGGTCTGTTTTTGTTGCATCAATTGTATTATATCTTCAGTTATCCATTTCTTCTTACTTTCCCGTTCTTTTCGTGGGATGGTTTCTTTTGCAGCTACAACCATGAATTCCTTCAGTATGTCCCAGGAAGATTTGCCTCCTTCATCCTGCAGCAATTGAAAACGGTTTTTCATCTTGATTGTGTATTCTGTTTTCAGATGAGGGTTGTTTTGTAGTTGTGGTTCTGATCTTTTTGGTTTCTTTAATTTTCTCATCTTTATTTTCATTTTACAAATGATTGGTATGTGGTTGCTTCCACAGTCTGCTCCAGGATAGCTTTTAGATTGAGTTATCAAGTTTTTGAATCTGTTATTGATTGCTATGTAGTCGATTTGATTTTTGTTGTTCCCATCTGGGCTTCTCCATGTCCATTTCCTTCTTGGATGTTGTTTAACCCAAGTGTTGGTGATTATCTGATTGTTTGTTTTACACCATGATATAAGCTTTTCTCCTCTTTCATTTCTTTCTCCCAATCCCTGGTCTCCAACAATATGGTCTTCTCTTCCCTCACCAACTTTTGCATTGAAGTCGCCCATGACTATGATGGCTTCTTGTGATTTGCATTCTTCTGGTGCTTTGTCTAGGGAGTGGGAGAAGGCATCAGTTTCTTCCTGAGCTTGCTATTGTGGGTGCATATACTTGGATGATAGAGATGTTGTTTCCTTGTCCTTTCAGTTTGATTAGCATCATTCTGTCTGAGATATGCCAGTATCCTAGCAGGCTCTTGGATGTTTCTTTGTCTAACCCTTTTCATGTTTACCTCCACCAGAGTATCTCATCTTGCAGTCGTCTGATTGGAATACTCCAGTGCCTTTCCATCTTATTTCACTCAGGCCTAGGATGCTGACTTCTAGCCTCTTCATTTCTAATTTTACGTTTTCTAGCTTACCAGCTTGGTGCAGGGTTTGAACATGGCAATTCGCAGTCTCTTGTTCTTGCAGACAGTCGTGGTATGACGATCCAGGCTCACCTGTCTGTTTACGTGATATCCCGTACCGAGCGAGGTGTCTGCACTATTTGGAAGTGGGCTGCCATTTACGCTGCTGTCTTTTACATTTGTGTATTATTAACCATGGCTGTACCAGGGATAAAATACAAGAAGTAGCTTCCCCTTGCTTGCTTCCAAAGCAGTGTCTTTACAAGGCAGGTGACCCTGAACATTGTCCTATTAAAAGGATCTACTGCTCAGTGTCTGAGAAGCAGGAACCACCGATTGTGTTAATCACAACTTGCCTTCTGCTTCGTCCACCACCTGCATTCTGTGGCTTCACTGTAACCCAAGTAGGGAGGCTAACAGGTGCTACACCTTGCCTAGGGGTGACCGGAGGTAGCTGTGGTTAATGGTAACCTCATTACCAAAAGCAAATGCTCCACAGCCGGATATAGTTTATCCTCATACTCAGGAGAGAAACAACTGAGTAGTTGAAGAAAATCTCCTCTCAATCTTCTACGTTCTAACTAATACAACCCTAACCTATTCAATCTTTCCTTATAACCCATGTTCTCCAGACCTGGCAACATCCTTGTAAATTTTCTCAGTCCTCTTTCAACCTTTTTTATGTCTTTCCTATAGGTAGGTGACCAAAACTGCACACAATATTCAAATTAGGCCTCATCAACATCTTATAAAACATCATAACACATCATCACATGTGCTCAATGCATTAATTTATGAAGGCCAATGTGCCTAAAGCTTTCTTTAGAATCCTATCTACCTCAGATGATGCCACTTTCAATGAATTATGGACCTATATTCCCAAATCCCTCTGTCCTACCACACTCTTCAATGCCCTACCATTCACTGTGTAAGACCTACCCTGGTTGGTCCTATCAAAGTGCAAAACTTCGCACTTGTCTGCATTAAATTCCATCTGCCATTTTTCAGCCCATTTTTCCAGCTGATGCAGATCTCTCTGCAAGTCAAGATAGCCTTCCTCACTGTCCACTACAACAATCTTGGTGTCATCCACAAATTTGCTGATTGATTGATATAGATGACAAACAACAAAGGACACAGCACCAGTCGCTGTGGCACACCAATAGTCACAGGCCTCAGTCAGAGAGGCAACCCTTTACTACCACTCCCTGGCTTCGCCCATAAGGCCAATGTCTGATCCAATTTACTACCTCATCCTGACCAGCCTCCCATGTGGGATGTTATCAAGTGCCTTACTAACGTCCATGTAGACAACATCCATTGCCTTACCTTCATCCACATCCCTGGTAACTTTCTCAAAAAACTCTATAAGATTGGTTAGACATGACCTACCAGGCATGAAGCCATGCTGACTATCCTTAATCAGTCCCTGTCTATCCAAATACTAATATATCCAGTTCCTTAGAATTCCTTCCAATAACTTTCCCACAGCTAATATCAGACTCACCAGCATGTAATCTCCTGGTTTATGTTTAGATCCTTTTTTTTTTAAAATAGTGGAACAACATTGGCTATGCTCCAAACTTCCATCAGGCAAAAGATACAAGAGCTTTAAAACACATACTGCCAGGCTCAAAGACAATTTCTACTCTACTGTTATAAGACTCTTCAATGGACCATGTATGAGAATTGTATGAGGAGAGTTTGATGGCTCTAGGCCTGTCCTTACTGGAGTTTAGAAGAATGAGAGGGGATCTCACTGAAACCTATAGAATATTGAAAGCCCCAAATATAGTGGACATGGAGAGGATGTTTCCTATAGTGAGGGAGTCTGGGACCAGAGGGCACAGCCTCAGAATACAGGAATTTCCCTCTAGAACAGAGATGAGGAGGAATTTCTTTGTCCAGAGGGTGGTAAATCTGTAGAATTCATTGCCACAGGCAGCTGTGGACGTCAAGTCACTGGGTATATTTAAAGCAGTGGATTAGTTAGGGCATCAAACGTTATGGGGAGGAGACAGGAAAATAGGGTTGAGAGAGATAATAAATCAGCCATGATCAAATGATGGAGCAGATTTGATTGGCCAAATTAACCTCATTATGACCTTTGCAGCTTATTGTCTACCTACTAAGTACTTTCTCTGTCAGTGTGGCACTATATTCTGCACTGTTATTGCTTTCCTTTGGTTCTACATCAATATATTTAGCTTTGAAATGTTATGTATGGCTTTCAAAACTAAGTTTTTCACTGTATCTCAGTACACATAGCAATAATAAACAATTCCTATGAGACTGTTAAAACATAATTGAAGGTTTATGAAACAGTCAATTCTCCAAAAAGGCAGTCACACCTTTTAGCATTGGTTCATGATGCATTGAAAACTTCAGCTCAGTCCTGTGCAAGACACACAAAATGGTGAAGGAACTCAGCAGAATAGGTAGCATCTATGGAAATGAATAAACAGCTGCTATTTTGGGCCGAGACACTTCATCACGACTTTGTCCTGTCCTGACAAAGTAGAATTTCACAATGAAAGGAGATCATAAATTATTTAATGATTTGTCATGTAGGTGAAGCCTTCTGCTGTGCCTGCTGCCCTGGTCATTTCAGGTTGTAGAGATCACAAAATTAGGAAGTATTGTTGAGGAATCTTTGGCAATTTGTTGCAGAAAATCCTGTGGTCTGGTGAAGCAAGGGAATCTTTAATTGAACTGAAAATAAATTCAGGCTTAGGGTTCCTGATTATGTATTTGAAGAATTCTCCTGACAGTGTTACCAAGCAGCCAGACAAAACCAAGTAAATTTTTGGTATATTAATGAAGGTCATTTAAAAAATAGAACAACTCCACCTCCAGTGACATAGTTTATAGGATGTATCATAGAGGCGCCTCTCTGAAAATACATTGTACAGGAGCATAAATTAAGATCAGAATGAAATAGTATATTTTACTTTCCATAAACATTAGGAAGAAATATTACTAATAAATCTGATGGAATTTATACATACTAGCTGGACAAAGATAAATCTAGGTTCCCAAACCAATGAATGCCTGCAGTTGCACAAATGCAGTCACAAAGACAGACTGAACGCAAGGATGCTTTTAATTTCCTACCTGAAGTTCAAAGTAAATTTATTATCAAAGTACAGATCCTGTATGTCACCATATACAACTCTGAAATTCATTTTCTTGCAGGTATACTCAGTAAATCCACGAACCATAATAGAATCAATGAAAGACCACACCCAACAGGTGCGGACAAACAACCAATATGCAAAAGACAACAAACCATGCAAATACAAATGAGGAAATGATTAATTAATAAATATAGATAAATAAACAAGCAAACAATAAAGATTGAGAACATGAGAATTTGAAAGAGAGTCCATAGGTTGTGGGAACAGTCCAATGATGGGACAAGTGAAGTTGAATGAAGTTATCCCTACTGGTTCAAGAACCTAATGGTTGAGGTGTAATAACTGTTCCTGAACCTGGTGGTGTGAGTACTGAGGCTCCTGTACCTTCTTCCTGATGGAAGCAGCAAGAAGAGAGAATGGCCTAGCTGATGGGGGTCGTTGATAATGGATGCTGCTGTTCTGTAACGGCGCTCCATGTGGACAGGTTTAATGAAGGGAGGGTTTCTCCTGTGATGGACAGGGCCACTGCGAGCTGCTGACAAAATTTACTTAAAGATTCATAGCTCATTGTTAACAGATCCTTTCAAGGTGCATATATGAATCTTGACACAATAACAGCAATTCAATCTACCTCAAGCAGGAAATTGGAAATTATTTTCTGCCAACTTAAAGAAAAAACAATTACTATGACTGGTATAAATGAGAAATGGAAATAGAAAATGTTAGAAACACTGAAAGAATCAGTAGAGAGATGAACAAGAGCTGATGTTTCATGTCAATAATCTAGTAAAATTATTGATCTGAAAAGCTGACCGACTTACTGAGTGCTTTCAGCACTTCCTGCTTTTATCTTAAAGGCAAAGAGAGATATTGTATATCATTCAATATAAACAGCTTGTCCGGGTCAGAGTCATGTTAAGTAACATATAAATAAAAATGAAATAAAAGAAAGAAATGTTATTTTGCTTTGTTTAATTTTGCTCCACTCCTCACAATTATGTCAGAGTTCTTGAATTTTATTTTCTATTCATTTGCTTCCTGCAGGTAATAAACAACACATTCATCATGTGATAACCAGAGAAAGAATGTCCATCCACTTTCTTCTCCTCCCCTAATAAAAGATACATCAGTCTGACAAGCAGAATTATCTTTTTCACATATATTATAATGTTACAGCCTGGGATTTCGGTCACTGTGATCTGCAGTTAGTATTTTTTAATTGTGTAACTATGGTTGACCTTCAGTACATTGTTAATTCATTGTCTGCAGGTGAGTTTGTGGATATACGAACTAAAGATCATAAAACACAAAAACTGGGCCTTTATACCCACCTTATCTATACTGACTGTGATGTAATATGTATCCCATTATATGCCTTTCTCTCTGAATACCTTTTAAACATTATAATTGTATCTGTCTCTACCATCTGCTCTGGTCATTCCACATCTTCTCAGTGAACAATCTACCCATAAATAATGTCAAAGGTGGATAGGGTTGTAAGAGAGCTTTTGGCACATTTGCCTTCATAAATCAAAGTATTGAGTACCACAGTTGGGAGGTTATGTCAAAGTTGTATAAGACATTGGTGGGACCAAATTTGGAGAATTATGTGCAGTTTCGGTCACCTACCTACAGAACAGATATCAATAAGATTGAAAGAGTAAGAGAAAATTTACAATGATGTTGCTGGGACTTGAAGACCTAGTGGTCATAAGTTAAGGGGGAAAGATGAAATATTTAAGGGGAGCCTGAGGAGGGACTTCTTCTCTCAGAGGGTTGTGCGAGTGTGGAACAAGCTGCCAGCGGAAGTGGTGGATGTGGTTCATTTGCAACAATTAAGAGAAAATTAGTTATCCATGTATAGGAGGGGTGTGGAGGGCTATGGTCCAGGTGTAGCTCAGTGACCACGCAGGATAACAGTTTGGCTCAAACTAGATGGGCCCAAGGGCCGTCTTCTGTACTGTAGTGCGTTTTGACTCCATGACTATATCATATCCTTTAAAATGTTCCCCTCTCATCTTCAGTCTGTGTCCTTTAGTATTATAAGATGGGTTCCTGACCTCACAGATTACCTCAATATGACCTTGCACTTTATCATTTACCTGCACTGCACTTTTTTTTCAGTAGCTTTTACACTTTATTCAGCATTGCTCTTGTTTTCCCTTATTCACACTTAATATACAGTGTAATGATTTGATCTGTAAGGTCAGTGTACAATATACAAGACGAGATTTTCACTGTATTTTAGTACATGTGAGAACAGTAAACCGATACCAAAAGAATTCCTTGCCCTTGGGAAGACAGTACAAATGGGTTAACATGGGAATATTATTGAATTGGCTATACCAGAAAGACATTTAATTTGCCTTTCCTCCTATACCATCAGAGGAAGAACTAGCACAAATGTTTTAGCTCAGAGGTCGATAATTATAACACTGTAGTAACTCCAGCATAGGGATGGCATTGCCAATTATAACAGTGAGTTTTCTGTCCATAGACATTATTCAGGCAGCTAAATGCCACAGTTTAATTGAGCCTACACTTCTATCACATTTTTCACTGAACAGTATGATAGTAATGAGGACAAATTGGTCTTGGGTTATAATACAAACTGCTCAATAGTAAACTTCCAGCCTATTTTATATCTTGTCACATCTTCTTTCTAGTGACAACAACACAGGCTTTCCAAGTTTTTACTATATTTTGTTTCCTTTTATCTTCACACATTCAACAATGGTACTGGTGTTCTTTTACAGAAGCTTGCACTTGTGTGCAATTTAATTGTCAATTTCAGATTTTGCAGAGCTCTGTGGTAATTGCATTGCACCCTTATTACAAGGTTATCCTACATGTGTATCTAATTGTATATGGTGTATTCTTTGTAACCACACCGCAATTTTAATGCATTCACGAAACCAGTGATTGACTGTATAATCTCTTTAGGAATTGAGATTAGCCTTTATCTTATTTTGTCTAGTATTGAGTCCAGACATTTATGTCCAGCTTTAGAGAGGGTGCAGAGGAGATTTACCAGGAGACTGCCTGGATTAGACAGCATATCTTGTGAGGACAGGTTTCATGAGCTGGGTCTTTTCTCTTCGGAGCAAAAGGGGACGAGAGGTGACTTGATAAGTGTGTATAAAATGATAAGATGAATAGACAGAGTGTAAACCAGTGCCTTTTTCTCAAGGCAGCAGTGGCTAATGTCAAAGGGCATGATGCTGAGGTGACTGGAGAAAAGTTTAGGGGGCATGTCAGAGAGTGGTAGGTGGTGTCAGAGGCAGATATATTAATGGCATTTCAGAGACACTTAGATAGGCACATTGATGAAAGAAACATGAAGGATTAAGTTGATCTTGGAGTGGGTTAAAAGGTTGGCACACATCATGGGTCACAGTGCCTGTACCATGCTGTAATGTTGTATGTTCGATGTTGATGCAGAAGAGAGAGCAGAGGCTTTTAAATCTCCAGCACTGTCATTCAGTAAAGCCTGTGCTTTGACATACTTGCTCATTCCACTCAACACTGATCTGTTTTCCTTTCTTCATTAAGGGAAGTACTGAACTGACTTTCCTAAAGGAAAGATGTACTGGCTTTGGAGGTGGCACATCGGACCTTAACCAGGTTGATTCTGGAAATGAAGGGGTTAGCCTACAAGGAGCGATTGAGTCACCTGGGACAATACTCACTGGAATTCAGAAGAATGAGAGAAGATCTTATAGTAACATAAAAAATATATAACAAGAGATAGACAAAATCGAGGCAAGGGAGCTGTTTCCACTAGTAAGTGAGGTTAGAACTAGAGAACATAGCTTCAAGATTCAGGGGAGTAGATCAGAGATTTAGGACAGAGATGAGGAACTGCTATTCCCACAGAGTAGTGAATATGTGAAATTCTCTGATCAGGGAACTGGTAGAGGTTCCTTCATTAAATATATTTAAGACACAGCCTTGGACTCCAGGTCGGGTCTTCACATGCTGCTATTGTGATTCCCCCACCACTACTCTGCTACCCTGTCTCCCTCAGATCCGTCAGCCCCTGGGCCCTCGAGTCTCCTTCTTCATCTCACCCCAACCCTCCCCTCTCCACTGACACTACCAGCCTCCCTCTCCCTACCCCCTGACCCCAGCTCTCATCCGAACTGGTCTTTACCATCCCTTCCGACCTTCAACTGTCTGAGGCAGAACGCTCTGTCTTCAGTAAGGGCCTCACCTTTGTCCCCCTTTGCCCACACCTCAGCGAGTTTGCCATGATGCTGAACTGTTCTTCTGCCAGCTCCGTCTTCGAACCTACTTCTTAAGCAAGGACTCTCCCACCCTTACCGATGACCCCTTCTCCCATCTTCAACCTCCTCCTTTTCATGAACACCCCGCTCTGGATCTCTACTGCTAACTGCCGACAGGACGTTAACCGTCTGACTTCACACACCTTATTCCCATTCCAACCTCACTCCTTCCGAATGCACTGCTCTCCGCTCCCTCCGCACTAATCCTAACCTCACTATTAAACCCGCCGATAAGGGGGGGTGCTGTTGTAGTCTGGCGTACTGACCTCTACCTTGCCAAGGCACAGCAACAACTAGCGGATACCTCCTCTTATTTACCCCTCGATCACGACCCCACTAAGAAGCAGCAGACCATTGTCTCCCACACCATCACCAACTTTATCAGCTCAGGGGATCTTCCATCCACTGCTACCAACCTTATAGTTCCCACACCCCGCACTTCCCATTTCTACCGCCTACCCAAGATCCACAAACCTGCCTGTCCAGACAGATCCATAGACACCATCAACCCTGCTCTCAAACGCATCTCTCCCATTTCACACACATCTGCTCTCACCCCATCCTCCCACCACCCCACGAGGAATAGGGTTCCCCTTGTCCTCATCTACCACCCCACTAGCCTCCAGGTCCAACGTGTAATTCTCCGTAACTTCTGCCACCTCCAACGGGATCCTACCACTAAGCACATCTTTCCCTCTCCCCACTTTCTGCTTTCCGCAGGGATCGCTCCCTGCGCGACTCCCTTGTCCATTCGTCCCCCCATCCCTTCCCACCATTCTCCCTCCCGGCACTTATCCTTGTAAGCAGAACAAGTGCTACACATGCCCTTACACTTCCTCCCTCATCACCATTCAGGGCCCCAGACAGTCCCTCCAGGTGAGGCGACACTTCACCTGTGAGTCAGCTGGGGTGATATTCTGCATCCGGTGCTTCTGATATGGCCTTCCATATATTGGCGAGACCCAACGCAGGATGGGAGACCGTTTTGCTGAACACCTACGTTCTGTCCACCAGAGAAAGCAGGATCTCCCAGTGGCCACACATTTTAGTCCACGTCCCATTCCCATTCTGATATGTCTATCCACGGCCTCCTCTACTGTCAAGATAAAGCCACACTCAGGTTGGAGGAACAACACCATCTGGGTAGCCTCCAACCTGATGGCATGAACATAGACTTCTCTGACTTCTGTTAATGGCCCACCTCCCCTTCGTACCCACTCCCTTATTTATTATTAATTTTTTTCGCTCTTTTTTCTCCCTCTGTCCCTCTCACTATAACTCCTTGCCCATCCTCTGGGCTCCCCTCTCCCTTTCTTTCTCCCTAGGCCTCCCGTCCCATGATCCTCTCCTTTCTCCAGCCTCGTATCCCTTTTGCCAATCAGCTTTCCAGCTCTTAGCTCCATCCCTCCCCCTCCTGTCTTCTCCTGTCATTTCGGATCACCCCCTTCCCCTTTCAAATCTCTTACCAGCTCTTCTTTCAGTTAGTCCTGACGAAGGGTCTCAGCCTGAACTGTCAACTGTACATCTTCCTATAGATGCTGCCTGGCCTGCTGCGTTCACCGGCATTTTTATGTGTGTTGTTAAGACACAGTTAGATGGATTCCGGCAGAGTAGGGGAATTAGGGGTTTAAGGTAAATGGCAGGCAGATGGAGCTGAGTTTATGGCAAGATCTTGGATGGACCAGTTTGCCTACTCCTGCTCCTATTTTGTAGTATCTTACATTCTTATATCTTTCTCCCACTTTGGTGATGTATTTTGTACTATAACTATCTTTGTATAGCCCCCCTGGCCAGCCTCAGGGTCGCTCGGCTCACTGTCGTCTAGGAAAACAGCGCTCGGTCCCGCCAAACTGGGTAATCAGTTTATGTGGATGCTGTGTGATGTACCACACCCCGCCCAAATAACAGACAATACACCAGATACGATTAAATGATTTACAGTTTATAGATATTACTGGAACTATATAATTAATAGAGAATAAAATATAAAAGGAAAATAAAAGGCACCACACTTATCAAAGTTCAATCTCTTCGTGCACAAACAGTTGGAGCTCAGGACCCTTCTTCTTCACCCTGCGACCCCTCAGACCACCTCGACCAGCCGCCCGGGACCAACAACGGTGGTCAATCAGACGCTCCACACGAGTCCATCTCCTCTCCTCACCAAACGCCCCACTCGGGGTCCAACCCCGTTAGCGGACTCACAGCACCTAGTCCATCCTCTGTCTCTCTCTCTCCTGCTTTCTCCCCCAAAACCCCGCGCATACAATTTCTTACAGACACACCAAAGCACAACAACTATCGCAATTGGTTCATTCATCCTCTTATCGATAGATAATCCAAAACAATCTGCTAGCGGGAAGGACTTTCTCAGCAGTTAACATAACAAAGAAGCCCTTTCAATTATAACATAACAAAGAAGCCATTTTAATTAGACTATGCAGTGACATAAAAAAAAAGAAACCCTTTACATTTGCTTCATTGAATTAGAGTTTTACAGCTCAGAAAAGGCCCTTTGACTCACTTCATCCATGCAATAGAGTTGACCATTTATGCTAATCCCATTTCCTGCAGCAGTCCGCCATGTCTCTACCCTTTTCAAATCCAAGAACCTGTCCAAATGTCTTTAAAGAATTGTAATTGTACCTGCCCCTACCACTTCCTCTGGCATCTGAAGCAATAAGGCAAAGAGCAGTGTTCTGGACATGATCTCAGTAACAGGAAATCATGGCGAGAATACCTCTCTTTGCCTCATTCCTTTGCTCCCAGTCACGGTCATTATCGAGGAACATTGCAAATTTCAAAGAGGCGGCAACATCAACCTGACACTCACCAGCTTCCGAAAGCCATATCACTTGCAGTTTCACATCCATGCTAATGCTTTTCCAAGACACCTTAGATGTATTACCCTCACTGGAAGTTGCAGGCCATTTTCCAGACATTATGGATGGAAAAAAAAGGAATAAATTGGAAGTGTCATTAATCTTCACCATCCAAGACCTGCCCTACTCTCATCACTACCATTGGGGAGAAAATACAAGAGCCTGAAGATTCTCGATGAAGAAAAGGGGGGGGGGATCTTATTGAAACCTTTCGCTTATTGAAAGACCTAGTTAGAATGAATGAATGTGGAGAGGATGTTTCCACTGGTGGGAGAGTCTGGGACCAAAGGGCAAAGCCTCAGAATAGAAGGATATCCATTTAGCACAAGATGAGGAGGTAATTCCTTTTGCCAGAAGGTGATGAATCTGTGGAATTCATTGCTACAAATGGCTATGGAGGTCATATCATTGGGTATATATAAAACTGAGGTTGATAGTTTCTAGATTAGTCAGGGCATCAAAGGTTACAGGGAGAACGTAGGAGAATGGGGTTGAGAGGGATAATAAATCAGTCATGATGGAATGGAGGAGCAGACATAATGGCCTAATTCTGCTCCTTTGTCTTATGATTTTATGGTCTTATTCCAGATTATTACCACTACCTGACAACCCCTCTCCCCCCCCCACATCGGATCTCCTTTAAATTTCTCCCTTTCTCATCTTAACATATGCCCTCCAGTTTTAGACTACTCTGCTGAGGGTAAAAGACTGACTATCTACCCTAACTATACCCCTCATAATTTTATGAACCTCTATAAAGCCGACATTCAATCTTTTACTCTGCAGTCAGAACAAATCTAGCCAATCCAATTTCTCCTTGTAACTAAGCAACATCCAGGAACCATCCTGGTGAATCTTTTCTAATGCTATCACATCCTTCCTGCAGTCTGCCAACCAGAACAGTGCACAATACTCCACATGCTTCCTAACCAATGTTTTATACAGCTGCAACATGATGTCCCAAATCTTATATTCAATGCCTCAGCCTATGAGGACAAGCATATCAAATGCACATTTTCCCTCTGTTTCTTTCTCTCACTATGAAGTACTAAGCAAAAATCCTTTAGTTAAACATCCAAGCCAAAGGAAAGACCATTCCATAGTTATCCTGATGAACACTCTGTGAACCTTGTGGCTTTCATTGAGATAATTTTGTATGTTTCAACAATTTTTATGTACAGAGAGCTTCACTTGAACATCAACATCTTTGCCTGTTATGGAATTATGGAGTACCTGGAGTGAGGTGAAGGGTGCAGGTCTGAATGTGAGGGCTGCGGATAATATGGAGGGTTGAGTATTAGGTACAAGGCTGATATGCAGTGGAAGGCTTGAATTACTGGCATCTGCATCAAGCCTGCAAACTGAGATCAGATCACACTGCAGCAGGAGAACATGTTACCTAGCAACACAAGGTGTGTTCTACAGAATAAGGAATCAAACAGGAGGAGAAATAGATGAAAAATTTAATATTAAACTAAAAAGGGAATTTTTGGCCTCAAGGAAGAAGACTAGCAAGAAGGTAATTGCTTATTTTTTAGCTTAAATGCCAAACTGGGAATTTCAAATCCTGCTAAATAATTGAAATTAAAGTCTACTTTTTCCAGCCAATAGGACCAACAATGTTCATGAGGCAATGGCCCAGAGTCAAGGAATAATCCAGGTGATAATTTAGGAAAATACAGGCCAATGATCTCTTTCTGAACTTTGGTTAAATTGTCAGTAATGCATGTCATAATTTCAGACACAGCACAAGTTTAATATGTGATAGCAAAGCTGGGAGAGTGAATTTCTGCCATGCAGTGCGATATTAGGCTTCTGCGGAGTATAATATTGAAGTGGATTTACCTGCATCTGGAGTAAATATACTTAATCACCTCTTTGATTTACAAGAGACAAGTTAGGTCAATCCAATGAACTCTCCAAGGAATCTTGATGTTGGTCCCACCAGCTAGGAGTCAGATCAGTGTTGTTCCTTAGAGAAATGACAGGTGCTAGGAATAAAAGGTGGTATCTCAAAAGCTATCATGCAGGGAAAAAAGCCTGACAAAATTCAATGCTGCAGAATTTTGGAATTCAGCTAAAAGAGTAGAGAAGTAATTGATGAGGAATCATGAAGCAAAATGCATGAAGTTTCAGGAAATACTAGTGTACCAGCACTAAACTGCAGTGGACTCGCATGGGGTCACTGACACTTCAGTTATATTTAGGAACTGTCTGACTTAAACATTGAAGGGTAGAACTTTACAACGCTGAAAGCCATTTGTCAACCATAGCTGTGAGAAGATCCATCCAAAATTCCCTTTATAGGTTTTATTGTTTGTGTCAACCACACACTGTGGCAAATTATGCTCTAACACCTCCCTCTGTAAATAAATCCCACCTCCCAACCTATTTCCACACTCTCAGATAAAATCATCACTGAATTCTCAGATAGGAAAATTACCACTCTCAAAACCCATCATCAGTTAAAAAAAAAATCAACTAAATCTCTAAGCCTATTGTTAATGAATATTCACAATGGCTGCAATACAAAAAGTATTTGATTGGTTGAGAAGAGTTTTTTTGATTTGAAGACATGGAGCTCTTTCTTCACAATCCTATCACCATCTTTACGCAGCTTTGTTGTATGCTCTCCATAAGTGATCCAACTTCAATAATTATACTGTTTAGTTCAAGGTTATAATTTCATTATTGCTCATACTTATACTCAGTGGCAACTTTATTAGGTACCTCCTGCTCCTAATAAAGTGGCCATTGAGTATATGTTCATGGTCTTCTGCCGATGTAGCCCATCCAGTCCAAGATTTGACGTGTTGTGTATTCAACAATGCTGTTCTGCACACCACAATTGTAACACGTGGTTATTTGAGTTACTGTCACCTTCCTGTCAGCTTGAACCAACATGTCCATTATCCTCCGACCTCCGTCATTAATGAGATATTTTTGCCCACAGAACTGCCACTCACAGAATTTTTTTTGTTTTTTGCATCATGCTCTGTAAAGTTTAGAGAGTGCTGCACATGAATATCCCGTGATATCAGCAGTTTCTGAGATACCCAAACCACCCCATTTGATTCCGACAATCATTCCATGGTCAAAGTCAATTAAATCATACTTCTTTGCCATTCTGACATTTGATCTGAACAAAATCTAAACCTCTTGAGCACATCTGCATGCTTTTATCCATTGAGCTGCTGCCACATGATTGGCTGATTAGAAATTTATATTAGCAAGCAGGTGTACCTAATAAAATGGCCACTGAAGGCACTATTACTCCTTCACAGGATATGGCAGTCACTGGCGAGGCCAACATTTAATGGAGACACAGGAAGCTATAAATGCTGAAATCACTGCTGGAGGAACACTGCAGGTCAGGCAGCATCGTACAATGAAATGGACAGTTTCAGGACTAGACCCTTTGTCTAGACTGAGAGGTAAGATAGCCGGTATAAAATGATGAGGGAAACTCATGCTTTCATTTTAAGTATTATTTCATTTGTTTAGAAGGGATAGGGCATAAAACATATCAGGAATATTTTTCAGTGCTGGTTTTATGAGGATAAAGGAATTTGCCAATGAAATTTCATGGCATCATTTTACTGACAATTCTCTGTGCACAAGAATGGCTCCACTCAGCAAATTCAGCCTATGAGCAAATTTCATTAGATGTTTCTAATTACACTGACTATAAATACACTGTTTGTAATATGAATTAGAGTGTTCTCGGACAGCATAAGAGACGATGTGAGGCGATAAAACAGAAAAGATATATATAGAAAGAAAATAATTACTCTGGTCAGGGATTCTGGTATAAATGGGTATGACCTTAAAATCAGAGCTTGTTTGTTGAAGCTCAGTGAGAATGTTGAAGTTGCTCTGGAGAAGAATTAACTTAAACACGTCTCCATCTGAAAGGGCAAAATGCACATACACATTTCATACATCTAAGCAAGCATGACACTCTACATGTGCTTTATAATATAAGGGTGCGAGTAGGCTAATAACCCCACTGGAGACCTGTGATTCTTTCCTTCAGATGCTGAGGCTATATAAATTTTTAAAATGTTGACATTAAGTAACATGATCAGGACGGATGATTCAAAGCACATGAGCAAATAAGAGCTTTAAAGAAGCATATTGTAGAGGTGGTGTGTGGGGGTCAGGACTGAAGAATAATAAGGAGAGTGGTGTGACGCTTAGGGAGTTTGAGAGCTTAGGGTAGGAATTGGTGACATACAGGTGCTCATAAAAATCAGATTTCTAGACCGTGATATTTCTACTAATTTGACTACCTGCACTGCATTTTCTCTGAAAATATAATACCTTTATTCTGCATTCTACTTATTTTCCTTCTTGCTACGCTGAAGTATTTAGGTACAAAATGATCTGTCTGGATGGCATGCAAATAAAGGTTTTTCCGCTGTATCTCATTTTCCAATTACCAGAGGAAAAAATGCTGAGATAGCTAGAAAGACAAGTAAATGAACAGGAGACAAAGTAGGGACACATGAAGCACTACAGATGCTGGAATCTGGAGCAACAAACTGGAAGTTGGAGGAACTCGGAGGAGGCAGAATCTGTGGAGGGAAATAGATCATCGGCATTTTGGGTTGAGACCTTTCATTCAAGTAAGTCAGACCCACGCCTTGAACACATTTTCAGGTTGGATTTCCCAGTGTGGTGGGGTTTCTGCCTGGTGAATGATGGTTGAGTTGTTCTGCCCAAAGCAGCCAGGGCGCCATGGTATCATATCAGTTAGCATAATGTATTTGTAGCTCAGGCCGTTCCAAGCTTGGAATTCAGTTCCAGCGCTGTCTGTAAGAAGTTTGTACATTCTCTCCATGACTGCCTGGGTCTCCTCTAGGTGCTCTGATTTTCTCCTATAGTCCAAGGATGTGCTGGTTCGTAAGATAATTGGTCATTGTAAGTTGTCCTGTGATTAGGCTGGTGTTACATAGGCGGGTTGCTGGGTGGTGTGGCTCGTTGGGCCGACAGGGCCAGTTCCACACTGCATCTCCAAATAAATAAATAATATCAGTGGGCCTGCTGAAGTTACCGGGCTCCCAGGGATAGCCCTTCTCACTGAGGGACACAACTAAGTCTCTTGTCACAGTCCCACATGAAATGTGGGAAATGTAGCCCCACTACTCTATCTCTTAACTCTGCAGATCAGTACTCAGACCTGCAACTGATGTGGCTATGTAAATTTTAAAATCACACTCAGAACCTTGACACGCCCTCAGCTGCCTTGTACTCCCCTCGGTACATACTATAATCTCAGTACCGATTACATTTCCAAATCATTACATTTATTTTGCTGTTTACTTTGCACACACAAGTTATGCATAATTAATGGAAATTTAAGTTTATTTTAACTTATGTCTGTCTTCATCGTGTAACGTACTGTGCTGCTGCTGCAAAAAGCCCATTTTCATGGTGTTTATATCCTGTGTTTGTAGGCTTACGTCAAGAGTAAACTTGAAATCTGGCAGCAAATCTTCAATGCACAACCTGTCTCTTCAGAAACAAATGTGCCACCAACTTGCCCCAAGCTATTGTGATATCTGTTCCACACAGCTCTGTGGAAATAAATGTAATATTAATAGTAGGGTTTCCAGCTGGTTTGGAGAAGGATGATCAATCATTTTTCATAGCAGAAATACCGATGCTGAACACTGTGAATGGAGCAGCAGAGATGAGGATTTCACTCCACAACGGCAGAGCAGGGTGGTCTACAACATACCACACGGTGGAGAGGAGGTAAATGGTGCTAACAACGGCGCATAACAGAGCCCTTAGGACTTGCAGCGAATCGATAATTCAACCATCTCCATGAAACTGAGTGCATCAGCTGTGCTGAAAATAGTAACTGAGTCAAGAAGCTGAACTCAGCTTCCTGTTGGGTGGTTCACTTTCCAGAGGATCAATGATTGATGTGTATCTGCTCTGTGACAAGTGTAGCCCGAAACACTGACTGCTATCCATTATTTACTACAATTTTTAGAAGTACAGTCCACATTATTGATCTCATCCATTGATCTCATATTTTCTCCTTGTTAAATCTTGAAAGAGGCATTTAAAGCATAATATGTTCATGCACGTGTACACATTGGCGTAATCTCAGATAATCATGCATCAAGAGGCCCAGACAGACAAGAATCTGGGATGCTTGTCCTCACTCCACCCCTGGGCAAGTGGCACCACATTGTCAAATGCTGTTTGCTTCACCCATGTGGCTCCAATCTGTGCAGAAAATTTTAGCGCTAGAGATCAGCAAAGAACAAACACCAGCAGGGAACCCCAAATGGAACTCGGCACTCTATTGCACAAAAGAAAACAATAGCATATGGGAGTGTATAAATGGAAATTTCAGGCTCCAAGTTATTGGGTAAGACCTGGCAACTTGCTCTCACGCTCTTGACTGTGAGTCAAATCCTTCTCTGTGTTACTACACAATTTCACATAGCTAAGTTCTGCTTTGCCTGACAGCAGCATTCTTTTAGACTTAATTAATGGCAGTGGGACAGACATTCCTCAGGACATAAGGCTCCTCTGAAGTGTCCAATGATCACATGCAGCATCTCAACCTAAAAAGCCAACTGTCTATTCGGAAAGTCTTGCACTGAAACATTAAATGTCCATTTTCTTCCACAGATGTTACCTGACACATTGGTTTCCTCCAGCCTTTGTGTTGCTCCTGATTCCAGCATCTGAAGTGTCTTGTATCTTCAGACTACAGTACCAAGCCACCAAGGAGATATTTTGGAAGAGAGGAAACGAAAAGCAAAATAGTGAAAAGTAGGAGCACTTTAAAGAATGAAAGAGAGAGCAGAAGTGATTTAGGAAGGGAATGGTGGGGCTTACGGCTGAGATAGCTGAACTCACAATCAAAGTTCAAAGTAAATTTATTATCAATGTACGTACTGAATATGTCACCATACACAACGCTAAGTTTCACTTTCTTGTAGGCATTCACAGTGAACACAAAGAAACAAAAGAAACCAAACAAAATAATAATTAATAAATAAATAATATTGAGAACACGAGATGAAGGGTCCTTGAAAGTGAGTCCATAGGTTGTGAGAACAGTTCAGATTTGGTTTGAGTGAAGTGGACTGAAGTTATCCCCTCTAGTTCCAGAGCCCAATAGCTGAGGTGTAATAACTGTTCCTGAACCTAGTGATGTAGGTCCTGATTCTCCTGTACCTCCTTCCTGGTGGCAACAGAGAGAAGTGAGCATGTCCTGGATGGTGGTGTCCTTGACAATAGATGCTGCTTTCAAGTGACAGCACTCCATGTAGATGTACTCAGTGGTAGGAAGGGCTTTACTCCTGATGGACTGAGCTGTATCCACTACTTTTTGTAGGCTTCTCCATTCAAGGACATTGGTGTTTCCATATCATGCCATGATGCATTGGTCAACATCATCTCCATCACACAACTATAGATGTTTGACATGCTGAATCTTCTCAAACTTCTAAGAAAGTAGAGGCACTATTGTGCTTTCTTTCTAATGGCACTTACATGCTGGACCCAGGACAGGTCCTCTGAAATGATAACACAGAGGAATTTAAAGTTGCTGACCCTCTCCACCTCTCACCTCCCTGATGAGGACTGACTCAGACCTCCAGTTTCCTCCTCCTGTTGTCAAGCGATTATTTTGGAGGGGATAATATTATTGAATGACAAGCTGTAGTCAATAAAGAGCATCCTGATGTATTCATCTTCACTGTCCAGCTGTTCCAGGGTCGAGTGAAGAGCCAATTTAATGGCACCTGCTGTTGACCTGTTATGACACTAGACAGGTCCAAGTCTTTGTTTGGATTAAGCATTCTTTGTTTGTATACATAATTAATTATGGGTTATGTGTAAACGTATGTGAATGGCATATGTCATTTTGCCACCCTGTCATATTTGTGCTTCTCACTAAATAAAAATGAAGCACACGAGTATCCTTAGCTCTGTGCTTTTCTTTTAATTAGTTTTATGTTTTGCAGTTATGAAACAGTTGATATGTTTCATCATAAACCTCTCAAAGTACTTCATCACAGTGGATGTAACAGAAAGCAACAATTACTGGACTGAATGTGTTGTATTTGAATACATGCAGCATAAGAAAGAAAATGGATGATCTTGAAATTCAGCTACAGATTGGCAAGTGTGACGTTGTGGCCATTTCTGAAACTTGGCTAAAGGATGGCTGCCATTGGGAGTAGAATGTCCAAGGATATACCGTGTATCAGAAAGATAGGTTAGTAGGCAGAGAAGATAGTGTGACTCTGTATACAAGAAATAATATTAAATCATTAGAAAGGGATGACATAGGATCAGAAGGTGTAGAGTCTCTGTGGGTTGAGTTAAGAAATGACAAGGGTAAAAGGACCCTAATGACAGTTGTATACAGGTCTCCAAACAGCAGCAGGGATGTGGATTACAAATTACAGCAGGAGATAGAAAAGACATGTCAGAAGGGCAATGTCATGGTAATTGTTGGGGATTTTAACCTGAAAGTGGATTGGGAAAACTAGGCCAGTACTGGACTTCGAGAGAGAATTTGTAGAATGTCTAAGGGATGGCATTTTAGAACAGCTTGTTGCTGAGCCCACTAGGGGATTGGCCGTGCTGGATTGGGTGTTGTGCAATGATCTGGAGGTGACAAGAGAGCTTAAGGTTAAGGAACCCTTAGGGAATAGTGATCACAATATAATTGAGTTTACTTTGAAACTTCAGAAGGAGAAACCAAATTCCAATGTATCGGTATTTCAGTGGAATAAAGGAAATTACAATGGTATTAGAGTGGAACCAGCCACAGTTGACTGGAAAGGGACACTAGCAGGAAGGACAGCAAAACAGCTAAGGATGGAGTTTGTGCAAAAAATGAGGGAAGTTCAAGACAGATATATTCCAAATAAGAAGAAATTTTCGAATGGAAGAAGCGCACTACCGTGGCTGACAAGTGAAGTCAGAGCCAAAGTAAAAGCAAAGGAGATGGTATACAAGGAAGCCAAAGCTAGTGGGAAGATAGAGGATTGGGAAGCTTTTAACAACTTGCAGAAGGAAACTAAGGAGGTCATTAGGAAGGAATAGATGAATTATGAAAGGAAGCTGGTGACTAATATCAAAGAAGATAATAAAAGCTTTTTTTTTAAGTATATAAAGGGTAAAAGAGAGTTGAGGTTAGATATAGGACCAATAGAAAATGACGCTGCAGATGTTGTAATGGGAGATGTTGTAATGAGAGATGCAGAGATGGCAGAGGAACTGAATGCATATTTTACATCAGTCTTCACAGTGGAAGACACCTGCAGTATACTGGACAAATTACGACTGAGAAGGTCCTCAGGAAGCTTAATGGTCTGAGGGTGGATAAATCTCCTGGATCTGATGGAATGCACCCTTGGGTTCTAAAGGAAGTAGCTGGAGAGATTGCAGAGGCATTAACAATGATCTTTCAAGAATCGATAGATTCTGGCATTGTACCGGATGACGGAAAAATTGCAAATGTTACTCCGCTATTTAAGAAGGGTAGGAAGCAGCAGAAAGGAAACTATAGACCTGTTAGCCTGACATCAGTGTTGGAATCGACTGTTAGGGATGAGATTATGGAGAACCTGGAGGCACATGACAAGATAGGCCAAAGCCAGCATGGTTTCCTGAAAGGAAAATCCTGCCTGACTAACCTACTGCAATTTTTTGAGGAAATTACAAGCAAGGTAGACAAAGGAGATGCAGTAGATGTGGTGTACTTCGATTTTCAGAAGGCCTTTAACAAGCTGCTGCACATGAGGCTGCTTAGCAAGATGAGAGCCCATGGAATTACAGGGAAGTTACTAGCATAGGTGGAGCATTGGCTGATCAGCAGAAAACAGGGAGTGGCATAAAGGGATCCTATTCTGGCTGGCTGCCGGTTACCAGTGGAGTTCCACAGGGGTCGGTGTTGGGACCGCTGCTTGTTACGATGTATGTCAATGATTTGGACTATGGGACTAATGGATTTGTGGCTAAATTTGCCAATGATACAAAGATACGTGGAAGAGCGGGTAGTGTTGAGGAAACAGACAGCCTGCAGAGAGACTTAGATAGATTAGGGGAATGGGCAAAGAAGTGGCAAATGAAATACAATGTTGGAAAGTGTATGGTCATGCACTTTGGTGGAAGAAATAAACGTGAAGACTTATTTAGATGGGGAGAGAATTCAAAATGCAGAGATGCAAAGGGACTTGGGAGTGCTTGTGCAAATGGTTAACCTCTAAGTTGAGTCTGTGGTGAAGAAGGCGAATGCAATGTTGGCATTCATTCCAGAGGTACAGAATACAAGAGCAGGGATGTGATGTTGAGGCTCTATGAGGTACTCATGAGATCACACTGAGTATTGTGTGCAGTTTTGGGCTCCTTATTTTAGAAAGGATACACTGACATCAAAGACAGTTCAGAGAAATTCACGGGAATGAGTCCAGGAATGAAAGGGTTACTGTATGAGGAATATCTGGCTGCTCTTGGGCTGTATTCCCTGGAGTTCAAGAGAATGAGGGGA
This sequence comes from Mobula birostris, assembly GCF_030028105.1. NCBI lineage: Eukaryota > Metazoa > Chordata > Chondrichthyes > Myliobatiformes > Myliobatidae > Mobula > Mobula birostris. Next base: position 90,639,769 of record NC_092370.1, on the reverse strand, counting down.
GATCTCATAGAAACATTCCAAATGTTAAAAGGCCTGAACAGATTAGATATGGCAAAGTTATTCCCCATGGTAGGGGAGTTCTAGGACAAGAGGGCACAAATTCAGGGTTGAAGGTCGTCCGTTTAGAACAGAGATATGGAGAAATTACTTTAGTCAGAGGATGGTAAATCTCTGGAATTTGTTGCCACGAGCAGCTGTGGAGGCCAAGGTCATTTAAGGCAGAGATAGATATGTTCTTGATTAGCCAGGGCATCAAAGGGTATGGGGAGAAGGCAGGGGAGTGGGGATGACTGGAAGAATTGGATCAGCCCATGATTGAATTGTGGAGCAGTCTCGATGGGTTGAATGGCCTACTTCTGCTCCTACATCTTATGGTCTTGTGGTCTTATGGTAAGTGCTACTGGATGATAGTCATTGAGCCAGGTTACAACGTTCTTCTTAGGCACTGGTATAATTGAAGTCTGTGAAACCCCTTTTTACGGGGCATCTCCCAAGAAGTGGTTCATTTTTAAATCTTTTTATAAATTATTATTGAAAATCGACAACAAAAAAATACATTGAAATAATCAAGTCAATATATCAATATGTATAATAAGAGTCAAACTATTAGCCAAGCTAAACAGTATATCAATAATAATAAGAAAAAGCAAAATGTTAAAGCTATTTTTTTTTGGAAAAAAGGGAAAAAGGACCCCTGCTAACTAAAAAAAACCCCGCTAACAAAAAAAAACGTGGAAGAAAAACCATTTGGAGCACAAACCCGGAGCTATACGCCATAGAAGCTTCCATAAATCCGCCAACCAAATCCATTTACCCAAGAATCAGAAGGGGACGATCTTAATTAACACAAATCAAATGATAGTAGCAGGCAAAAGAGCCCCACCTTTCCTCAAAGTCAAATTGAGGATCAAAAGTTCGACTTCTGATTTTCTCCAAACTAAGACATAACATCACCTGAGAACCACTGTATCAAAGTGGGAGCAGAGGCATCTTTCCATTTTAATAAAATAGCCCTTCTGGCCAATAATGTAACAAATGCAATTACATGTTGGTCTGATATAGAAATACCGTGAATATATTGAGGAATTATTCCAAACAAAACTGTCAATTTATTAAGGTATAAATTAATTTTTAAAGCTTTAGATATTGTAGAAAAAATAGATTTCCAGAACTGTTTCTATACAGAACACAACCAAAATATATGTGTCAATGTGGCTATCTCAGTTTTACATCTGTCACACTGACTATTAACATTAGGAAATATTTTAGACAGTCTCTCCTTTGTCAAATAATAACAATGTACAATTTTAAATTTAGAGAAGTGGTTCTTTAGCCCCTTGTTAGTAGCCACTGGACTCAGTGGTGAAAAAAACCACCTTCCTCAAGCTCCATACATCTAGGGCCAGTATGACTTGGGTCCCACCAGAACTGGGAAGTTGTGATGTCTCGACCACCCAAATTCCAACCTGTGTGAATATTGTCCCCAGGTAATTAGCCGTCAGTAAGAAATAACAGATTGTACACTGCATACAATTATAAGTATATGTAGAGATGTCAGCTTTATCAAACAGTTAGAAGGAAAAATGAAAGTAAAATTAAAAGGGCCCATTACAGTTAACCCAGTCCAAATATGCACACAATTTGGAGCTCATCTTTAAAGTTGTCTTTACCTCACACGATGGACGTACGGTCTGCAGGAAAACACACACCACCTTCTGAATGCCACTCAAAATCCATTTCAAACAAACAGGCTCCCCCACAGGAGTATTGGTCCTTCCTCCTTGAAGCCATTCATCTGCACCAAGCACCTTGTGCAACAGGGATGCCATCTTCAGCTATCCTCCCTCCTGTCTTCTCCCAGTCCCTGCCAAAAAAGACTTCGACCCACACCAGTGTCCATCACAAAAACCTCTCCACCCAGCATTCTCTTGAAACTTCTCCCAATTCCACTATCCTGATTGGCTGACACAACATTCCTAAGTTGAACAATATAGCCCCTTATCTTTAGCTTAAACCCAAACATGCTGCAAGTAGAACAGACTGCTCTTACAGAACTGCTAAAATGAAATACCTACAGCATCACAGTAAAAATCTTAACTGGAGGCGTTACACCTGCCTGAAGCAGATGGGTACCTCAGACTGACCAAGTGAGAGGTTAAAGATATTGGTGAAAAAACCAGCCAGCTGATCAGCACAATCATTGATATAATGGCAACTGAAAGCAAAAGAGGTCAGAATTAAAGGAATTAGAGGCTACAGAGCTGGAGGATGTTACAGAGGTCAGGAGAAATGAGGTCAGCTCAAGGACACTTTCTATCTCACTTTTATCAGAATCTTGTATGGTAAGATGGAATCTTGACCTCAAATCTACCTTATGATCTTGCACTTTATCATTTATCTGCAGTGTGCATTTTTAGTAGCTTTTACACTTTATTCTTCATTGTTATTGTTTTACATTATTCTTTCTCAATGTGCAATGATTTGATCTATATAAACAGTATGCAAAACAAGCTTTTCACTGTGTCTTGATACATGTGTTAATAATAAACCAATACTAATAAGTAGCTTCTAATGTACAGGTGAGTTGTAGAATCTGCGGAATGATAAAAAGGTATGCTACAGACTCGATGGGCTGAAGAATCTGATTCTGTTCTATATCTCCCTGATTCTAATGAAGATTGAAAGGGTGCAGAGGAAACTTACAAGGATGTTGCTGATATTTGAGGACCTGCGTCGCAGGGAAATGTTGAATAGGTTAGGACTATATCCCAGAAGCAAAGGAGAATGAGGGGAGATATTATCGAGGTATACAAAATTATGATATATATAGATAGGCTAAATGTATGTAGGTTTTTTTCCCTATGGTTGGGAGAGGTTAGAACTGGAGTTCATAGGTTTAATGTGAACATTGTAGCCTTTATGGGAAAATTGAGTGGGGACTTCTTCCCCCAGAAGTTGGTGTGAGTGTGGAACGAGCGACCAGTGGATGTGGGTTCAATCGCAGCATTTAAGAGAATTTGGATACGTGCATGGACGAGAGGGGTATGGAGAGCTATGCTCTGGATGCAGGCTCAGGCATGATAAGTGTCACTGTCAGAGATGTACCAAAGGTCAGAAAGAGACAATGTAAGGAGCAGCTTCGGGTAAGGCCAGTCTTTCCCAGCTGCACAGGCACGTTAAGCGTTGGCATCAGAGGCCTAATCTTAACAGCAAGTAAAAGGAAGGTAGGGTCAAGCAGAGTGGGCATTGTAGAAGTGTCCCAGTGATAGAGTGGGAAGGCTTTGGCTTAACAGGCACCGGCGAGGACAGGATGAGGCACAGATAGGAAGAGGTAAGACTATTTTTTAGTACGGAGTAATCAGGATGGAGTGCTCCTCCTGACAGATGTGGGGATTCAGGATATCAGGCAGCTTCCTTGATTACTACATCTCCCGGAAGTTCACCCAACTTCCACTCATGACTGACCAGGTCAAGGAGTTGGAGCTGGAAGTAGTTGTACTCGGGGAGGCTGAAGACATTATAGCTGAGACTCTTGAAGAGGTGGTCACACCCAGAGTACTGGTTTTGGACAGTAGATGGGTGACGACCAGGACAGGCAAGGGGATTAAGAAGCCAGTTCAGGGTTCCCCTGTGGCCATTCCCCTCACAACAAGTTTACCTTGTTGGACACTGCTGGGGGGAGTGGCGTGGGTTGGGATGAACCATCAGATCACAGCAGCAGCAGCCAGGTGGGTGGCACTGTGACTGGCTCTGAGGCTCAGCAGGAAAGGGTAAAGTTAGACAATGCAGTAGGCACCAAGAAGGTGTGTTGGCATCCAGGTGCTGGGGTCCAGGATATATTGGAGTAGCTGCAGGATATTCTCAAGGAGGGGAAGAGGGTGAATAGCCAGAGGTCATAGAGTATATTGGCACCAATGACATAGACAGAAAAGGGGAAGAGGTCCTACAAAGTGAGTAAATAGAGTTAGGAAAGAGGCTGAAGAGAAGTTCCCGCAAGATAGTAATTTCCAGATAATTCCCGGTGCCATAGGCTACTGCAGGTAGGAATGGGATGATAGACGGATGAATGAGTGGCTGCGGAGAGAGTGCAGAGGACTGGGTTTCTTGGATTATTGGAACCTTTTCTAAGGAAGGGGTGACCTGTACAACAGAGATGGGTTGCAGCTGAACTGGAGGGAAACCAATATCCAGGCCACGAGGTTTTCTGATGCTACTCTGGAAGGTTTAAACTAGTGTTGCAGGAGGCTGGGAATCACAGTCCCAGGTCATTAAGTGAAGGATCAGACAGGAAGGTAGCTGTCAGGGAAAGTATTGAAAGGCAAACTAAAATAACAGGTATGACGGATCAGATAGTTTGAAGTGTGTATGTTTTAATGCTAGGAGTATTATGGGTAAGGGTAATGAACTTAGAGCATAGATCTAAACGTGGAGGGATATGGACATTGTGTAGGTAGGAGAGATTCATGTTTAGGGGTTTTTGATTTGTTTTTGATTTACCTTTTAGCTAGTTTGGCAGAACAGTGGGCAGAAGGGCCTGTTCCTGTGCTGTACTGTTCTATGTTCTATGTTCAAATGAGGCTAGGCAGAAAAACAGGTCGGCATGAACTAGATGGGCTGCAAGGCCTGTTTCTGTGCTGCAGTGCTCTATAATAGCAAAGAAATAGGGAGATGACCAATGTTTAAAGATAGGGATTAGGAACAAAAACAACTTGTTTCAAGGAGCACAGTGCTGATGGAGGAGAAAGATTTAATATTCTATAGGACAGTGCAGTCTTGGATGATTGAAGTTGGGGAGGAATTGGATTCTGGACAGCAGAGCACTGAAGTGGTTGGGTTTGGAGCTGCCAAAGGGTTTTAGCAACAAAAGGCTGAGATGAGCAACAGAGAGGCAAACATAAGTAGCTCAGAAACAGTGAAGTTGCAGGCAGTTTGGTCAGCCTCCGGCAGTGGTCTGGGCTGGGGACTGCCTCAATATGGTCATGAATGGAGTTTGTAGAATGTCAGGATTCAGCGAATGGAGGAAATGCTGTTTCTTCCAATACTGCATTTGAAATAAACAATGTGAAAGGGGTCAGAGGAAATGGCACTGACTTGGAGCTCAGTGTTATCAGCGTGCATGGAGACGATGGATTTTCACATGAAATCAGCAATTGGCAGCAAGTAGAAACAAAATTAAAAGGGGAATTTTTTAGCTTCTTCTGAGATTCTGGGGACAAAAGTGTGGGAATGGGAAATGATCTATTGCAGAAAATTCTCTGAAATTAACTAAGCTATCTCATACAGCTGAGGAAAGCTTTTGGAGGAGGACTGAGTGATTGGGTTATGCCTTTAGTAGTAAAAATGTTAGGCAGTACATTCACAGATATGAAGGACCATGACAAGGCCCACTCCCGTGTTGTGGAAGGAGTCGAAACCTAATGGTCAGGTTTAAAAGTGCAGTTGTGAAGAAAGCGGAAATGAATGGGAAGAGGCAGGAGAAGGTAGAGTTAAGAGGCTGCTAGAAGTAGCCATAACAAATGAATACATTGGTGTAAATGGTTTCTGTTTCACTGGTGTCTCCTAAAATGATCAAATGTAGATTCCTGTGCACAGCTCAGAAATTCGTAATGTAAGAGGACTTTTGCGGCAGGGATGGTTTGCAAGGTTCAAGAGCGGACATTTTGAAAAGGAGATATGGTAACAGGGGGTCCCAAAGGGAAGACAACTACAGTAAAGAAAAGGGAAATGTTAATGAGATCGGACAGCGTGATACCAAGGAAGGGAAGTTGGGAGGTTGATATTTTAACTGAAGTAGTGTTGGGAGAAGAGGATGAGTAAGCCTTATCCATTAGACAAATTCAGAGAGGGCTTGAGGGGAGGTAGAAGGGAAACTAGAGATAGAAGAGAGGAGATGGTTTCCTTCTTGAAGATTACCTCAATGGATGAGGGGAAAAGAAGGTTACTGAGATGGAGCAAACCCTAATTGAAGTCATCCCTGTTACACATGTTAAAACAATGAGCTGACAAATACAGCCATGTTATATTTATGTTAGATCTAGCTTTTCACTGGGCTAGGGTCTTTTTTCTGCAGTTTCTGAGCAATTTACATTTTTTTCTTTACAAAGAGTACCAAATACAGTGGATTCCAGTTAATTGAGACTCACCAGGACCAGTGCATTTTGGCCCAATTAGCCAATGTTTCATGGGAATAGTTAAAAAAAGACAAACTACCATTTAAACAAGGCAATAAAACCATAAGATATAGGAGCAGAAGTAGACCATTCAGCCATCGAGTCTGCTCCACCATTCGATCATAGGCTGATCCGATTTTTCCAGTCATCCCCACTCCCCTACCTTCTCCTCATACTCTTTGATGCCCTGGCTAATAAAGAACATATCTATCTCTGCTTTAAATGACTTGGCCTCCATGGCCACTCGTGGCAACAAATTCCACAGATTTACCACCCTCTGACTAAAGTAATTTCTCCGCATCTCTGTTCTAAACGGACGTCCTTCAACCCTGAATTTGTGCCCTCTTGTTCGACTCCCCTACCATGGGGAATAACTTTGCCATATCTAACCTGTTCAGGCCTTTTAACATTTGGAATGTTTCTATGAAATCTCCCCTCATTGGAATACAGCCCAAGAGCTGCCAGATGTTCCTCCATATGGTAACCTTTTAATTCCTGGAATCATTCTCGTGAATCTTCTCTGAACTGTCTCCAACGTCAGTATATCCTTTCTAAAATAAGGAGCCCAAAACTGCGCACAATACCCCAAGTGTGGTCTCACAAGTGCCTTATAGAGCCTCAACATCACATCCCTGCTCTTATATTCTATACCTCTAGAAATGAATGCCAACATTGTATTCGCCTTCTTCACCACTGACTCAGCCTGAAGGTTAACCTTTAGGGTATAGTGCACAAGCACTCCCAAGTCCCTTTGCGTCTCTGCATTTTGAATTCTCTCCCCATCTAAATAAGTCTGCCCATTTATTTCTTCCCCCAAACTGCATGACCATACACTTTCCAACATTGTATTTCATTTGCCACTTCTTTGCCCATTCCTCTAAAGTATCTAAGTCTCTCTGCAGGCTCTCTGATTCCTCAACACTACCCACTCCTCCACCTATCTTTGTAACATTGGCAAATTTTGCCACAAATCCATTAATCCCATAGTCCAAATCATTGACATACATCATAAAGAGCAGTGGTCCCAACACCGATCCCTGTGGAACTCAGTAAATAAGTGAAAATAAATAAGTAAATAAGGATTAAGTAAAAGTTATGTAATTAAATGAATTACAGAATAAATTAGAATACTGTCAATATGACTACATGTAACACCCTGGTTAAAATTTTGGTTTATTATTGACACATGTATCAAGACACAGTGAAAAGCTTGTTTTGTATACTGTTTATACAGATTAAATCATTACACAGTGCATTAAGAAAGAATAATGTAAAACAATAACAATGCAGAATGAAGTGTAAAAGCTACTTAAAAGTGCAGTGCAGGTAAACAATAAAGTACAATATCATAACAAGATAGATTTGAGGCCCATTCAAGATTCTGGTAAAAGTGGGATAGAAGCTGTCCTTGAGCTGACCTCTGTAACATCCTCCAGCTCTGCAGCCTCTAACTCCTTTAACTCTGACCTTCTGTACATTCAGTTGCCATTACCTCAATGATAGTGAAGATCAACTGGCTGGTTTGCTCACCGATACCTTTAACCACTCGCTTCAGCAGTCTGGGGTACCCATCTGCTTCAGGCAGATGTAATGCCCTGGTTAAGATTTTTACTGCAATGCTGTAGGTATTTCATTTTAGCAGTTCTGTAAGAGCAGTCTGTTCTGCTTTAAGCATGTTTGATTTTGAGCTAAAGTTAAGGGGCTATACTGTTCAACTTAGGAATGTTGCGTCAGCCAATCAGGATGGTGGAATTGGGAGAAGTTTTGAGAGAACACTGGGTGGAGAGGTTTTCATGATGGACACCGGTGTGGGTCGAGGTCTTTTTGGCAGGAGCTGGGAGAAGATAGGAGGGAAGATGGCTGAGGATATCATCCCCGTTGCACAAGGCGCTTTGTGCAGATGAATGGCTTCAAGGAGGAAGGACCAATATTCCCGTGGGGGAGCCCATTTGTTTAAGATGGATTTCAAGCGCTATTCGGAAGGTGGTGTGTGCTTTCACACAGACTGTGGGTCCAGCACGTGAGCTAAAGACAACTTCAAGGTGAGCTCCAATGTATGTGCACATTTGGACTAGGTTAACTGTAATGGGCCCTTTTTATTTTTCCTTTTCTTTTTCCTACTAACTGTTCGATAAAGCTGACATTTGTAAATATGCTTTCTTTATAATTGTATGCAGTGTACAATCTGTTTTTTCTTGCCAACAGCCAATTGCATGGGGGTGGTAGTTACACAGTATTTGCATAGATTGGGGTTTGGGTGGTCGAGACTTCCCAATTTCCCCGTTTTGATGGGACCAAGTTATACCAACTCTAGATGAAAGGAGTTTAAGAAAGGGTGATTTTCTTACTCCTGAGTGCAGTGGCTGTAGGCAAGGAGCTAACAAGCCACATCTCTAGAGACACCCAGTAAAGAAGGGTTTCATATAATGCTATTAGTTCCTAAACATTCTCGATGTAGGAAGACATCCAGTGTATGCTGCGTGTCCCTTTGACCGACTGAATGAACAAAATCAGCACAGACAACTTGTGCAGATAATGAACTATCTTCATAAAATGCTTTCAACAATTGTATTCTCCAAATTTTCATTTTCTTTGTAACGTTCAAAATGATTGTCAATATCATAGATCCTCTATAGTTTCAAATTTGTTGAAGCAATGAAATTGTTTCATTTTCATTCCGGATCATTTCTGGTACCTCCAAGCCCTGAATGCTTGAAACTGCAGAGAGCAAAACAGTTGCGAGTTGTCTTACTGCTTATATCTCACCAACTCAGTGACAAAAATCACTGCTTTGGGAACACAAACACGCACAACTGATGCTATTTACAAATGGTTCACTCCAAGCATGGTGCCGTGTCTATTGGTCACACAGGTGCACGTGGCTGATGATAGTTAGACTGTTCATCAGCAGTCTTCTATCACAATCAAGTAGCACGGTGTCTGCAGTAAAAGAAGGGAATCCCAGCAATTTTCTCAATTAGTTTTTGTTATTTAGGAGTTGTCCAAAAAAACGGCTGCTCTAAGCAAGCAATGGCCCGATTAACCATATTGACACATAGCCTGCAGAAGTCAAGACTAATATTTCACTCACAGTAGAGAATCATATCCCACTGCAACCAGTCTTCAAGTGTACAGCTGTGAACCAACAGCCCAGAGAAAGCCACTCACACTCATTGGGATCTGTGGCTCTCTAGCCTACAAAGACTCTACTTCAAATATTACTACTAAACAATTCAACAAGTTGATGTCTGTTGCAGCTGTTGCAAGAACAGTTCATTAGTGTTCAGCCCACAAATCCCAGATTCATTTTTACTGAGAACTAAAAGTTGAAACCTCCATTATGCCTGGCTTTCACTCTTGGAACTGCATTCCACCACATTCTGCACTTCTTACCTACGTTAACCCCGAACAGAAAAATGTTGTTATTTTACTCTTTTTTTTTAAGGAATTCAACCACATCTAAGTGTTTGGACAGAAATACTATAAGCCTACTGACTCTCACAGCTATCTGGACTATTCCTCTTCTCACCCTGTCTCTTGCAAAAACGCCATCCCCTTCTCGCAATTCCTCCGTCTCCGCCGCATCTGCTCTCAGGATGAGGCTTTTCATTCTAGGACGAGGGAGATGTCTTCATTTTTTAAAGAAAGGGGCTTCCCTTCCTCCACTATCAACTCTGCTCTTAAACGCATCTCCCCCATTTCACGTACATCTGCTCTCACTCCATCCTCCCGCCACCCCACTAGGAATAGGGTTCCCCTGGTCCTCACCTACCACCCCACCAGCCTCCGGGTCCAACATATTATTCTCCATAACTCCCGCCACCTCCAACGGGATCCCACCACTAAGCACATCTTTCCCTCCCCCCCTCTCTCTGCATTCCGCAGGGATCACTCCCTACACAACTCCCTTGTCCATTCGTCCCCCCCATCCCTCCCCACTGATTTCCCTCCTGGCACTTATCCGTGTAAGCGGAACAAGTGCTACACATGCCCTTACACTTCCTCCCTTACCACCATTCAGGGCCCCAAACAGTCCTTCCAGGTGAGGCAACACTTCACCTGTGAGTCGACTGGGGTGATATACTGCGTCCGGCGCTCCCGATGTGGCCTTTTATATATTGGCGAGACCCGACGCAGACTGGGAGACCGCTTTGCTGAACATCCACGTTCTGTCCGCCAGAGAAAGCAGGATCTCCCAGTGGCCACACATTTTAATTCCACATCCCATTCCCATTCTGACATGTCTATCCACGGCCTCCTCTACTGTAAAGATGAAGCCACACTCAGGTTGGAGGAACAACACCTTATATTCCGTCTGGGTAGCCTCCAACCTGATGGCATGAACATCGACTTCTCTAACTTCCGCTAGGCCCCACCTCCCCCTCGTACCCCATCTGTTACTTATTTTTATGCACACATTCTTTCTCTCACTCTCCTTTTTCTCCCTCTGTCCCTCTGAATATAACTCTTGCCCATCCTCTGGGTGTCCACCCCCTTGTCTTTCTTCCCGGACCTCCTGTCCCATGATCCTCTCGTATCCCCTTTTGCCAATCACCTGTCCAGCTCTTGGCTCCATCCCTCCCCCTCCTGTCTTCTCCTATCATTTTGGATCTCCCCCTCCCCCTCCAACTTTCAAATCCCTTACTCACTCTTCCTTCAGTTAGTCCTGACGAAGGGTCTCGGCCTGAAACGTCGACTGCACCTCTTCCTAGAGATGCTACCTGGCCTGCTGCGTTCACCAGCAACTTTGATGTGTGTTGCTTGAATTTCCAGCATCTGCAGAATTCCTGTTGTTGATGGAAGAATATTCCATTGTTATGGCTTAAGGACAGCTTCTACCCTTAAGACTATTAAATAGTTCCCTGGAACACTACGATGTACCTCATTGTGAGCTTGCAACTCACTGTTTACCTGCACTGCAATTTATTTGTAGCTGTTACACTCTATTCTGCATCAATTACCTCGTACTACCTCAATGCACTGTGTAATGAATTGATCTGTATGTGACAGTAATAAACCAATCAGCTTCCCTACACCAACAAATTGCAGAGAATGAAGAAAGCAAAGCATGGGCAATAAGCAAACAATCTTTCCGCAAGTGCCAATGCCCGTACCAGGAGAGGTCCACATCAAGTAAAACCTATAAGACCATAAGGCACAGGAGCAGAATTAGTCCATTCAGCCCATTGAGACCCTCCACTATTCCATCATGGCCGATTTGTTAGTTCTCTCAATCCCATTCTCCTGCCTTCTCCACAAAATCTTTGACACCCTTACTAATCAAGAACCTATCAATCTCCGCTTTAAATAAACCCTCAAAGAAACATAGAAAATAGGTGCAGGAGTAGGCCATTTGGCCCTTTGAGCCCGCACCGCCATTCAGTATGATCATGGCTGATCATCCAACTCAGAACCCTGCACCTGCCTTCTCTCCATAACCCCTGATCCCTTTAGCCACAAGGGCCATATCTAACTCCTTCTTGAATACAGCCAATGAACTGGCCTCAACTGGTTCCTGTGGCAGAGAATTCCACAGATTCACCACTCTCTGTGTGAAGAAGTTTTTCCTCATCTCGGTCCTAAAAGGCTTTCCCTTTATCCTTAAACTGTGACCCCTTGTTCTGGACTTCCCCAATATTGGGAACAATCTTCCTGCATCTAGCCTGTCCAATCCCTTTAGAATTTTATACGTTTCAATAAGATCCCCCCTCAATCTTTTAAATTCCAGCGAGTAAAAGCCTAGTCGATCCAGTCTTTCATCATATGAATGTCCTGCCATCCCAGGAATCAATCTGGTGAACCTTCTTTGTACTCTCTCTATGGCAAGAATGTCTTTCCTCAGATTAAGGGACCAAAACTGCACACAATACTCCACGTGTGGTTTCACCAAGGCCTTGTACAACTGCAGTAGAACCTCCCTGCTCCTGTACTCGAATCCTCTTGCTATGAATGCCAGCATACCATTCGCCTTTTTCACCGCCTGGTTTTAAACCCTCAGCCATCTATGGCAATGAATTCCACAGATAGACCACCCACTGGCTATGACCACCTTTACTGCCATGATGAGGCCACTCTCAAGCTGGAGGAGCAACACTTCATAATCCGTCTGGATAGCCTCCTACCTGATGGCATGAATATCAATTTCTCCATCTTCGGTAATAAGGACATAAGAAATAGGAGCAGGAGTAAGCCATCTGGCCCATCAAGCCTGCTCCGCCATTCAATAAAGTCATGGCTGATCTGGCCGTGGACTCATCTCCACCTACCTGCTTTTTTTCCATAACCTTTAATACCCCTACTATGCGAAAATCTATCCAATCTTCTCTTAAATATATTTACTGAGGTAGTCTCCACTGCTTCATTGGGCATAGAATTCCACAGATTCATCACTCTCTGGGAAAGGCAGTTCCTCCTCATCTCTGTCCTAAATCTACTCCCCTGAATCTTGAGGTTATGTCCCCTAGTTCTAGTCTCAGCTATCAGTGGAGACAACTTTCCTGCCTCTATCCCTTTCATAATTTTATGTTTCTATAAGATCTCCTCTCATTCTTCTGAATTCCAGCAAGTACAGTCCCAGGCAACTCAATCTCTCCTCATAATCTAACCCCCTCAGCTTTGGAATCAACCTGGTGAACCTCCTCTGCACTGCCTCCAAAGCCACTATATCATTCCTCAAGTAAGGAGACCAGAAGTGCACACAGTACTCCAGGTGCAGCCTCACCAGTACACTGTACAGTTGCAGCATAACCTCCCTGCTCTTAAATTCAATCCCTCTAGCAATGAAGGCCAACATTCCATTTTCGTTGATTCCCCGATTCTCTTCCCTCTTCTTGAATTCCCCACTCTAACCCCCCTCTTACTTGCCTAACACCTTCCCCAGATGCCCCTCATTCTTCCCCCTCTCCCATGGTCCAGTCTCCTTTCCTATCAGATTCCTTCTTCTCCAGCCCTTTACCCTTTCCACCTACCAACCAGCTTCTTACTTCATCCTCCTTCCCCCACACACCTGGCTTCACCTATCACCTTCCACCTTGTACTCCTTCCCCTACCCCCACATTTTTACCCTGGCTTTTTCCCTCATCCTTTCCAGTCCTACTGAAGAATCTCAGCCTGAAACATCAACTATTAATTGACTTCCATCGATGCTGCCTGACCTGTGGAGATTCTCCAGTATTTGGTGTGTGTTACTCAAGGTCAGCTTCCTTCCCACTGTTAATAGACTCTTCAAAGGACCCTTCATATGCTAAAGCTGAGCCCTTGATCTGGTTCGTCATGGTCTTTGCACGTTATTTATTTACCTGCACTGCCCTTACTCTGTTGCTGCTACATTATATCCTACATTCTGTTTCCAGTGGTAGGGTAGACTAGAACGAAGTAACATAGCCTTAAAATTCAGGGCAGTGGCTTTGGGATGATGGAGATGAGGGGGAATTGCTTTACCCAGAGAGCAGTGTATCCGTGGAATTCTCTGCTAAGTTAAGCAATAGAGACTGCCTCATTAAGTATATTTAAGACACAGTCATATTGATTCTTGCACAATAGTGGCATTAAGGGTTATGGGGGAAAGGCAGGTAGGTAGAAATGACTGCATGGCCAGCCATGATCTTATTGAATAGCAGAGCAGGCTTGATGGGCTGGATGGCCTACTCCTGCTCCTATTTCTTATTTTTGATCTGTTGCAAAAGCTTATGGTTTCAAATCACAGTCCAGAAGCCTGTGCACAAAAATATAACCTGATGCTTCAGTGTACCACTGAAGTAGTGTGACAGTGTTCAGATGCTATATTTTGAAATAAAAGATATATCCCCATTTACCAGAGAAATGATCCCTTCGAACAATTTAGGAAAAAGTCAGGATTTTTCAGCCCAGGGTCCAACCCAATATTTATTTGCCTGTCAGCATTTTTAAAAATAAAGTATAAATATAGCTGGTCATTATTGTAGTGGTAGTTAACACTGTTACTCCTCTGCCACTCAGTTAACCACTTCCAAATGGGAGGAGTTCACAAGCAGGGTTATCAGTAAAGTTCAGTTGAGTATCCTGCATGCTGGCACCCTGGTGTTCTCTGCACAATCCCTCAATAACGAACGCAACGTGGCGTCAGGAGTGTTTGCTTGTCGATGAATCGGTGCTACAGTCCAAGTGAAAACCCCAACTAGAAATAAGACTGTTGTTGTTCATATATATCTTTAAAAAATATCCAGAGACTTATCAACATCAACTGCCTTTGCTAGTTTGCTAACTGCATGAGCTGAGAAGCAGCCGGGGTTGTTCAGCAAGGCCTTCAGGCTGTACCCAAAAGTGGATATATTGTAATAATCTGTGGGCCACTAGCCTGGAGAAGTGCACAGAAACACAGACACAGAGAAATCAGAGAAGTCAGTAATACTTAGTGTGAGAAAAGAAAACTTCTGTAGTTTCGACAAGTAAAATAATAAACAAACAAACAGGAAAATGGAGTAACTACCTGCAGCACCTACATCTACTTAACCAATAAAGCCATGGAAGAAACTTGATTTTTTTTAAACCAGGAGATTTTGAGAGCTGGCTGGGACTCAGAGATTTAGGGCTGCAAGTGAACTCACTCAGGCTTCAGAAGAGCATCATATAAGCACACTGATACACTGCATAGGTGACAAATGCACAGAAAAAGGAGTACAAAACAGTACAGGACAAACTCAGAACATTTCACAGGAAAGTGCATGTGATATATGAGAGGGCAAACTTCAGTTCCAGAAAATAGGAGCCGGATAAAAGTGTATGCTCTGTCAGACAACTGTGCATATGGAAATCTGAGAGATGAGCTCACTAGAGACAAGATTGTTGTTGGGTTACTGACTTCAAGTGCGGGCAAATCTCACACTAGAGAAAGTTATTACTATGATCATGTAGAGTGAGAATGTTTGTCAGCAACAGGCAGAACTCAGGCATGAAAACGACACTGAGGTAAAGCTAGAAGCTGTAAAAAGGAAGGGTACAAATAAGGTGCAGTCAGAAAGACTACAGAAAGAGTTGACAGTAGAGCTCTGCTCAAACAAAACAGACAAGCGAAACAAGGAGCAGGTAAACAGCCCAGCTGTGGGAAATGCAGCAAGTCTCCATTCCATGTCAAAGAGCTCTGTCCAACAAACAAAGTGAAATGCCACCAATGTAATAGAATTGACCATTATAAAAGCCAGTGTCATTCAAAGACAGTTCTTCAGGAGGTCAAAGACAACCATGATTCTGACAAAGAGCTTTCATTGGGGCTCAAGATTCAAATAGGCAAGCTGGTGTACTGGCTCAGTTGTAAAAATGAGGCAGTGATGTTCATTATAGACACTGGGGCAGATGTCACAGCCATCCCCAAATGTTTGTTCACAAACCTGGTGAGAAAACAGCCATTACGCAAGACCCAACAAAGAAAGTGGTCATGGGGCCAGGGAAACATAAGCTCAGTGTGAAAGAAATGTTTACTACTTCCATCTGTAAAAAAGAGTAACATTTAAAAGAGGATGTCCATGTAGTTTTGAATCTCTTCTCACCACTACTGGAATGACATGCCATCGAGAAGATGAATCTCATTGATGAGAAAATCTACAGATGCTGGATATCCAAGTATCACATTCAAAATCCTGGGGGAGCTCAGCAGGCCAGGCGGCATCAATGGAAAAGAGTCAACCGTCAACATTTCAGCCCTGAAGGTTGGAGGTGAAGTTGTTAGATTGAAGACAGAGGGAGCACAAACAGATTCAAACAAACTGGCAGGAGTTCGGAACACAGAACAACCTTTGAATGCGTCAGAGATCTGCAGTTTCCTCGGTGTGGTAAACCAGCTGGGAAAGTTCATTCCAGATTTGTCAGAGAATAAAAGGCTACTACATAAACTCCTCTCTTTGAGAAACATTTGTACCTGGGACACACCACAGGAGGTCTTTCTTATCACTTAAAGCTGAGCTTATCTCCCTGCCAATATGGTGTTCTTTGATCCAAACAAACCAACCAAGATCTCAGCAGACACTCCTTCATTTGGCCTAGGGGGAGTGCTCGTGCAACACTGCAGAGGTGTACGGAAACTGGTAGCATATGCATCAAGAGCATTGACTCCACCTGAACAGCATTACCCAAATTGAAAAGGAGACTTTGTGGACTTGCGAACACTTCAGCTGCTTCTTGGTGAGCACTAAAGTCCTACTTGAAACAGACCACAAGCCACTTGTCATCCTCCTCAGCGCAAAACACTTGGATGACTTACCTCCACGTCTACAAAGAGTCAGAATGAGACTTACGCAATATTGTTATGACATTGATCATGTCCCCAGCAAATCTTCCACAACACTAGACACACTGGAGAATGCCATGCAAAAGTAAGTGGACGGAAGCTGACTCCACCCTCAAGGAAGATACCAACATCTACTAAGTTCATGTATGTGAAAGCTTTCCTGCATCACAGAGTAAACTGGATGAAATTCACGCTGAGTAGAAAAAGGATCAAATCTGCAGCAAGGTCATGCAATACTGTAAGCATGGATAGCCAGCTGTTCCAAGAAAAGCTCAAACTCAGACCTTACTGGTTTGAAAGAGACACACTCATCATTCTTGATGATGTGCTGCTAAGGGCTCCAGACTCATCATTCCTGCCCTTATGCACTCCAACATCATGAGTGAAATCCACCAAGGACATGAATTGACTTTATTACTTACATCCTTCATGAGGAGTAAAAATCTTTACATTACATCTCCGTCTAAATGTGCAATGTGCAATTATAGTAATTTATAATAAATATTATTTACAACAGAATAGTCAATACAACATAGAAATACAGTTGCGTCAGTGTGAATTAATCAGTCGGATGGCCTGGTGGAAGAAGCTGTCCCGGAGCCTGTTGGTCCTGGCTTTTATGCTGCGGTACCATTTCCCAGATGGTAGCAGCTGGAACAGTTTGTGGTTGGGGTGACTTGGGTCCCCGATGATACTTCGGGCCCTTTTTACACACCTTTCTTTGTAAATGTCCTGAATAGTGGGAAGTTCACATCTACAGATGTGCTGGGCTGTCCGAACCACTCTCTGCAGAGTCCTGCGATTGTTGGAAGTACAGTTCCCATACCAGGCAGTGATGGTGCCAGCCAATGCTCTCAATCATGCCCCTATAGAAATTTCTTAGGATCTGGGGGCCATACCAAACTTCTTCAACCGTCTGAGGTGAAAGAGACACTGTTGTGCCTTTTTCATCACACAGCCAGTATGTACAGACCACATGAGATCCTCAGTGATGTTTATGCCAAGGAATTTAAAGCTGTTCACCCACTCAACCCCAGATCTATTGATGTCTATAGGGCTTAGCCTATCTCCATTCCTCCTGCAGTCCACAACCAGCTCCTTTGTATTTGTGATGTTGAGGGAGAGGTTGTTTGCTTGACACCAATGCGTCAGGGTGATGACTTCCTCTCTGTAGGCTGCCTCATTATTGTTTGAGATTAGGCCAATCAGTGTAGTGTCGTCAGCAAATTTAATTCGCAGATTGGAGCTGTGGGTGGTGACACAATCAAGGGTATACAGAGAGTAAAGGAGGGGGCTCAGTACACAGCCCTCAGGGGCACCTGTGTTGAGGGTCAGAGGGGCAAAGGTGAGGAAGCCCACTCTTACACCTGCCAATGATCTGACAGGAAGTCCAAGATCCAGCTACACAAAGCAGGGTGAAGGCCGAGGTCTCAGAGCTTCTTATCAAGCCTGATGGGAATTATGGTGTTGAATGATGAACTGTAGTCCAAGAACAGTATTCTCACATAAGCATCCCTCTTTTCCAGATGTGTAAGGATGGTGTGTGAAGCTGTGGCTATTGCGTCGTCTGTCAATCGGTTGTGTCGGTAGGCAAATTGTAGTAAGTCCAGTGTGGTTGGCAGATGACCAGCCTCTCAAAGCAATTGCTTATTGCTGAGGTGAGTGCAATAGGACACCAGTCATTCAAACATGTTATCTTTGTCTTTTTAGGTACAGGGACAATAGTTGATGTTTTGAAGCAGGAGAGCACTCTACACTGGGAGAGGGGGAGATTAAAAATGTATGTAAACACACCTGCCAGTTGTGCCGCGCACATCCTGAATACCGTCCCGTCCCACAGCCTTGCGACTGTCCACTCGTTGGAAACACCTGCGTACTTCAGCCTCAGAGATGACCAAGCTGCCGGTCGCATCATCTGCAAGTCTCCTCAGGGGCTCAGTATTTGCGACATTGAATCAAACAAAAAAAGATTTAGCTCGTCTGGGAGAGAAGCAGCAATGGTGGAAACTCCACTGCATTTAGCTTTGAAGTCTGCGATGGTGTGCAGACCATGCCAGCCCTGTATGTGTTGATGGTGGAGAGTTGTGTCTGAATGTTATCCCTACATTATTGTTTCACTGCCTTGATGACTTTGTACAGATCGTAGCTGCATTTCTTGAGCTCTTGTTGATTCCCGGCAACGTAAGCTCTGTCTCGCACGGTAAGTGCTGCTCGTACGGAACTGTTGATCCAGGGTTTCTGGTTTGGAAAGACCCTGACTAATTTCCGGGGACATCATCCTTGAAGCACTTCTGGATGAAACTCGTGACCCCTTCTGTGAACTGGGAGATATCCTCATCACGAAAGACATTTCAGTTGATGTCAAAGCAGTCCTGCAGCATGGAGGCCGATTGGTCAGACCAACAGTGGACAGTTTTAACTATGGCCACCTCTTGTTTCAGCTTCTGCCTGTACTTTAGCATCTGAAAAATGGAGGAGAGATCCGATTTTCCAAATGGGGGGCAGAGGAGCATTTTGTAAGTGTTGCGGAAGGGAGAGTAGCTGTGGTCGAGTATGTTATCCCCCCATATGCTCACCTGGATGTGTTGACAAAATTTCGGCGAGATTTTATTCAGCAAAGACATCAAGGCCTCGAGACATGCTGCCCAAGAGCAAGGCAATCCATGCTATGGCCTGATCTGAATACATAACTGGGAGATTATGTAAAGCAATGTGAAGCACAGAAATCTGCACGAAAATAATGCTGAACCTCTGTCCCACAGAATTCCCAGACTTTCCATGGCAAGTTGCAGACACAGACATTTCTGTGCTGAAAAGTGACAAATATCTTCTCACTATTGATTACTACTGACTGAATGTTGAGGTGTCCAAGCTGCCCTCTACATCCTCAGCAGCAGTTACACAGCACCTGAAAGCTGTACTCGCTCACCATGGAATAGCAGAGATACTTGGGTCAGACAATGATCCACAATTTCCCCCGGGATCAATAAAGTATGACTATGACTAATTCAGCTGCTCAGAATTCAAATACTTTGCTAGGGACTATGATTTCAAACACCAGACAAGCAGCCCACCTTACCCACAGGCAAAAGGAGAAGCGGAAAAACAGTGCTAACTGTTTAGAGTCTCCTACTGAAGGCAAAGGATGCCTGCAAAGCACTGCTAGCTTATCACTCAACAGGTTAAGATGGCACTAAATGGCAGCTCCTTTGCTTGTATCTTTGGAAACAGCTCTATTTCTATCTTTGATATCTCTTTTTTTTCCCTTTTCAAGGTTTTTTTGAAGATCCTGACCTGGAGTTACATTCTGACTTCCGAATGGGAACTGCTCTCAGGGCCGCACGACCAGCCACTTTTTGATATGCCAAGGCTGTGACCTGGAAGACTAGTGCACCTTCAGGGTGTCGGATTTTCGTTGGTCTGGAATGAGTTGATCCAAGGCCAGTGTCCCTGACTGAGGCGTCGCGAGAAAACACGGAACATCGGTGCTATGTGCCAATTCTGTAGGCACAGAGCTTGGAAAAAGCTACGCTACAGACATTTATCATAAATCAATGAGTTGCTTGTTATATCTCCCTTCTCACTGTGAAAGGGGGACACCCCTTTTTCCCTTATTATGGAGAGAGAGAGAGCCTGTGGTATGTCAAATTACCAGGTGAATGAGTAGTCTTTGGAATACTGCAACTCTGGGTCTTTATTGATGCTTTGCTGCACACTTGAGTGCTCAATGGAGGGCGCTGATGCTTTTTTGTTGGTTGGAGGAGGGGGGGATCGTTACCTAGCTGTTGCTTGTGCATGGGAAGGGGAAGCTGGGGGGATCTTTGGGGTTCTAACATTTAACTCTCCTTCATTCTTTAGGGCACTCCTCTGTTGTCATGGATGTTTGCAAAGAAAAGTGTTTCAGGATGTACAAACCCCATTTTCAGAAAAGTTGGGATATTTTCCAAAGCGCAATAAAAACAAAAATCTGTGATATGTTAATTCACGTGAACCTTTATTTAACTGACAAAAGTACAAAGAAAAGATTTTCAATAGTTTTACCGACCAACTTAATTGTATTTTGTAAATATACACAAATTTAGAATTTGATGGCTGCAACACACTCAACAAAAGTTGGGACAGAGTTAAAATAAGATTGAAAAGTGCACAGAGTATTCCAGTAACACTGGTTTGGAAGACTCCACATTAAGCAGGCTAATTGGTAGCAGGTGAGGTATCATGACTGGGTATAAAAGTAGCGTCCATCAAAGGCTCAGTCTTTGCAAGCAAGGATGGATCGTGGCTCACCCCTTTGTGCCAAAATTCGTGAGAGAATTGTTAGTCAGTTCAAAAGGAACATTTCTCAACGCAAGATTGCAGAGAATTTAGGTCTTTCAACATCTACAGTACATAATATTGTGAAAAGATTCAGAGAATTCAGAGACATCTCAGTGCGTAAAGGGCAAGGTCGGAAACCACTGTTGAATGCGCGTGATCTTCCAGCCCTCAGGCAGCACTGCCTAAGAAACCGTCATGCTACTGTGACAAGTATAGCCACCTGGGCTCGGGAGTACTTCAGAAAACCATTGTCACTCAACACAGTCCGTCGCTGCATCCAGAAATGCAACTTGAAACTGTATTACGCAAGGAGGAAGCCATACATCAACTCTATGCAGAAACGCCAGTGAGTTCTCTGGGCCCGAGCTCATCTCAGATGGACCAAAAGACTGTGGAACAGTGTGCTGTCGTCAGATGAGTCCACATTTCAGCTAGTTTTCGGAAAAAATGGGCATCGAGTTCTCCGTGCCAAAGATGAAAACGACCATCCAGATTGTTATCAGCGAAAGGTGCAAAAGCCAGCATCTGTGATGGTATGAGGGTGCATCAGTGCCCACGGCATGGGTGAGTTGCATGTATATGAAGGTACCATTGACTCTGAGGCGTATATTAGGATTTTAGAGAGACATATGTTGCCATCAAGGCAACGTCTCTTCCCGGGACGTCCATGCTTATTTCAGCAAGACAATGCCAGACCACATTCTGCACGGGATACAACAGCGTGGCTTTGTAGACACAGAGTGCGTATGCTTGACTGGCCTGCTGCCAGTCCAGATCTATCTCCTATTGAAAATGTATGGCACATCATGAAGAGGAGAATCAGGCAACGGAGACCATGGACTGTTGAGCAGCTGAAGTCTTATATCAAGCAAGAACGGACAAAATTTCCAGTTGCAAATCTACTACAATTAGTATCCTCAGTTCCAAAACGATTAAAAAGTGTTATTAAAAGGAAAGGTGATGTAACACAATGGTAAACATGCCTCTGTTCCAACTTTTGTTGAGTGTGTTGTAGCCATCAGATTCTAAACTTGTGTATGTTTATAAAATACAACTAAGTTGGTCAGTAAAACTATTGAAATTCTTTTCTTTGTACTTTCGTCAGTTAAATAAAGGTTCACGTGAATTAACATATCACAGATTTTTGTTTTTATTGCTTTTTGGAAAATATCCCAACCTTTCTGGAAATGGGGTTTGTATATTGCATACATTTCTCTGACAGTAAACATACCTATTGAACGTATTGAACCTCTTGTGGATGGAGATAGTCCATCAGAGCTGTCAATGGGCCAGAGACTGAGAACAAGCCTGCCTGTTGGCCCATCAAATCTGCTCTGTCATTTCCCTCTCAGCCCCAATCCCCTGCCTTCTCCCTGTAACCCCTCAGGCTTTGACTAATCAAGAAACTATCAACATCTGCCTTAAATATACCCAATGACTTGGCCTCTACAGAAGTCTGTGGCATGAATTCCACAGATTCACCACTCTCTGGCTAAAGAAGTTCCTCCTTATCTATGTTGTAAATGTACATCCCTCTATTCTGAGGCTATGCCCTCTAGTCCTGGACTCCCCCACTATAGGAAACATCCTCTCCTCATCCCTCTGTTGAGGCCTTTCAACATTTGATAGGTTTCAATGAGATTCCCTCCCCAACCCCCTAATTCACCTGAATTCCAATGAGCCATCAATCGGTCCTCATATGGTAACCCTTTCATTCCTAGAATCATTCTCGTGAACCTACTTTGAACCCTCTCCAATGTCAGCACATTCTTTCTTCGATATGGGGCCCAAAACTGCTCACAATACTCCAAGTGAGGCCTTGTCAGTGCCTTATAAAGCCTTAATATTACATTGTTGCTTTTATTTTCTAGTCCTCTCGAAATGAATGATAACATTGCATTTGCCCTCCTCACCACCCATTCAACCTGCAAATTAACCCTTAGGAGTCCTCGAGCAGGATTCCCAAATCCCTTTGCACCTTGGATTTTTGAACTTTCTCCCCATTATAAAATAGTCTATACTTTTATTTCTTCTACAAAATTGCATAACCATACACCTTCCAACACTGTATTCCATCTGCCACTTCTTTGTTTATTCTCCTAATCTGTCTAAGTTCTTCTGCAGACTCCCTGCTTCCTCAACAGCACCTGCCCCTCCACCCATCTTTGTATGGTCCACAACTTGGCCACAAAGCCATCAATTCCATCATCCAAATCATTGACATATAATGTAGAAACGCAGACCCTTGTGGAACACCACTAGCCACAGGCAGCCAACCAGAAAAGGTTCCCTTTATTCCCACTCATTGCCTCCTACCAATTAGCCAATGCTCTATCCATGCTAATATCTTTCCTGTAATACCATGGCCTATTAACTTGTTAAGCAGCCTCATGTGCATCACCTTCTCTAAGGCCTTCTGAAAATCCAATAAACAACATCCACCGATTCACCTTTGTCTATCCAGCGTGTCATTTCTTCAAAGAATTCCAACAGATTTGCCAGGAAAGGTGTTCCCTTAATGAAACCATGGTGACTTTGGCCTATTTTATCATGTGCCTCCAAGTGCCCCAAAACCTCATCCTCAACAATTGATTCCAACATCTTCCCAACCACTCAGGTTAGGCAAACTGGCCTATACTTTCCTTTCTTCTGCCTCTCTCCCTTATTGAAGAGCGAAGTGACTTCAACAATTTTGTAGTCCTCCAACACAAGAGGGAGAAAACCTTGAGAAAATGCTTCACTGGTGGTAAAGAGCTTTGGAGTGTGCAGTGGTCATACAACATATGCTAAAGGAAGTAATTATTTATTTCAAAAACCTATAAAACAGCAGATGTTGCAAATAGGCTAAAACATAAATTGCTGGAAACACTCAGCAGGTCAGGATGTATAGAAGATAAAAGCAAGGGTGTACTGCTGAGGTTTTATAATGCATTGGTTAGACCACATCTGGAAAATTGTGACTAGTTTTAACCTCTGTATCAAAGGAAAGATGTCCTAGCCCCAGAGAAGGTCAAGGGGAGGTTCTTACCTGGGAATTAATGTCTTAACATAGGAGAAGCATTTGGTGTCACTGAGCCTGTATTTGATGGAGTTCAGAAGGATGAATGGAGATCCCATTGAAAATTACCAGATACTAAAGGCCAGGATAACATGGCCATTCAGAGGAAATTTCCACTAGTGGGAGAGCCTAGGCTCCAAGGGCACAGCCTGAAAATTAAAGGATATCCCTTTAATACTAGGATAAGGAAGTATCTCTTCAACCAGCTAGTCACTGGGTATATTTAAGGCAGGGACTGATATGTCTGGTAAGGGAATTAAGGATTTCAGGGAGAAAGTGGGGGAAGAAGGCTGAAAAAGTCAGTCATGATTGAAAGGTGGAGCAGACTTGATGAGCCAAATGTCCTGGTTCTGCTCCTACATCTAATTGTCATCAGGAAGGGGAAATAGCATTAGTGTTTTGTGTAATCAGCCATTCATCAGAAACCATGATGACTTCTGACAAAGGGTCTTTGACCTGTTGTTTCTCTTCCCGCAAATGTTACCTGGCCTGCTGTGTTTTTTCAGAAATGTATATTTTATTAATTATTTACTTTACTTGATTTCAGAAATCACAAGACAATCTTAAAATGCAGAATTAATAATGAATTATTTTCAAACCATTTCAGCATGGTGGTCTGATTAATGGCAAGATATCTTCATTTAATATCACTTTGTGAAGGTGAAACCAACATTTAGGCTTAGTAGTACATTACTGCAGGGCAGTGACAAATAAAGAGATACCAACAGTCCGGAGCCATTACTCATCACTCACCATTGATAATTTTCAGCATTATTTTTCTGTTCTGTATCAGATCATCTGCAACACGTTTTGCATTTGAGGCAGTTATTTTCTTCCATTCCCTCTGTACATTCAGTCCTGGTACATTTTAAATTCCTGAGGAGACATGCTACTAAATTATTAATGGAAATGCAATTTAATAGGTCAATGAGACTTCCTGGAAACTAATGCAACGATGTTAATGTGATTTCTTGCCAAGTATATTTCTATTTCCTTAATGATATTGATTGTGTTCAAGGTTTTGGAGGACATATTAAATGATGCTAAGTGCCAAAAAAAGCCTGAGTGTTTTTCAAGCTATAAGGCCAGATCAAAGTCACTGGATTGATTTCTCTTACAATAGGTTTTCACATCACCATCATATCAACCTAGATACTGTAAAACATGAGATGTTAGTGCATCATGTCTAATATCCTTGCCAGTCAGAATAAGGGAGCACGTGAATTTTATTAGAGTCTCCCACTTCTTTGCTGCTGTTTCATTCATATGCACAATTATCTTGTCACTTTCTGCTATTCCTTAAAAACACTAAATTACATACTTAGGTCTGTCAGTAGACCATTACAAAGCAGATATATTTCAGAACTATGAAACTATTTTCAGTAACAAAACCTATCAGAAGGTCACTCTAAGCCATCGTTGACTTAAATCATTTTGGGGGTCACTGGATGGGATAAGGCTAATGTGGTTCCACTTTTCAAATTTATTATCAAAGTACATATATATCACAAGATTCATTTTCTTGCAGGCATTCAAAGCAACTACAAGAAAGTCAATATAATCAACTCAAACCCATTTGTGCAAAATGTGAAAAGGACAAAAAAGCTGCAAATACAAAAAGAAAAAAAAAGAAATAATAATAATAAATAAATAAGCAATAAATATTGAGAACATCAGATGAAGAGTGCTTGAAAGTGAGTCGATAGGTTGTGGTAATAGTTCAGTGATGGGGTAAGTGGAGTTGAGTGAAGTTATTAAAAGCCTGTTGGTTAAAGTGTAATCCCTGAATCTGGTGGTGTCGAACCTGAAGCTCTTGCACTTTCTTCCTGATTGCAGTAGCTAGAATAGACCAGGCCAGGTGGTGTGGCCCCTTGATGATGGGTGCTGTTCTCCTGCCACAGTGTTCCATGTAGACGTGCTCAGTGGTGGGGAGGGTTTTACCGGGATGGACTGGGGCATATCCACTATATTTTGTAGGTTTTTCCATTCAAGGGCATTGGTGTTTCCATACCAGGTCATGATGCAACCAGTCAATATACTCTCCACATCTACAGGTATCCGTTAAAAGTTTTAGGTGTCATGCTGAATGTTTGCAAACTTCTACGAAAGTAGAGCCACTGCTGTGCTTTCTTCGTAATTGCACTTAATGCTGGACCCAGGACAAAACCTCTGAAATTATAACACCAAGGAATGTTTAAGTTGCTGATCCCCCAATAAGAACTGACTCGTGGACCTCTGGTTTCCTCTTCCTGAAGTCAATAATCAGCTCTTTGGTCTTGCTGACATTGAGTGAAGGCTTGATGTTGTGGCACCACTCCGCCAGATTTTCAGTCTCCCTCCTATATGTTGATTTTTCACCACCTTTGTTTCAGCCAGTGACTGTGATGTCAGCAAATTTAAATATGATATTGGAGTTGTGCTTAGCCACACAGTCATAAGAATAAAGCAATTAGAACGGGGGGCTCAGCACATAGCCTTGTGGTGCACCAGTGCTAATAGAGGTTGTGGAGGAAATTTTGTTGCCAATTCAAACTGATTGAGGTTTGTAAGTGAAGAAATCAAGGACCCAGTTGCACAAGGAGGTATTGAGGCCAAGTTCTTGAAGCTTATTGATTAGTTTTGAGGGGGTGATAGCATTAAATACTTAGCTGCAGTCAATGAAGAGCATCCTGATGTATACATCTTCATTGTTCCAGGGTTGAGGGAAGAGCCAAGGAAATGGCATCTGCCTTTGACCAGGAGGCAAACTGGATTTGATCCAAGTCTCCTGTCAGATAGAAATTGATATGTTTTATTATCAACCTCTCAAAGGACTTCATCATGGTGGATGTAAGTTGTTGATAGCCATTGAGGCCGATTACCACGTTCTTCATAGGTACCTGTATAATTGAAGCCTAGTTGAAGCAGAAGGGCACCTCAGACGGCCAAAGCAAGAGATTAAAGATATCGGTGAACACTCCAACCAGTTGATCAGCACAGGTCTTTAACACTCGGCCAGGTACTCAGTCTTTTCAGTGACTTCCCATCTTTGTGGTACAAGGGTCTTGGTGGCTTCTATCAGCATTGCCCCCTAAGATACAGGATTTAAGCCAGTAAGTTAAGAGAACAAAGTGTTTTATACATAAAGGAATTACAAATAAAGAACATTGCTTCACATTAAAATTAGATAGGTTAAAATATAAATAGATAGCCAGACAGACAGACAGATTTAGAGATAGAAAGTGAGATAGAGATTGAGATAGATAGATAGAGATGGAGATATAGACAGATAGATATAGAGATAGGGATAGATGGATAGATGGATAGATAGATAGTGATAAAGATAGAGAAAGAGAGAGAGAGAGAGATTCATGAGCTGTGGTTGAGAAAGGTCTATTCTACTACTGGGCAATATTTTATTCTCAGCAAACATGACTACAAATTAACTATCTGTGTACTATCTTACTACTGGTATGGAATCTTGCTGTGTGTAAATTGACTGTCATGTCTGCTCTTACATTTTACAAGGTCATGATTGAATTAGACAAATTACACAATTAATAATCTGCTTGATTATATCTGAATCTGGGAGGTGAAGTGGAGATACATCTCTACCAAAGGAGGTGTAAGGCAGTCCTTCCCTCTGCTAGCCTGCAGATCACCCTTGGGCAGGCTGTAGCACCTGCTTAGCCCCCTGATCATGGTCACATGAAGCCATAGGAGCAGGTAGTGTATGGTTGTATGAGCAGCTGGTGCAGATCACAAATCCTGGTTATGTGACCACTAACGCCAGAGAGACAGCCTCTGAAAAGTATCGATAATGGCTGAGGTCACCTGTCTTATAAAGACACTGCCCAGCAGAAGACTACGGCAAACCACTTTGGTAGAAAATTTGCCAAGAATGATCATGGTCATGAGACCATGATCACCTACATCATGACACAGCAAATATCAATGATGATGATATCTGAATCCAAAAATCCACTGAACACAAACTTAAATCCTAAACCATAACACTCTGGGTTAGAGAGCTGTGAATAATAAGGTACCTAGTCAAATACCAGGCAATATCATATCAGAATGCTCAGAGAGAGTGATGTTTTCTTTACCAGGAGCAGTATTTGGTGGTGAACCATGAAAGCTAAGTTGCAAGATTTATTGATATGATTTCACTTCTTTCTTTCAGGATAGAAAATTCTGCATAGCGCATTCCAAATACTTGCATATTGTGCCTTTTCAGACACCTTGAGATAAAAAGATATTACGCCAAGAGAAAGAATCAACAGTCTTGACAGTCCTGTATTTCTGTCACTTGAATAAATAAAAGTACCAACTCCCTGGTCTGATAATATGGACTCTTGACCTCACAATCTACCTTGTTGTGGCCTTGCCTCTCATTGACTGCTTACACAGCACTTTCTCTGTATCTGTAGCACTTTATTCTGGACTCTGTTATTGGTTTCCCTTGTACTACCCCAATGCACTAATCTGATGAAATGATCTGTAGGGAAGGCATCCAAAACAAAGCTTTTCACAGTATCTCAGTACCTGAAATAATAATAATGATAAAAACATAATGAATAGAAAGAACTTAAGGAGTACTGAGGGCAGAGGCATCTTGATGTACACGTCCATTGACCCCTAAAGGTGACATCACAGATATATGAGACGTTTAAGAAGGCAACTAGTGCTGGAGAGTAGTTCTGGTCACCAAACTATATGGAGGGCGCAATTGCATTGGCGAGACTGCAGAGGAGACTCTCAAGGTTAAGGAGAGTGAATAGTTAGGCTGGGTTTGTGCAAAAAAAGCTTAGCTGGCATCTGATTGAATTATTCAATATTCTTTGGGATATAAAAAGGCAGTTATAGGGATATCTAAAATTAGTGGGTATAGGCTGGAGGTATCAGCTCCAGAGTGGATGCAAGGAAGAATATTTTATCCAGAAGGTAGTTGAAATCAAGAATGTACTATGTGAGGGGGTGGTGTGGGAGAGACTCTCACTATACTTAAGAAGTTTCTAGAGGAGCATCTGAATGCCAAGACATAGAAAGCTAAGAACAAAATGTTGAAGATGAGATTAGTTTAAATGAGTACTTAATGGCTGGCATGGACTGCTGAATTGGAGGTCCAGTTTTGGTGCTGAATGACTCTGTGACTCTTGCCAACATTGTTCTTTCCAGATTCCCATAGGATGGAAGGGATGACAAGTTGATGGAAAACTTGGTGGGAGAGTCTCTAAAGAATCTTTACTCAACAGTGAGAAGCAATGGAAGTCTCCATGGAATAACAATGTTGCAAACAAAAACATCATAATTGACTTGATGGTGCCAGAACCTGGACTGGAGCTTCTCTGTAACAAATTAACCAGAAGTGAACTGAAAATGAAAAATGTTGCCATGGTCTACTCCAAAAGAAATACAAATTAAGCACTCATTGTGATGCTTTGCTCTAGTTCAGGGCACATCTACTGTTCTCACAGACACACCAGATGAATAAACTGGCTTCAAAACTTGGGTATAACAGAGGTAGAGGAAGCACCTTAAGATAAGAGATCATGTGTGTTGGTCTGGCTACACAACCTTTACTCCAAAAACATGATAAACAAAAGTTTTTTGCTTACTATGGTAGCAGCTACATTTACAGCATTTTATCAGATGTTGACAGAAAACAGATCTCCAGTGGCATTTGGGAGAAACTTTGAGCTCATAGGCTGTTGCTGAAAGACCATGGAGCTTTTCCTGTATTGACTTGGCAACAGCCACAAATAACTACTGCCAGAATGAAGCATTCACTCTGCTTGTGCCTTCTACCAACAATATGGACCCCAGAGAGTACAGTGACTATCATGATTCAATTCTGAAGCAAGACATGTACTTTTGTAAGTCAATAGAAAGGAACTAGCAGCAAAACTGAGACTCCTCACAAAATACCAGCTCCATCTTATTGTTACAGCAACCCTGCCAGAGGAGAGGGCTATTGGCTGCTGTTCCACATAGTTTACGAATTAATTGCAGAAAGAAACTTATTTGGTTCAGCTGGTTGTACACCTTGAGATATAACATTTATGGCAAACAAAGGTATTAGCACCATTTTGAAGACATTTTGTATGGTTGGGACTGAAAGCTTGTTCCATTTTACTATGTGGCTTTCTTTGCAGAGAAATAGTTTTGTATCAATTCCAAACAGACCAGAATTTTACAAAGTCCGTACTAGGTATAATCATCCCTCCAGACACTAAGTTTGTGCATAGAAAAAGATGAAAGAAATGCAAAATAACCAAAATGATTAGGGACTTTTTCAGATTCTGAAAGACAAATTGATGTTCATGATAAGATGATTCAGAGAATCAGGCTGTTGGGCTTGCTTAGTTTCATGGTAAATAAGAAAACAATAAATTAATATGATTTGCTGTAGCATTGACTATGGCTACGAAAAGGCCACACACCATACCCCAACCCCACCAGGGCTCACCTGCGAATAAGATTTGTTCTTCATCATGTGTCATTCCAAAGAAACTTCACCCTCCACCTATACTTCTCAGAAATAATGGATCAAGTCAGGCCAGATGTCTGCAATTACAAAAATACCACTAGCCAACCTTTCTAAATTTTCCAGCCATTGCAGTCCTCCTACTTGATGGCTCATGGGGGCGGGTTGGTGTGGATTTCAAGCAATAATACTAGACAACAAAGATTTTGCTTCCTGAATACTTTCAGGTGTGTCTTATAGATTCTGGGCTGCTGATCAAGAAAATCACCATAAAATTTCCCTACCAAGCACCATTATTTTGAAATCGCCTATATTTGTTACTTCAATTCATAATTCAAGTCAGAATAACTGATGCCAAGATTAAGGAAGGCATTTTTGTTGGTCCACAAATCAAACAATTTATTATGACAGGCAATTCAACAACTTCTAGCAGGACTGGAGAAAATCTGATGGAAGACATTCAAGGATGTTGTTGAAAATTTTATTGACAGCTACAGAGAACCAAACTACTTGCAGCTGGTTGGCAACATACTTCAAGCATATAAAGTACAAAATGTCACTAAAGATTCATTTTCTGCACTCCCATTTAGACTTCTTCCCTGCAAACCTTGGTGCTGTCAGTGATGAGCACGGTGAAAGGTTTCACCAGGACGTTGTGATCATGGAGAAGTGGTATCATAGTCATAGTCATACTTTATTGATCCCGAGGGAAATTGGTTTTCGTTACAGTTGCACCATAAATAATTAAATAGTAGTAAAACCATAAATAATTAAATAGTAAGATGTAAATTATGTCAGAAAATAAGTCCAGGACCAGCCTATTGGCTCAGGGTGTCTGACCCTCCAAGGGAGGAGTTGTAAAGTTTGATGGCCACAGGCAGGAATGACTTCCTATGATGCTCTGTGTTGCATCTCGGTGGAATGAGTCTGTGGCTGAATGTACTCCTGTGCCCAACCAGTCCATTATGTAGTGGATGGGAGACATTGTCCAAGATGGCATGCAACTTGGACAGCATCCTCTTTTCAGACACCACCGTCAGAGAGTCCAGTTCCATCCCCACAACATCACTGGCCTTACGAATGAGTTTGTTGATTCTGTTGGTGTCTGCTACCCTCAGCCTGCTGCCCCAGCACACAGCAGCAAACATGATAGCACTGGCCACTGGATATCAGGGCAACTGGAATCCATCAATGCTGCAACACACATCAAAGTTACTGGTGAACGCAGCAGGCAAGGCAGCATCTTTAGGAGGAGGTACAGTCGACGTTTCGGGCCAAGACCCTTTGTCAGGACTAACTGAAAGAAGAGCTAGTAAGAGATTTGAAACTGGGAGGGGGAGGGGGAGATCCAAAATGATAGGAGAACATGTTCCACGAAAGGATGTATGGCTGTGATAGCGAGTCAAAATGTGGTCGAAAAGTTGAAGAGCCGAAGAAATTACAGATGGGGAGCAGTGAGAGATGGTGTCACTGAACTCCCGTTGAAGAGAAGATTTAAACTTCTTCAGTGTAGGCATCACCAGAAGAGGCTTCGTAGTAGTGAATTTAAAAACATAAACACGAGGAAATCTGCAGATGCTGGAATTTCAAGCCGCAGTTAGTTCTGACGAAGGGTCTCAGCCCGAAACGTCAACTGTACCTCTTCCTAGAGATGCTGCCTGGCCTGCTGCATTCACCAGTAACTTTCATGTGTGTTGTTTGAAATTCCAGCATCTGCGGATTTCCCCGTGTTTATATTTTTAAATTCACTACTGCGAAGCCTCTTCCGGTGATGCCTACACTGAAGAACTTTAAACCTTCTCTTTGCGGGAGTTCAGTGAAACCATCTCTCACTGCTCCCCATCTGTAATTTCTTCGGCTCTTTTCGACCACATTTTGACTCAGACTCGCTATCACAGCCATATATCCTTTCGTGGAATGTGTTCTCCTATCATTTTGGATCTCCCCCTCCCCCTCCCAGTTTCAAATCTCTTACTAGCTCTTCTTTCAGTTAGTCCTGACGAAGGGTCTCGGCCCGAAACGTCAACTGTACCTCTTCCTAGAGATGCTGCCTGGCCTGCTGCATTCCCCAGCAACTTTTATGCGTGTTGCTTGAAATTCCAGCATCTGCAGATTTCCTTGTGTTTCCATCAATGCTGGCCGATTATGGTTGGACACTTAAAGGAAACCTCAGATGCTGAGTACAAATGAAAATCATCAACAAAATATTTTTAGCTTAGTTGAACTATTGCAAGGGATCAGCACCGTTATGCAATTAAATGCACTATATTCAATAAAAGTTAATTTCTTATTTCTCCAAATTCCTATGTGATACAAATAGTCTGAAATTATATTTGTGTTCAGCTTCAGACAGTCTATCATAAATAAAGAAATAATTTTGAGGAAGCAACACTTGGAAAAAAATTGTCCTCCAGAGTAATCAGATCCTGTTCCCAGTGAACCGCTAAGGTTCCAATTCTCAGCTTAATGTCAGCCAACACCATTTCTCTTTGCATCTATACCATGTTTTAATTTAAATTTCCTCCCATGGGACTTACACCCACAACACTATTAATGTGCAATTTTAATTCTGTTTGTTTTCCATCTGTGTACATTTGCAACTGTCTCTCTTTCCCCTCATGTCTATTCATAAAGGCTGACAATTTCTGTTGCAGAACCATTTTGTAGTGAAGTCACTTCAGTGCCACTGAACAGAGAGTCAAGTTCTTAAAGGAGCAAATGAAAGAATCTATTCCCTGCTGAGAGTAAATATTTGCTCCCACAAAGTGCAAATTTGTTCACTGCTTTAAAATTAAAAACAGATGGATCTAAATCATGTTTGTAGGGCAGAAAGAGCACTCTGGAACAAGGTTCAAAATGTCAAGTCCCAGAAGGGTTTGTTCCTATCAATCATTACTTCATTTAAAAATGAAGCAAATGAAGAAAATAAAGAGTTACAAACTGGTTAGGAAAAGATTAGCGTCTGCAGAAATTTTAATTTGTTGGGTTTTGCAGAGGCATGTTAAACATGTGCACATGTGCCATAAGACAACTTTGTACAGAATTTTGGCTGACTGGGTGGGACAATTAGGTGGGATAATCCTTTTATAACACCCCTTTCTTCATACTCTTGGGGGTATCCCAAGTATTCCATTGTATACATTCCCTGTGCCCCAGTCACTGAGAATAAAGTTTCTTGGAACATGTTACATATGATTGATCAGTGGGCACACAAGCTTAAATTTTCTTTGGACTCAGCAAATTTCATAGGAAGAATAGCCTTGTTATTTTTTTAAACAAATCTTGTAGCAGTGTAAGCTAATGTGGAATATAACCATGACACCTTATAAATTTCAGTAAATCAGCTTTGCCTGAAGTGGGTCTCAGATGACCCTCTGCAGAGTCAGTGTAAAGTGGGGAGCTTACATTCCAGCTTACAGTAAAAACAATAAAAGTGCACAAATTGTCTTCAGAACAGAAGCAAGCTGTACATTCATTCACCATTTGGAGAGATTTGAGCTGAATCATTCCATTTTCTGATAGATCAAGCTTACTCTACCTGTTTAACCCACACATACAAATCAGGTGTGGTACTAAATTTGCACTGCTTTCTGCTCACTATGCACCATGCACGGTCAGAGTAGGAACACACAAGCACACAAAGGCAATCTATACCTTTACAAGGAGGTTGGCATTGTGTCCACAATAGGTGTGAATATTTTCTCTAGAATTCAGTATGTAATACGGCACCAATCTGATAAAGACTTTGCATAGAATTTTGCAATCCTTTCACTCCAACATGGGACAGTCACTTCGAGCAGTGACACAAATAAATTGCAGCATGCGATAACCAATGATTCAGCTTCCATTTCCATGTGGACAGCTTCCACCAACAGGCTGAGTACTGAGGTCAAACTCCAGACTTCTGATACACTGCTGTCATCATGGATGCTCGTCATTGAAAGAGTTCCCAGGACATTACATCTTTCCAGCAGTCTCTTCTCTGACAGATTGTTAGGGTTACTGTGTGATACCATGTCTGGAGTACAGCCATTGCTCTGCAAAGAACAATGCACTAAAGTAGATACAATACGTTGAATACTACCGGGTTACTGTTGCCCATATTGTCAGTCCTCCAGTCCAAACCATGACCATTCTCTCAGAAAAATGCAGTCAGATGTGGTCTCCAGTCAAGGGACACATGAGACTACACTTCCTACAGTACTTGTAAATTGAATTTAGTAGCTTTAGTCCAGCTGCAATTTCATAATCGTTCTTCCTGCTTGTATCTAACAAAAGAAAATGCCTGATCCTTCACTGTACTAAGCTCTATGCCCCATGCATTAATGTACAGAGACACAATCACTTTCACAGTCCTTGCCATGTCTTTCTAACTTTGCTTTATGTTGGAGTTGGCACATTTTGCTCACAATTTCACGAGCAAAGCACAAGGCTCATGTTGAATTTCAGGAAGGAACGTAACCGAAAATATCAATATGGCCCCCTTTTCACTTTAAATGCACAATCATGTTCAATTGCACGGGGACATCTGATAGGTCATGTAGGAGGTACAAGAGAGGGCAGATACAGGAATCAGGAGCCACGGACATCTGTTGGGACTCAGCAAGTCAAGCTGCATCCGTAGGAGGAAAGGAATTTCCCATACATTCCTGATACAGGTTTTCAACCTGAAATATTGACAATTCCTTTCCTCCCACAGATGCTGTTCACCACACTGAGTTCTTCCAGCACACTGTTTGTATCTCTGATAGGTCACTATTTATCGAGGACGTGCTGGAGCTTTTGGAAAGCATCAAGCTGGATAAGTCTCCGGGACTGGATGAGATGCATCCCAGGCTGCTGTGGAAGGTGAGGGAAAACATTGCTGAACCTCTACAGATGATCTTTGCATCTTCAATGGGGACGGGAGAGGTTCCGGAAGATTGGAGGGTTGCAGATGTTGATCCCTTATTCAAGAAAGGGAGTAGAGATTGCCCAGGAAATTATAGACCAGTGAGTTTTACTTCAGTGGTTGGTAAATTGATGGAAAAGATCCTGAGAGGTAGGATTTATGAACATTTGGAGAGATATAATATGATTAGGAATAGTCAGCATGGCTTTGTCAAAGGCAGGTCGTGCCTTACGAGCTTGATTGAAATTTTTGAGGATGTGACTAAACATGTTGATGAAGGTAGAGCAATAGATGTAGTGTATATAGACTGCAGCAAGGCATTTAATAGGTACGCCATGCAAGACTTATTGAGAAAGTAAGGAGGCATGGGATCCAAGGGGACCTTGCTTTGTGGATCCAGAATTGGCTTGCCCACAGAAGGCAAAGAGTGGTTGTAGATGGGTCATATTCTGCATGGAGGTCGGTGACCAGTGGTGTGCCTCCAGGATTTGTTCAGGGACACTTACTCTTCATGATTTTTATAAATGACCTGGATGAGGAAGTGGAGGGATGGGTTAGTAAATTTGCTGATGACACAAAGGTTGGGGGTGTTGTGGGTAGTGTGGAGGGCTGTCAGAGGTTAGAGCAGGACATTGATAGGATGCAAAACTGGGCTGAGAAGTGGCAGATGGAGTTCAACCCAGAAAAATGTCAGGTGGTTCATTTTGGTAGTTTAAATATGATGGCAGAATATAGTGTTAATGGTAAGACTTTTGGCAGTGTGGAGGATCAGAGGGATCTTGGGGTCCAAGTTCATAGGGCACTCAAAGCTGCTGCGCAGGTTGACTCTGTGGTTAAGAAGGCACATGGTACATTGGCCTTCATCAATCATGGAATTGAGTTTAAGAGCCAACAGGTAATGTTACAGCTATACAGGACCCTGGTCAGACCCCACTTGGAGTACTGTGCTCAGTTCTGGTCACCTCACTACAGGAAGGATGTGGAAACTATAGAAAGTGCAGAGGAGATTTACAAGGCTGTTCCCTGGATTGGGGAGCATGCCTGGATAGGCTGAGTGAACTCAGCCTTTTCTCCTTGGAGCATTAGAGGATGAGAGGTGACCTGATAGAGGTGTATAAGATGATGAGAGGCATCCATCATGTGGATATTCAGAGGCTTTCACCCAGGGCTGAAATGGCTAACACGAGAGGGCACTATTTTAAGGTGCTTGGAGTAAGTCAGGAGGCGATGCCAGGGGTAAATGGTGAGAGAGTGGTGAGTGCGTGGAATGGGCTGCCGACAACGGTGGTGAAGGTGGATACGATAGGGTCTTTTAAGAGACTCCTGGATAGGTACATGGAGCTTAGAAAAAGAGGGCTATGGGTAACCCTAGGTAATTTCTAAAGTAAGTACACGTTCAGCACAGCATTGTAGGCCGAAGAGCCTGGATTGTGCTGTAGGTTTTCTATGTTTCTGTTTCTATTAGGATCTAAATCTTTGGACATCTAAAGATTACTTGAACAGCAAATCAAAGGCT